>NC_056733.1:1888738410-1889053410 GCF_019279795.1 Protopterus annectens | reverse complement strand
GCACTTGATGTGATGTGTGTTCTCAACATAGTTCTGATGTAGTAAGACCCCTTTTAGCTTTTTAGTTAAGTGCAAATATACAGCTTAAACGAGCATTTGATTTATTTACTTCCTTTCTTGAGTATAGGCAATATTATTTAAAACTAGCAACAATCAGCCTTCATAGCCATCTGAACGAAGTGGTAAAAACATATGTAAGGCATACAATCTCCCTGTGTTAACTACAGTTAAAATTACATTGCATTATACTCATATTCCAGATATTATATCTCACATATTATATCTACAGATTGTCTCTATTTATAAAACCAGATGAGTCATGTTCATAAAGCTTAACAGAATTTCATGCCATCTGTGACAATTTATCATGATTACAATACAGACTGTCATATGCATATCATTACATTAGGCTATGGAGTTTAAAAATACAATGCACTTTGGGGGATACTATGTGATACCTTAGCGCAGAATCATGTCATTTGCTCATCTGACTGGTGTGCTCAGAAGCAAACATGATTATGCTGTTACATCATCATCATTTCATAGGTTAGTATTAAGCTAACTGCCCTTGTGAGCCATTGTAAGCCTAGCCAATTATCCCTTGTGAGACTCAAACCCTGCATCTTGTGTTTGTAAGGCAAACACCTTAACCATTTGACCACCCTCTCACCTGTCACTTTGAATTTGTGGTAGTGTGATATGAACACTACCAATTCATAACCCTACAATAAAGATTTTAGCTGGTAGTATTTGTGCTTCTTTTTCTATTCCAGCAAAAGTTGTACTTATAATTAACATCTGTCCATGAATATTAAGATCACTGGATTTCATATCCTTACCTTATATATAAGTTCACTTAAAAGATTCATTTAACCACCCTCAAGTGCTTGCACTGTATATTTATCTATGAATGTTTCCAAACACACACTATCTTAGTAATTACATATGTGTATGTATTGATAAGTAGCATGTAACATTTTGAACAATATCTTTTGCTGTAGAATAATATATGAAAAGCATTACATTACATTTTTGTACTAGAAATCTAGGTTTTGTTATCATGCTTCTGTTTTATTATCTTTAGTATTCTCTGTTACACTTATGTATGTATCCGTGTTCCTTCTGAACACAGAGACACTTCATTCAAATTCAGATGGATTAGCATGCTTGAAATCTTAGCACATTAAAAGTATAATAAATAAGTAAAATGTACAAATGTAAAAAATACAGCTGATTCAACTGTTGGAACAATTTATTAAATAATGTCTCAGGTTTATTTCTTCAGGGAAGTAAAACATTCTTACTGAAGTCTTCATCTGAGTTAGGTACAAACTATTAAAATATCACTGAATAAGCTGTTTGTTTAACTTTGCTAACAAAGTTGAGGCTGTCATACCCAGAAATTATATAAAGGTTCAAGCCCAAGCAATCTGACTTCTTCACAGTGGCTTGAACTCTCATGGCCAGAACCTTAGGCAAGCTATACTCTAGAAGATTAGCACACATCCATGGTGGAATGGATTCCAGGCCTTATGCTTGAGTATTAGCGATTGATATTTGCTCCTCGGGAAAGGAGAGGTAAAACTACATGGCAGCTGTATATCAAAGAACACAAACCTCTCCTTCAACTATTCTGGCTATGAAGAACAGTAATGGTCCCAAGATGCCGTCATGTGCAACCATGAACCAGAAGGAGGGGTGGGATGATTAACCCCAATATACAACACTCAGGGACTACAATGAGAGATAGGAGGGAAAGTGGCAGAAATACCCAGGGATGTCCACAAACAGTCCTGAATGATATCATGGTAAACCATAGCAAAAGCCGATCCAATAGAATAGTAACAGTCCAAAACCACCACATGACCATTCACCACTGAAGCATGGCTAGGCTTAGCACAATGTTGTGACTGAAAACCAGGCTGAAATGGATCATGAATCTCATGTTCCTTCAAAAAGGAATTAGCCTGCATGTACACAACATTCTCTATAAACTTATCAATAAATGGAAAGTCAGAGATTCAGCAGCAAATATCAGAATATACAGTGCACTACTTTAAAATTGGGGAAATATTTCATAATGAATAGTTTACCAAATGCTATATAGAATGTTTGTTGGAAGATCCAACACTGTTTCATTTGTTATTTTTTAGAATGCTTAAAATATCTAATACAGATTTCATGAATGACTTAGTAATACTCAAAACATACAGCTCTATAAAGAAAAAAAGTTGAGTTAATAAATTTGGGTGTACCTATGTTCCATCTTGACAAATTGTTTCAACTGACAATTTTCTGAAAGATAACTTCTGAAAACCATCAATCAAAATCTGTAAAAAAACAAAAAAAATATTTTGCAGAGAGGAAGCCCCCCTGAATACCCATGCAGGAGCTTCAGCCTTTAACCCCCTAAATTATATATATCAACTTCATGGTTATACCCCAGTGGGGAAAATAGTAAAACTCTTCAAAAAGTGTACCATCAGTCCTATTCTTCAACATATTGTGGTAAAACTTACCAAACAATACATTTTCAAGCACAAGAACATTGACTTAAATGTCTAGCAATGAAAATACTTTCTTATTCCTATATGCATTTAAATTTGATATAGAATAGTCACAGAAACAACATCAGCAGTTAATGTACCAGGCTCTAAAATCATAACTCAGTTCATCGAAAAATGCAGCAGCCTTTGTCACTGCTGTTTAGGTCTCACAGGAATAGACCGAGATCCAAACCACACTGTTATGGATGGAATATCTCCAGTAGGCACACATTAATTCACTTCTTTGAACTTGATACAAAACTACACTTGTTTTATCCATGATTGCTGCAGTGTACTGTGAATCTCAACAGAGGTAAGTTAAATTCTATTAACCAGATGAAAGTATTGTTACGTATTTCTAATTTGTCATATTTAATAAACTTATATGAATTTAGTATATTCTGCTCCTGAATGGTTTTCCATTGACTGATGTAAGTTAAGTCTCTCCATACTCAGAGTTAAAATTTTCAGCAATAGACTAAGATTTGACATCTGGCAAGCTAATACCACCAGACTCCCATAATGTTATATGATTTTTATAAGCAATTCTTGGATTTTTAGGATATCATATGACTGAAGTTAACATTTTTTCCATTTTCTTTAAATTTTTTTGTCAGGTATTAAAGCTGGTGAATGCAATATATATATATATATGGATTTACTTTGGAAGCTCAAACTTTCAAAACTTCAAACTTCCTATGGTTGAGATCATAACACAGAAGTTTTGAAAGTTCAAAACTTCAATAAAAAAATAAAAATATATATTTTTTTTACTTTTATGTAGGGGGGGGACAAGCCCCCTGCCTCCACACCCCCTGCTAGTTAAATATACCAACTCCAAGATCACATTACAGTGAAGAGAATGGTAAATTGCCCATTCCACTCTGTACAGTGATCTGCATTTAAACTGTTCAGAGTTTCAAAACGTCAGTCTTATGGTCTCAACCATAACAAAATTTAATTCCATTATTTAAGAAGAAGTAACACTTTTTCAAAATTATTGAAAATCTTACTCACATCTTGATAAATTGTTATTCCTAAATATTTTAGATCTTTCCCTTCCCAAATATATTTATATTTAAACTTATTATCTAGTAATGACTTGACACTAGCCAGTTTTAATATTATTACATTTCAGAAGCAATAATTTTTGAAACCTATCAGTTTCCTCATCTATTTGTTCAACTGAACAATTTAAATCTCCTATAGTTAGTAAAATATCATCTTCAAAAAACACATTTTAGATTGACAATCTCTGCTAATAGAGAATCCATCATTTTGTCATTGTTTCTTTTACTATTAGCTAAGGGTTCATTAGCTAATACAAATAATAAATGGGGCAAGGGCCACCCTTAGTCTTTGACTTTGTTTAAAGTGAATCCTTGAGAAATGTAAGATCCAATTCTAACATATGCTTTGGAGTCTCTATACAGTGTTTTTAATAGTCCAAAATACTGTTCTGAAAATGCAAACACTTTTAAAGTTTTAAACAAGTAGTTCCAATCTGCATAATCAAACGCTCTCTTGATATCTAAGCTAATTAGGGACAATTTCTTGTTCATTCCTTTTGCTAAGTATAATATAGTTGCTAACCTTTTTATATTACCTTATGTTAATCTGTAAACTATAAATCATGTTTGAGCTTTATTAATTTATCTATTATATATCTTAATCTCATAGTGAGAATGGAAGTAAATATGACATTTAATAATGAAATAGGTCCATATGATGAAAATAAATTATTATCCTTTCCTTGTTTAAGTATAGGTGAGATTATAGAAAATTTCCATGAGGGAGGATTTATTTTGTCACTCTGTATTATCCTAAAAATGTCACTCCATAATTCTAAAATATTTAATGGAAACAGACCATAGAATTTCATACTTAAACAATCTAACCCTAGACCTTTACCATTTTTTCCTTTTTCAAATCTTCTTTAACTTCTATCAGTGTAACAGGCTAATTCAACAAAGATATTTGTTGGTCATTAAGTTACATTTTTCTTTAAATAACTGTCAGTTTTGTAATTATCACGATTATTGTTTTATCTTCATTAAGATCTAGATGGAATTAAAAAAAGAAACATTTCCTCTATGTCTGAAGTAAGCTTATTAGTGCGAGAATTTTAAATGTTACTGATATGTGCATTTTTGCTTAACATCTTACTTCTATTGACTAATCTATGAAGAATTTCAGAATGAGAATCACATTTACTCTCCAAGTATGCACACATACAAGGAATTTGGCTCCAGTTTCAATGACTCTCTAAGTATGAATTACACAAACAACATATATACAGCTATTAAGAGCAAGACAAATGACATGCATGTAACTATTAAGAACAAGACAAAAAATGTAAATATACATACACATACAAGGTGCAAAGTGCAACTCAGTGCAAGAAATACTGAAATAAACTCTGAAAAGGGCAAGTATTAACAATATGTAAACAATACTACAGAATCCTCGTAGGCTGGGGAGAAAGAATACCCAGCCTAATAAGCTCAGTTAACCATTTATGAATGTGATGGCCTGTGGAAAAAAACTGTTATTGTGTCTGCTTGTTTTGGTGCATATTAATCTATAACTCCTGGCTGAAGGTAATACTTCAAAAAGATGGTGGCCTGGATGTGAAGGGTCAGTGATGATTTTCCCTGCCCTTTTCATGACTCTGGAATTGTACAGGTCATGTAGGCAAACTAGCAACACTGATATTTTCAGTAGCCCTGACTATTCAATGTAACCTATATTTGGCATGATTAGACAGAGATCCAAACCACACTGTTATGGATGAGCTGAGGGCAGACTCAATAACTGCTGTATAGAACTGAATCAGTAATTCCTGTGGAAGGTTAAACTTCCAGAGCTGTCTCAGAAAGTACATTTGCTGTTATGCTTTTATTATGATGGACCCTACATTGGTCTCCCACTTCAAGTCCTGGGAGATTATAGATGCCAAAAACTTGAAGAATTCCACAACTGACACAGCAGTATTAAATATAAAGGGGGGATAATATTGTAGTACCACTCCTAAAGTCCACTTTCATCTGCACAGTTCTAAGAGTTTTCAGCTCCAGATTATTCTGACTACACCAAAGAGCAGTTGCTCAACCTTGTATTTGTATGCAAACTCATCACCATTCCTGATGAGACCGATGATAGTTGTATCGTCCGTGTATTTAATAAGTTTGACAGAGGGGTCCTTAGATGTGCAGTCATTACTGAAGTTTGAGAATAGCAGTGGGGAAAGTACAAATCCCTGGAAGACACCTGTACTAATCGTGCGATAGTTAGATGACAATTTCCACAGTTTCACCTGCTGTTTCCTATTGGTTAGAAAACTGGTGATCCACTGACAGGTGGAAACAGGAACTGAAAGCTGGAAGTCATGTTTTGAAGTCTTTTTTTTTAAGTTTGTTTTTTGAAGTCATTGTAAAACTGCAATTTTATTTTTTCTAAAGCTACCTCCACTTTAGGCGTTAAATTACTGTTTGATATTTTGTCATTAATTTTTAATGACTTCAGTATTATTTAATTTCTTTATTTGTTGTTCAGGCCTCACTTTGTGCACTTCGTCTTGGATTTCTAACAACTCTTTATCCCACTCTTTCATTTTACTACTAGCCCATCTTCCCATTCTATCTTTAATATGCATTTTTAAGGAGCCACATATGACTTTACTAACCTGACCATTATCATTCAAAGATAAAAAATTATTGATTTATTCCTTAAGGTAACTCTTAAATTCTTTTAATTTTATGATATATATATATATATATATATATATATATATATATATATATATATATATATATATACTGGGATTCTATAAATATTTAGAGTATTATGATCAGATAAAGGACAAGGAATAGTATTAAAATAATTCACTTTAAGTAAATCTGTAGAGGTATAAATCTTAGCAATTCTAGTTATCTTCTGCTTTCACTAATAAATCAACTAAATTATTATTACTAATCCATCTGTTTAGTGCTTTAACTGATGCCATTATTTTAGCTTTCCTCTGTTCATTTGTATCTTCTTTACTAGATATGCAGTTAAAATCCCCTGCTAAAATTAAACTACCCTTCCAATGACTTTGTAGTAAGTTTAAGTGATCTTTACTCACTCTTTCACCTATTTCAGGGATCCAGTAAAATTAGCTAGTGTGTAGAGTGTGCCCTTATATTTAATTATTACAAATGTATACAGTTCTTTGTAATCATTAATGGATACCATGACCTTGGGCATTACAGATTTTCTCAAAAGTATAGCAGTTCCTCTCCTCTTTTTCTTAAAACAAGCAGATTATAACATTTTGTACCTTAAGTTATTTAAATATTGTATATTTTCATTTATCAAGTGAGCCTCTTTCAAGAATATAATGTCTCCTCTATTTAATTTTAGATATCTCATTAATTATTTCATTTTGTTACTATTATTTAATTCATTTACTTTAATAAATAATAGAATAAAGCTATCTATACTGTGTATTAAAAAAGATCTATTTTAAAAGATAATATGACACATTTATCCACCATATTAATTTAATTGTATTTAAGACTATAATGCATTCTTCCAGCACTATCTTAACATTCCACCATTTTTAATTCCTCTGTTCTACAAACTAAACAAGTAAAACTGGTAAATAGCAAAAACAAAGGCAAGTCTACTGCTATAACTGTGTATATTGCTAATAAAACTCAACCTACCATGGATAGCAAAGTTCCTAGTTTGCCTATTGAAAAGACAAACTACTACACTATCTCTATCAATACCTAAAAATTCATTAAAACTAGCCAAAAGCTACTGCAACTTACAAATAATATAATATTAAATATAAGTCAACATAATACGATACTATTAATTTAGTTATACATTTTGCCACTTAAAACAATTCACCCATTACTACACAGAAGTTTAATAATCTTTTATTAATCACAAGTATTAAATAATCCAATAAATAGTGCACTATATACCTGTTTATGTAATATTAGTATAAAGTATCCATTAGTTATTCCTAAATTATTCACTCGTTCAACATTATTATAATTTAATTAAACAGAGGGGGGGGTCCTGATGAGATAAAGAAATCTGTAAACTTACAGGTGATAGGCCATCTTATCATACGTAACTATAATACAAAAGGGAAATCAATATGAATCTGTTGAATGGCAGATCATCAAACTAACATTTGTCGAACACCTAATTATCAAAGCTGCTAATCGGCAAATGGAATTTTCAGTGAAAATTTTCCTAGGGTAAATCAATGATAGGCTACCGTAACAACCATAAACAAAATAATAAAATTTAAAACCTACCCAGGTGGGGGGTTTCATCCACCGCACCCAGCCAATGTGGGAGGCTGTACCCACACACACCCTCACTAAATATACCAACTTTGAGATCACACTAAAGTGGGGAAAATGCAAATTCCAGATGGTGACCAACCATTGGACAGTACACTGTTAGACTTTTCCAACAAAATTACTCACTTGAGCCATTCCATGTCCAACTAACCATTGGCATTACCCCCTATCATATCCTTGCTAACTACAGATCCCCTAACATGAGTCTGGAAAACCACACCTCCTACTTAAATGTATTGGAATCATTTAACATTCAGCCTAACACCATACTTAAGGGTGACTTCAGCTATCCCTCCATAAACTGGGAGACATATGACCCATAATTCACCTGCTTAGAATTTTTTGAACTTCATCAATGCAAACACCCTGGAGCATCTAGAGGTACAAATACTAGTACTCATGAACATGGGGGTATGGTGCTCCCTCCTGTGCATCAACTGCTCCCTGGTAGGATCTGACCCAAAATGGACTTCTTCAGTATTAAATCTAACACAGAACCCCCATCAAACTCCAAACCTATTAAGAACTTTGCTAAGGCCAATTACCTCAGACTAAGTGACAGCTTATTAAACTTCCAAGCCCCTCCAAACTTGGATGACACTGAGGCCTACTCTGTGCTGTACATAAATGCAGTGTATAACCACATTCATAGCTGCATAGAGGAGACAGAACCTGAGTCAAACCTATGATAACTGTCAAAAATAAACCACCCTGGTGGACCCCTAACATAAATTCGACAAAAGGAAAAAATCCTCTCCAAAGTCAAAAAGGAACAGACAAAACAGTGCAAAAAGACATTCACCAATCTAAACAAACTAGAGAGCTGGTCAAATCTGCCAAAGTAAACTATGAGGCAAAGTTAGCCTCCCAGGTGAACTATAACCATAAGTCTTGTTTTAATTATGTTCTCAACCTCAGGGGAAACACTTAACAATGTGCCAAGTTAATCATGAATGACAACTCTTACACCCAACCTGAAACTATAGCAAACCTGCTGGCTGACAAGTTCAGCTCAAACCTCTCTCACCCATCACCTCCTACAACACCCAAAGAAATGAAAAAAGCACACAGGCCAGTAAAATCCAATGACTTAATCGACAGACCAGCTCACTCTAGCATTAATTGTTTAATATGATTTACTATTTAAATGGTGTTTTGTGATAGCATAATTTTGTATTTTTGAAAGGCTTTAAGCCGAGGTGCTAGAGTGAGTTGGTCTGTTGATTAAATCACTGGATTTTACTGGCCTGTGTGTTTTTTTCTTTTAATTTTTTAGTTTGGGGTTATTTTTAACACCCAAAGAAATACACACAAATATCCCTGTACTGGTTATTACAAGGAAAAAGGTCCTTACTGCACTTGCTAAACCAAAAACATAGCCTTCATGGATCCCAACAACATTATAGGATGCTTCATAAACAGCTTAAAAGAGAATCTATTATGGGCACTAGAAACCACCTTTAACCACAGCCTCTGGATAGACTTTGTCCCAGAGGAATGGAGGACTACAAAAGTCTTCCCTCTGCACAAGGACAGCCCATTAACTGACCCAGGGAACTACAGACACATAAGCTTGACCAATCTTATCCACAAGGTTATGGAGAGAATTATCATGGAACTTCTCAATAATAACATAGGACCGGTCCAAAAACTACACCAGACCCAATTCTGTTTTGTCAAAGGGAGTTCTTGCATGCTCAATCTGGTGAACTTCTTCGAGAAAGTCACCAAGGCCATGAATGAGAATAAAACAGTACACCTCACTTATCTAGACCTGGCCAAAGCTTTTGACACAATCTCCCACTCAGGGATCATAGATAAACTTACTGAGTTAGGCATAAACCCCTACATCATCAGATTAATAACCAAATGGCTCACTGACAGGACATATGTTGTCCGGATACATTAATCCACTTCTGATAAGAAACATATTACTATCAGTATCCCACAGGGCTCAGTGTTGGAACCTCTCCTGTTTGGTATATACTTCTGTGAAGTGAAGGCCAATGTTGGGGCCTTCTGGCTAACCAGGTTTGCTGACAACTGTAAGCTGGGAGCAATCATTGAATCCCCACATGATGTTTACATCTTACAAACAGGCCTAAAAATGAAAACCAACTGATGCCAAAACCACAGTCTGATGCTAAATGCTAAAAAATGTGTAATCATACCCTTTGGTAAATCAGATGTCCCTGCAAATTATAATATTGATAGCACACCCCTAAAAGTAGTCCCAGCGGTGAGGGACTTAGGAGCACAGATAGATAGTAACCTAAACTTTGACTACCAGATAGCTACAGTAGTAAGGAATCCTTCCATGCGCCTCAACTTATAAGTAAAGGCAAGGCATCAAGATCAAAGGAAGTCATAGTGCCATTGTATTTGGCACTCATCAAGTCCATAATCGAGTACAATGCTCCCTTCAGCATGCATCTAACCAGGAACTTACAGCAATTGGAGTGGCCCCAGAGGTGTCTCACAAAAAAAAAAATATATATATATATATATATATATATATATATATATATGTATATATATATATATATATATATATATATATATATATATATATACATACATATATATATATATATATATATATATATATATATATATATATATATGGGTCCCCTTCACATTGTCGAAACTGCAAAATGTTGACAGTCATACAGTCATATGGTCGAAACCATATGATCGACATTCGCAATTTCGACAATGTGGAACTGGCATCTCACTATAGTGCAGAATGGAGAGATTTCTATTCCTGCACTGTAGTATGATCTCGGAGTTGGTATATTTAAGTAATGGGGGCTATGGGGGCGGACCCCTCCCACGGGGGGTGCAGGGGGACTTGCCCCCCTGCTAGCAATGTTTTATTAGTTTGTAACGTGTGTATTTATTTTGTTTTTGAATGTTCAACATTCCGAATGTCGATGATATGGTCTCTGCTATATTATTGCCAACATTTCGGCGTGTCGATCATTTAATGGTAACCAATATATATATATATATATATATATATAGATATAGATATATATCTATATATCTATATATATATATATATATATATATATATATATATATATATATATATATATATATATATATATATATATATAAAGCATAAGACACATGTTTTATCCAGACCATCTAAAGGCCCTATCTCTTTACTCTGTCAGAAATCGTTTATTGAGAGGGGACATATGCATGATCTACAAGGCATTCTCTGATCCATTAAAGTGTCTCTGTGTCTAGATATTAACACAATTCTCAAAAAGCCAAACAGTTGTAGAATAAAGTTTAGTTCATAAAACCAAGACTGGATGCAGTAAGAAACAAACCAAGCAACACTGATACTGAACAAGTGTTTAATAAAACAAAGCTTTCAGGTCAAACAAACCCTTCATCGGTGTATAATATGCACTCGCAGATGTTTCTCCTGCACTTTGGCCTCACTCTGACCAAGAGTATCCATTGTAAATTTCCCAGACATATACATGCTTAGTTGCTGCCATGTATCCCATATGTGTGTCTGTACCTTCTGGATATCATTTCCAAGTACATCACTTATGTCATCCATCCTCTCCAGCTGTATGATGCTTTGATGCATTACAGTGGGACATGGTGTAGATGGTACTGTTACAGTCAGTGTCTGCTACTGAAGGCTTTAGCCATGCCCTGTGTATTACACAGCAGCATATATGCCACCTGTCACTTTGTGACAGTGACAAAACATCGGAGTCGATGCACTGATTTAAGTACCCTTTTCAGCTATAGCCCATCCCAACAGGCAGCAATACACAATCTATGTAAGCAGCACAGTTCAAAGAACAGTAAAATATAACCGCAGCAACAGAAGAAAATATAACAACCATAGAAAATAAACAACAAATTAATAGTACACAATATGGACAGAGTAGTGCACCTAAGACTAAAATATTAGGTATTGTATAAAATGTCATGTCATAATATATACAGTGCATATAAGTAGGATGACTTACACAGTTGATGTCCTTACATTCACTGCTGCAGTATTCATTACTTGTGAGATTTCCTGACATGGAAGTCCCTATGTCAGCTAGTATAGCAATGCCTACTGCTGCTTTAAGTTATACCAAATGTCGCCCGTATGTTCCTTGCATATAATCGGGCAAAAAGGTGATGTCTGGACATACCAGTCTCAGAACGTCTTTGCCACCAGTCCAAATACATCTACAGATCAATGGACTGAATGCCTAATGTAGCTTTCCACCAGTTTGAATGCATCTTCCTGCTGGTTCCAAGCCATTGCAGATAAGTAACCCATTTGAGGTTTTGTTTTTTCTTAGATTTTTGTTTCTCTAGGGCTTTAATGTTATCCAGGAAGGGTAAATGCCAGTGCAGGAGACAAATTCTCCATAAAGACCACCATGATGTGTCTTTTTTGCCTAGGAGCTTCTCACAACCATACAACTTGTCCTATTTGTCAGGCTTTCATTCTAAAAATCCGTCATAGTAGCCTTTCTTCCCTTTCCTTGTATCTTGAGAGCCAGCATCTTAAGCTTCTCGCTAAAGTTACAATGGAAGGAACTTCCCACCCTGAGGGCCAGCCACTAGGCAATAAGAAGGTGAAAAGGGTAAGACTGGAATCTTCACATGTTCAGCCTCTTCTGGGTGTTTCTCCCAAGTTCATAGGTTAAAGGTTATAGGTTAGTACTAGGCTAACTGCCCTTGTGGGTTGGCCAGTTTAGGCCTAGCCAATTATCCCATTTGAGAATCAAACCCTGTACCTTATGTCTGTAAGGGAAATATCTTAATGATTATGCCAACCTCCCATCCAAATATATACACTCCTGCCAATTATGAAACCCAGGACCCTCTGAACTACAGCACAGTGCATTAGCCACTAAGCCAACTCAGTTCTTCACAGGTCAGTGAGAACCTGGAGGCTTACCCAGCTTAGTTGTCAGATTCCTCTGCCTCAAATGGATTGGAGGCCGGCAATGATCCAGCTGGGAGCACATCCAACAAGGCTTTGCAGGCATCCATTTTGGATGTTCAGAGGGAACTATGGTTGATTATTTCCAAGGGGCCTAGAGGGGTTCCACAAATTCTAGTTAAGGAAGAAGTTCCTTCTATGGTTATTGAATCCTGTCCTGGGTCAGAGCTTTCTAAGTTTTATAGGGCAGACATTCCCCTAAAGAAGAGACAAGAAACTAAACATATTTCTTTTGCTCCTGGGGATCCACAGTGGCTGGCAGGTGTTTATTCAGGAGTTGTTTAATGCTTTAATGTCAATAAAACCTTTTCACAGGGTTTATTTTTCTGCTCCTCCTTAGTCTTCTGTTCCCCTTAAAAGACCTAGAGTACAGGATTCTTCTGAGGAAGACTCAGATTCTGATGAAGAATCCCTGGCTTATTCTATTCAAATTCCTTCTCCTTTGGACTATAGGTCAGAGGAGGAGGAATATAATAGTCCTGATAATCCTTTTGAAGAAATTTCCTTTGGGAACGCAATCTCTAGGAGGATGGAATTTTTTAAGTGGGATTGTGCTCAGGTCTGTGATATCCATAAGAGATACTATGAGCTGTTGCACATGGAATCTCCTAAACCTGCTGCTATTTCTCATGTTATGGCTGCCTTGTTGGAAGCTTTTTCAGTGCCTCTAAAGTGCCTGATTCTCTGTCCACTGTTCCCAAGAAGCTTGATAGGTTTTATAGGGTGCCTGAGGATTGTAACTTCTTGTACAAATGTCCTGCTGCAGACCCCTCTGTGGTGTCTGTAGCTTCTGGCAAACCATCTCAATTGCTTCCTTCACACAAGTTACTGCCTTCTGACAAGGACAGGAGAATCATGAAAAGACTGGACAAGAAGGTTTACACTTCTGCTATCCTAGCATTTAGGGCTATTACTTATCAGACTCATATGTCTAGGTATGTATTGGCTCTTCTTTCTCAGGCTTGCCAGCTTATTTCTGATCTTCTAGATTCTGAGGGTAAAACTTCTGCTTTTTCCTTGCTAGGGACTTCCTCTCAAGTGGTTCTTCATTCTATCAAATGTAATTATGATTCAGCAGATGCCTCGTCTAGGGATGCTTCTTTTGATTCAGTAATGAGGAGGTATGCTTGGCTTAGGCTCCAATCTTTACCTGATGATATTAAGGCTATGTTGATGGATGCTCCTCTGGATAATAAACTTTTGTAGGGGGAATCAGCTGCTGGTTTGTTCAAGTCCCTTCAGGATAAGGGGAAGGTCTTACAGGAGCTTAAACCTGTTTGTTTCTCCTGTGCCTACATTTCAGATAAACTACCCTAGTAAGCCAGGCTTTGTTCATAGGCAATATCTCCCTCCTACTAAAGGTAAAAAGAGTGGTAAGTGGGCTCTGTCTGCCAAGGCCATTCAAACTTCAAGTATTCAGAAGCCTTCCTTTCCTGATAAACCAGGTGCTATATGACTATCCATCTCTTCCCAGCCACATTCCCCTTTCTTTTTGCATTTCTCTTTCTCTTCCTGTTTGGCTTCAGATTACTCAGGATTCTTGGCTTCTGTCTATCATTTGTCAGGCGTATTTCATGACGTGGAAATCCCATCCTCCTTTTATTAGCATTCCTCAGCCTCCTCAGGAACAACTTCCTTTTTTCCCAAAGGTTCTTTGAGATCTTTTGTCTCAGGGTACTCTTCAAGAGGTACCTGTGTCCCAAAGGAGGAAGGGTTTTTTCTCAAGAATGTTTCTAATGCCCAGAAAAGAGGGTACTTGGAGACCAATTCTAGACCTCTCTTATCTAAACACTTTATGTGAAGGTGCCCTCATTTCAGATGTTGTCCCTTCAAACTCTGTTTCCTCTCTTGCTCTCTCAGGCCTGTATGTTGTCTCCAGATCTCAAGGATGCTTATCTCCATATTCCAATCCATCCTCTTTTCGGGACATTTTTCCATTTCTCTGTTGCTTCCTGGCATTTTCAGTTCTCTGCTTAGCCCTTTGGTCTTTCTATTGCCCCAAGGGGATTCACCAAATGCCTCACTCCTGTGATTGTTTTTTTGTAGGCTTCAAGTGATCCCAGTATTTCCTTACTTGAACAACCTGCTGTTTTAGGCATCCTCTCCAGAGATCCTTCTGCAAAATCTTCATTTTGCCATTTCCCTTCTTCAGAGCCTGGGGTTCACAATAAAGTTAAAAAAAAAGTCTTCTCTGACTCCTTCTCAGGATCATGTTTATCTGGGTTGCAGAATTAAGACAGTGCCAGTGCTGGCATCCCTGTCTCCTCCAAAAGCCTTAACTCTCATTTCTTACTTTCAAACTCTTCTTCCTCTGGCATCCATTACAGCCAGGAAGTTTCTGAGAGCTCTGGGTGTCATGGCATCCACCATTCCAATGCTCCCTCTGGCCAAACTCCACATGAGAAAATTTCAGTGGTTCCTGAAATCAGTGTGGCTTCAACTTGCACATCCTCTAGACTTTGTAGTTCCTCTTCTTCCTTGTCTTAAAAAATAACTTCACTGGTGGATTCAGCAGTTGTCTCTGAATCGAGGGCTCCCTTTTCATCCCCCCTCTTCCCTCTCAGGAACTGTTCACAGATGCTTCAGATGCAGAACGGGGAGTGACATTTGTTTCCCTAAAAGTATAGGGGATGTGTTTGTCTTTTCACCAGAAGGAGAACATCAATGTCAAAGAGCTTATCCTGGCACTTCAGGCTTTTCATCCTTTTTTCTCTCCAGAGCCTCTGAAGGTATTCACTGACAATACTACAGTGATTTTGTATATAAACAAACGGGGAGGAATGAAATCTTTCATTCTTTTCTGGATGGCACTCCTGGTTTGGGATCTTGCTGTCAAGTATCAAGTGACTCTTCAGGCAGTTTATATCTCTTCAGGTCAGAATATTGTAGCAAACACTCGGAGCAGGTCCTTAACTCAATTTCATTAATGGATGCTTCACAGGGATGTGTTTCTGGGCATTGTCCACCAGTAAAGTATTCCTCAAGTGGATCTTTTTGCCTCCCCTCTTAACAGACAACTTTGTCTGTTTTGTGCCATAGTCCCAGGTCCTCTGGTATGGAAGATGGATGCTCTCTCGTTTTCTTGGAAGGAGATGTTTCTTTAAGCATTCCCTCCCCTTCCTCTCATTACGAAAGTCCTACTCAAGATTCAACAGGATACTCCCAAAATCTTGTTTGTGATTCCCTTTTGGCTTAGACAGCACTGGTTCCCCTCTACTTATGCCCTTAGCCAAGGGCAATCATCACAAACTACCTCACAGGGTGGATCTACTCACACAAGACAAGGGATATCTTATCCATCCCCACCTGTCCACACTTCAACTGACATTGTAGGTGATAGAATTTTGATTCCTCATCGACACCTTTTTTTCTGAGGATGTGCTGAAGGTTCTGCAGGAGGCCAGGAAACCTACTATTAGGAAATCCTACTTATCCAAATGGAAGAGGTTTTCTGTTTGGTGTATCTCTTGGAACTTGGTCCCATTTACTGCAGACAATCCTTTGGTTCTCTCTTATTTGTATGAGTTGCTCAATGCTGGTTTGGCCTATTCTTCTCTTAAGGCCCATTTATCTGCTATCTCTGTTTGTCTTCCTTTAACTCTTCCTTTAATTTCTACTTTTAAGGCTAATCAATGTCTTAAAGGCATCCTTAATATTATATCTCTCAGGAGGCCTGTTCCTCCTTCCTTGGATCTTAATTTTGTTTTACAGAAGTTGACTTCTTTTGAGCCTGCTGCTTCAGCTTCCTTGCAACATTGTTCTTGGAAGAATGTTCTTTTGTTAGCTCTTACTTCTGCCAGACAGGTGTCTCATTTGGAAGCCCTTATGGCTTGTCCTCTCTTTTTGATATTTCATAAAGACAGAGTGTCCTTGCATACCAATCCTTCCTTTATGCCAAAGGTAGTTAATGAGTTGTCACTTAAACAGTCTATTCATTTGCCTACTATTTCCCGTCTCCACAATCTGACAGTGACAGGGTGCTGCATTCATTGGATGTGCATAAACAACTCAGATTTTATTTGGATAAGGCTAAGGCTATTAGAAAATCTGATCAGTTGTTTGTTTCTTTTCATCCTAGGTCTTTAGGATTAGCTGTATCCAAGCAAACTAGTACTACTTGGATTTCGAAGGTTGTTTCTATATGTTACATTTTTCATGGTGAGTACTTTCCTTCTTCTGTAAAGGCTCATTCTACTAGAGCTGTGGCTTCCTATGGTGCTTTTTTCAAGGGCTTAGATATTAATTATGCTCTTGAAGCAGCTACCTTGACTTCTGTGCATACTTTTACCAAGCACTACAAGTTGGATAGTATCTCCAGAGCTAGATCTGGTTTTGCTAGGGACATTCTTCATGGCTTCTTAAAGGGATCTACTGCTCCTTCCTCCTCCCAAATTTCTTCCTGAGCTTTAGCACTCTCCCACAAATAATGAATATTGCAGCAGCGAATGTAAGGACATAGTACAGTTGTGTAAGATCTTACCAAACAGTAGACATCCTTGCCTTCACTGCTGCAGTACTCACTCCCTCCCTCCTTCCCCTAGTCCTTTTCCTTCCCCTAGTCCTTTTCCTTCCTTGATGTACTGGTTACCTCCTGAGTTCCCTTAGACTGCTGTTCCTACTAGGGCAATCAGTTCTGAGGATGGTACATCCAGATGTCACATTTATGCCCTATGCTATGCAAGGTGTGTATAGGTGACGTTTGGCATACCATATTGCAACAGTAGGCTTTAGTATACTGGCTGGCATCAGGGCTTCCATAGCAGGGAATCCCACAAATAATGAATACTGCAGCAGTGAAGGCAAGGACATCTACTATTATGGTTAAGATTTTACATAACTGTACTTTATAACCAAAACATTAATAAAAGGATATAAAGACATAATTTCAAGTCTGCTAATTGAAACATCACCTCTTATGTACAGTCTAATGAACTTTCCAGAATTAAATAGCAGTGCAACCAAGGAATGATATAAATTTATATCACTGTTGATGACATTCACCCATGTTTACTGAAACAATTGCAGCTGTTTGCTTTAAAAAGATGATTTTTAGTAGACTGATGAATGATTGAAGGCTAACCGTGCTTCTAATTGGATCGGAAATGTAATTCTGGATACAAAGAACAAGGATTTTTCTGAGAGTGCTGTATTAAAAGGATTTATCAATGAATATGGATTACTCCTCATACAGAGTTTATTCTTAAGACAGGGCTGGTAGGCTCTTGTGAATTGATGTAAAGGTCAATTTATTCAATATGAAGGTTACTCTGTCTTTTACTGAGAACCGATTTGCTTTTGTTGGTGTACTACCATAGTGTACAATACTAAGGCTCAGGTATATGAATGTTTTAGCATTTCATTCTCCTATTTGTCTAATAGAGATGTGCTTTCGAGCATTACAAGGAAATGACTGATAAGGTGTATTCCTATCTTGACAGCAGTTCATTAATAGCTATAGAATGCTTTGCTTCAGTACTAGACTACTTTCACCTGATTTAGCACTTTATGTGGCATGTATTTTTTCTCTGTGTTATACCAGAGTCAGGATATGGTCAACAGTAACTCCTAGGTAGTTCTGTTGTGGCACAATTATCAGATTAACCCCCTTGTAGGTCGGTTAATATTAGGGGACTGGATTTTGTCAACCTTGAAGGAGCTCCCAGGAGCATAACCTTTAATGAGCATTTAAGGACGGAAGTACGAGACCATTTTGGAGAGTTGTGTTGATGAATATGCAGCTTATTCCCCACATTCAGTTTACAGGATTAATCTAACAAGTGTTACACATCATGACTGTGACATCGAATGAGTTTAGTACAAGACTGAAGAAGTTGGTTCTACAATCTACCAATGATTTTGATGTACCGTATAGTAACATATTTAACTGAGTGTGCAGATGATGTAGCTAACTTGTTACACAAGCTTAAGTAACAGGGAATACAAAAAACCTTGATCAAATTGCCCTGCAATAGTAACAGCAGCATTCTTATTTATAAATGAATCTTGAGATGTTGTTAACTCAGGTATGAAAGAGTTGGGTATAATGGGATGAATTTATGTAACAACAAGGCTAGCATGTTCCAGTTGTGGAATAAGTGCATTCAATTCCAGTGCCTGCCTTTCTAGTGGGGTGAAGTGGTCAGCCATAGTGTGGAACGCTCTTAACTGGATATTTACCTTGTCTATTAGAATTAGGAAATGAAATAAGACTGAATCTTTCATGGCTAAAAAGGTGAGACACTGGTCACTACGAAGTAGACACATGTCACTATGAAGTAGGCAGTAGGCTACTAAGTATGGGAGGGTCATGCTAATCTATTTAGCTAGTTGAAAGATTTCAGGTTTTTAATTTTCTTGGTTAAAATCACTGTGGTCCTCTCAGATGAGAAATATGCTTGGATTTCTACTTACAGAAAGTGGTATTGTATAAAGTGCTGGGGCTTGTAAGGGGAACACAGAGAAAAGATGACTTTTTTAGCTCTTGAAGATATATTCCTTGTAAATTAAGTAAGCCAGATAGATTTTCTTGACTGTGGTGGAATTATGAGGAGTGCGTGAGAAAGAATTGTCCACATAAGTACCCAGGTTTCTTATGACTGTACATGTTTGAAGAGGAGCACCATTTATAACATATGAAGTGGAGCAGCTTTTTGTAGATTACAGGAATAAAGCCATGATTATGATCCAGGGCACCTAAGTTTAATTAGTGGCTCTGGCACTTGGAAATGGTGGCCGAGGGAGAAGAGTGAAGTGACTCAGCCCACTCACTTCTCTCAGGGGGAAGAGGTTAAAAGCACACATAATGTGTATCAATTTCCCCATGGTGACTAGGGAAATATGCATAATATACTCATTCCAGGAGTTTGGGGTCATCTTTGGGCTTAGGTTGCTTGTAGAAATTAGTGACAGTGCTATTCCATATTATACGTGTTTACTAGGCTAATGACCACAAGGGCCTTTTTAAGCCTAGCCGTACATCCCAAACACATTGCAAGTCACCTCTGGAAAAATCTTAGTGGGTACGTTTGTGGATGTTAAGGCTCTAAGCATAAAAAGCTTTTATGGCTGTTCAAATTACAACATTTGTGGCCAGCTCTTTTCTCACAAGGAATAAATGGGCTGAAAATAGCTTTTGTCTTGTAAGGAATGTATATACTGGGAACAACTCTTGTTCTGAGAGGAATGAATGGACTGGGAATGGCTTTCACCATGTAGGAAATAAATGGACTGTGAGTGCCTCTCACCCTGTGGGAAATAAATGGGTTGCAAATGGTTCTCACCCTCTGAGGAATGCATGGGCTGGAAATGGTTCTCACCCTGCGGGGAATGAATGGACTGGAAGCAACTTTCTCACCCTTTAAAGAATGAATGGGTCAGGAATGGCTCTCGTCCTGTTGGGAATGAATGGGTTGAGAACAGCTTTTACCTTGTAATGAATGAATTGACCAAGAATGGCTTTCACCTTTTAAATAATGAATGGGCTGGGAACAGATCTTGCCCTGTCTGGAATGAATGAGCCACAAATGGATGTCACCCTGTGGGGAATGAAATTGCTAGAAGATATTCTTGCCCTTTGAGGAATAAATGTGCTGTAATGGCTCTCATCATGTGAGGATTAGTCTGCGAACAGCTCTTGCTCTGTGAGGAATGAATGGATGGGCTGGGAATAATTCTCACCTTATGAGGAATGAATGGGCTGGAAACAACTCTCTCAACATACGAGATATGAATGGGCTAGGAATGGCTCTCATCCTGTAAGTAGTAAATGGGCTGAAAGCAGCTCTTACTATGCAGTGAATGAGTTGTCCAAGAATGGCTTTCACCCTGTAAAAAATGCTCTCACCCTATGAGGAATAATGCACTAGGAATGGTTCTCATCCTGTAAGGGGTAAATGGACTGGGAACAGCTCTCACCCTTTGAGGATTGAATGCACCAAGAATGTCTCTCACCTTGCAAACAATGAATAGGCTGGGAACAACTCTTGTCCTGTGAGATATGAATGAACCAGGAATGACCCCTGTGATGAAAGAATTGGCTAAGGACAGCTCTCAGTCTGTGAGGTGAGAATGGGCTGAGAATGGCTGCCACCCTGTGTGGAATAAATGGGTCAAAATTGCTCTCACTCTAAGTGGAATGAATGGACTGGAAACAGCATTCCCCCTGCAAGAAATGATTGGGCCAGAAATTATTCTTGTCCCATAAGGCAGGAATGGGCTAACGATAAGTCTCGCCCTATGAGGAATGAATGGGCCAGGAATGACTCTTGGCCTGTGAGATATAAATGCACCAGAAATTACTCTCACCCTTTGAGGAATGAACAGCTCTCAGTCTGTGAAGCATGAATGGGCTGAGAATGGCTGTCACCCTATGAGGAAAAAATGGATCAGAAATGTTCCTCACCCTAACAGGAATGAATGGACTGGGAACAGCTCTCACTCTGTTAGGAATGAATGGGCCAGGAGTTATTATTGTCCCATACGGAAGAAATGGGCTGGGAACAGCTCTCATTATGTTAGGAATGAATGGGCCAGGAATGATTATTGTCCCGTAAGGAAGGAATGGGCTGGGAACAGATCTCTCTCTGTGAGGAATGAATGGGCCAGGAATGATTTTTGCCCCACAAGGAATGAATGGGCTGGGAACAGCTTTCATCCTGTGAGGAGTGAATGGGCCAGGAATGTCTCTCACCCTGTGAGGATTGAATGTGTCAGGAATGACTGTTACACTGCGAGGAGTGAATGGCCTGGGAGCAGCACTCATCCTGCAAGGAATCAGTGGGTCAAGAATGATTCTCACATCATACGGAAGGAATGGACTGAAAAAAACTCTCTCACCCTGTGTAGAATGAACAGGCCTGAAATGAGACTCATCCCATGAGGAGGAAGGAATGGACTGGTATCAGCTCTCATCAATTGAGGAATGAATGGGCCAGAAATAGCTCCCACCCTGCAGGGAAAGAAGGGGCCAGGAATGGCTCTTGCCTTGTAAGGATTCTATGTGTTGGAAATGCTCTCGCCCTGAAAGGAATAATTGTATCAATTGATGTAAGTAAGGTTGATGGCTGACAAGTACCAGGGAATAAAAAAAAATGTTGTGCACTTCCATTGTGTTAATACTCCTAACCAACAGTGTACAGTCTCATTGTTTTAGTAGTCCTGTACAGTGTTGTACACTCCCATTGTAATCCTATACAATGCTGTCTCAACACACTGTTTTGCATTATGTTTTGTACAGATCTGATCTTTGCTCTTCTTTAATGGTTTATTCTATTTGATAGTACAATTATACCATTTGCTGTGTTGTAATGAGTGCTTCTTATCATTTGGATTATAGTACATATCATACCATTCCACTGCTTACACTGCATAGTAACTTGCCTTCCAGTCTTTCTCTAAGTCCTTCTCTCAACATTTCTTATTAAAGGTTTAGCATTTTTACCCTTCTGACCAGTGCTACTGTACTATCCTCTGTCAGAGTGGAATTAAGGTCATGGCACAGTATATTGCATGCAGTGTAATTAGCAGACTTGTTCTTCAGCATTACTGTGCATACTTTTTCCATACATATGGCTGACCATGTTGCATTGTGATGTATTTGCATGTTAAGTTGTACAGCACAACATTTTTTGCAACAGTATTTGCTATGCAATTAGATCTGTATGAATGCCAGACATTATCAGTCTAGGCTGAAGGCAGCCCTTAGTGAAATTATATTTGAGTGTATCACCATTATTTAAATTCAGTCATCAGTACCATGTTGAGATGTTAAGGTGTCACATACCTTTGCCTACAGTAATGGGAGTACAAAAATATGTGATCCATCTGCAAGAATCTTGTTGATAGACCAGTCTCAATCCTTGCATACTGTGCAGCAGTGACATAATGACATTCTCACTCAGGTCAGCAGCCCAAGCTCTTTAATGGTAACCTGCTCATTATGTGCTCTATAAGATCCACTCCTAGTAACTTCCCACCTTGGCAGCAAACAAGATTCACTCCCAATGCCACTGTACAATGCCACCAAAAAAGATTCACTCCCAGTACCACTCTACCATGACACTAGACAAGATTCACTCCCAGTGCCACTGTGCCATGGCACCAGGCAAGATTCACTCCTAGGGCTACTGTACCTTGACACCAAACAATATTCACTCCCAGAACCTCTGTACCATGACACCAGGCAAGATTCACTCCCAATGTCACTGTACCATGACACCAGACAAGATTAACTTCCAGTGTCACTGTAACACTATACAAGACAAGATTCATTTCCAGTGCCACTGTACCATGACACCAGACAAGATTCACTCTTAATGCCACAGTAACATGACATCAGACACGAGTCACTCTCAATGCCACTGTGCCATGGCACAAGACAAGATTCACTCCCAGTGCCACTGTACCATGACACCAGGCAAGATTCACTCCCAGTGCCGCTGTACCATGACACAAGACAAGATTCACTCCCTGTGCAACTGTACCATGACACCAGACAAGATTCACTCCCAGTGCCACTGTACCATGACATCAGACAAGAGTCACTCCCAGTGCCACGGTATCATGACATCAGACAAGAGTCACTCCCAGTACCTCTGTACCATGACACCAGACAAGAGTCAATCCCAGTACCATTGTACCATGACACCAGATAATATTCACTCCCAGTGCCACTGTACCATGACACCAGGCAAGATCCACTCCCAGTGTTACTGTACCATGACACCAGACAAGATTCACTCCTAGTGCTACTGCACCATGATAACAGACAAGAGTCACTCCCAGGACCACTGTACCATGACACCAGGCAAGATTCACTCCCATTGCCACTGTACCAGGACACCAGGCATGATTCACTCCCTGTGCCACTGTACCATGACACCAGACAAAATTCACTCCCAGTGCCACTGTACCATGACATCAGACAAGAGTCACTCCCAGTGCCACTGTGCCATGGCACAAGACAAGATTCACTCCTAGTGCTACTGTACCTTGACACCAAACAATGTTCACTCCCAGAACCTCTGTACCATGACACCAGGCAAGATTCACTCCCAATGTCACTGTACCATGACACCAGACAAGATTAACTCCCAGTGTCACTGTAACATGATACCAGACAAGATTCACTGCCAGTGCCACTGTACTATGACACCAGACAAGATTCACTCCCAGTGCCACTGTAACATGACATCAGACATGACTCACTCCCAGTGCCACTGTGCCATGACACGACAAGATTCACTCTCAGTGACACTGTACCATGACACCAGGCAAGATTCACTCCCAGTGCCACTGTACCATGACACAAAACAAGAGTCACTCCCAGTGCCATTGTACCATGACACAAGACAAGATTCACTCCCAGTGCCACTGTACCATGACATCAGGCAAGATTCACTCATAGTGCTACTGTACCATGACACCAAACAATAGTCACTCCCAGAACCTCTGTACCATGGCACCAGGCAAGATTCACTCCCAGTGTCACTGTACCATGACACCAGACAAGATTAACTTCCAGTGTCACTGTAACACTATACAAGACAAGATTCACTCCCAGTGCCACTGTACCATGACACCAGACAAGATTCACTCTTAATGCCACAGTAACATGACATCAGACAAGAGTCACTCCCAATGCCACTGTGCCATGACACAAGAAAAGATTCACTCCCAGTGCCACTGTACCATGACACCAGGCAAGATTCACTCCCAGTGCCACTGTACCATGACACAAGCCAAGATTCCCTCCCTGTGCAACTGTACCATGACACCAGACAAGATTCACTCCCAGTGCCACTGTACCATGACATCAGACAAGAGTCACTCCCAGTACCTCTGTACCATGACACCAGCCAACAGTCACTCCCAGTGCCACTGTACCATGACATCAGGCAAGAGTCACTCCCAGTACCATTGTACCATGACACCAGACAATATTCATTCCCAGTGCCACTGTACCATGACACCAGGCAAGATCCACTCCCAGTGTTACTGTACCATGACACCAGACAAGATTCACTCCTAGTGCTACTGCACCATGATAACAGACAAGAGTCACTCCCAGGACCACTGTACCATGACACCAGGCAAGATTCACTCCCATTGCCACTGTACCAGGACACCAGGCATGATTCACTCCCTGTGCCACTGTACCATGATACCAGACAAAATTCACTCCCAGTGCCACTGTACCATGACATCAGACAAGAGTCACTCCCAGTGCCACTGTGCCATGACACAAGACAAGATTCACTCCCAGTGCCATTGTACCATGACACCAGACAAGTGTCACTCTCAGTGACACTGTACCATGACACCAGGCAAGATTCCCTTCCAGTGTCACTGTACCATGACACCAGACAAGAGTCACTACCAGTGCCACTGTACCATGACACCAGACAAGATTCAGTCCCAATGCCACTGTACCATGACACCAGGCAAGATTCACGCCTAGTGCTATTGTACCATGACACCTAACAATAGTCACTCCTAGAACCTCTGCACCATGACACCAGGCAAGATTCACTCCCAGTGTCACTGTACCATGACACCAGACAAGATTAACTTCCAGTGTCACTGTAACATTATACAAGACAAACAAATAAAATGAAGAGGGAAGCTGAAAATTACAAAGACAACCAAGCACAGCTTCAGGGATAAGCCAACAGATATCCAAGGACCAAATGATGGAATACGCTAGGATGTAGAACCTGCTTTATTAACGCTTATATTTCCAACAAATAAAACACGTTTCCGTTGCCAAATGCAACTTCTTCAGACAATCAAAACACCTGAATGTTTAGTTTAAATACACAAATAGTTGATCACATGTTGTTCCAATTAAGAAGTTAAAGGAATATACATTATAAATACTGTGTACTCAAACTGTAAAACATTTTGATCTGGTTAGATAAAAAACATATATCCAAAAAGTAAAACCATATGTTTTTAAAAAAACATTTTGATGTGTCACTAAAAATGCCACCATAAATAAAACTAAATATGTTCATTATAATCTTAAAAACAATTTAAAATCCTCTAAATATTAGAGTTTATATATCTATACTATACTGGCCTTAAGTTTTAGTATGGGCTTGATGGAAATATAGTCATTTAAGCCTGGTTTCTTGTTGGAATCCAGGGAGATCTGCCAATGGGTCTCCCTTTGTTCCAACCTGGCCTGCCATGGTCCCCCCCTAGGATCCTTGTCTATACTTTCCAGGACAAAAAAATTGTTTTTAAGATTATAATGAACATATTTAGTTTTATTTATGGTGGCATTTTTAGTGACACATCAAAATGTTTTTTTAAAAACATATGGTTTTACTTTTTGGATATATGTTTTTTATCTAACCAGATCAAAATGTTTTACAGTTTGAGTACACAGTATTTATAATGTATATTCCTTTAACTTCTTAATTGGAACAACATGTGATCAACTATTTGTGTATTTAAACTAAACATTCAGGTGTTTTGATTGTCTGAAGAAGTTGCATTTGGCAACGAAAACATGTTTTATTTGTTGGAAATATAAGCGTTAATAAAGAAGGTTCTACATCCTAGCGTATTCCATCATTTGGTCCTTGGATATCTATTGGCTTATCCCTGAAGCTGTGCTTGGTTGTCATTATACAAGACAAGATTCACTCCCAGTGCCACCGTACCATGACACCAGACAAGATTCACTCTTAGTGCCACTGTACCATGACATTAGACAAGAGTCACTCCCAGTACCTCTGTACCATGACACCTGACAACAGTCACTCCCAGTGCCACTGTACCATGACACCAGACAAGTGTCACTCACAGTACCACTGCACCATGACACCAGACAAGATTCACTGTCAGTGCCACTGTACCATAACAACAGGCAAGATCCACTCCCAGTGCTACTGTACCATGACACCAGACAAGATTCACTCCTATCGCTACTTTACCATGACACCAGACAAGAGTCACTCCCAGGACAATGGTACCATGACACCAGGCAAGATTCATTCCCATTGCCACTGTACCAGGACACCAGGCATGATTCACTCCAGGTGTTACTGTACCATGACACCAGACAAGATTCACTACTAGTGCTACTGTACCATGACACCAGACAAGATTCACTTCCAGTGCCACTGTACCATGACACCAAGCAGGATTCACTCCTAGTGCTACTGTACCATGATACCAAGCAAAATTCATTCCCAGCATCACTGTACCATGACACCAGACAAGACTCACTTCCAGTCTCACTGTACCATGACATCAGGCAAGATTCATTCCCAGTGTCACTGTACCATAACGCTAGACAAGATTCACTCCCAGTGCCACTGTACCATGACACCAGGCAAGAGTCACTCCCAGTGCCACTGTGCCATATCACCAGGCAGGATTCACTCCTAGTGCTATGGTACCATGACACCAGACAAGAGTCACTCCCAGGACCATTGTACCATGGCACCGGTCAAGATTCCACTCCCAGTGACACTGTACCATGACACCAGGCAAGATTCACTCCTGGTGCCACTGTACCATGACACAAGACAAGATTCACTCCCAGTGTCACTGTACCATGACACCAGACAAGATTCACTACCAGTGCCACTGTACCATGACATCAGACAAGAGTCACTCCCAGTGCCACTGTACCATGCCACCAGACAATATTCATTCCCAGTATCACTCTACCATGACACCAGATAAGATTCACTCCCAGTGCCACTGTACCATGACACCATGCAAGATTCACTCCTAGTGCTACTGTACCATGACACCAAACAATAGTCACTCCCAGAACCTCTGTACCATGACACCAGGCAAGATTCATTCCCAGTGTCACTGTACCATGACACCAGACAAGATTAACTTCCAGTGTCACTGTAACATGATACAAGACAAGATTCACTCCCAGTGCCACTGTACCATGACACCAGACATGATTCACTCCCACTGCCACTGTAACATGATATCAGACAACAGTCGCTCCCAGTGCCACTGTGCCATGACACAAGACAAGATTCACTCCCGGTGCCACTGTACCATGACACCAGACAAGATTCACTCGCAGTGACACTGTACCATGACCTCAGACAACAATTACTCCCAGTACCTCTGTACCATGACACCAGACAACAATCACTCCCAGTGCCATTGTACCATGACACCAGACAAGAGTCACTCCTAGTACCACTGTACCATGACACCAGACAAGATTCAATCCCAGTGCCACTGTACCATGACATCAGACAAGGGTCACTCCCAGTACCTCTGTACCATGACACCAGACAACAGTCACTCCATGTGCCACTGTACCATGGCACCAGAGTCCACTCCCAGCACCATGACACCAGACAAGATTCACTTCCAGTGCCACTGTACCATGACACCAGGCAAGATTCACTCCCAGTGCTTCTGTACCATGACACCAGACATGATTCACTCCTAGTGCTACTGCACCATGATACCAGACAAGATTTACTCCCAGTGCCACTGTACCATGACACCAGGCAAGATTCACTCCTAGTGCTACTTTAACATGACACCAGACAAGAGTCACTCCCAGGACTACTGCACCATGACACCAGGCAAGATTCACTCCCATTGCCACTGTACCATGACACCAGGCATGATTCCCTCCCAGTGCCACTGTACCATGACACCAGACAAGATTCACTCCCAGTGTCACTGTACCATGACACGAAACAAGAGTCACTACCAGTGCCACTGTACCATGACACCAGACAAGATTCACTCCCAGTGCCACTGTACCATGACACCAGGCAAGAGTCACTCCCAGTGCCTCTGTACCATGACAGCAGGCAAGATTCACTCCCAGTGCTACTGTACCATGACAGCAGACAAGATTCACTCCTAGTGCTACTATACCATGACACCAAGCAGGATTCACTCCTAGTGCTACTGTACCATGACACCAAACAAAAGTCTCTCCCAGGACCACTGTACCATGACACCAAGCAAGATTCACTCCCAGTGCCACTGTACCATGACACCAGACAAGATTCACTTCCAGTCTCAATGTACCATGACATCAGGCAAGTTTCATTCCCAGTGTCACTGTACCATGATGCTAGACAAGATTCACCCCCAGTGCCACTGTACCATGACACTAGGCAAGAGTCACTCCCAGTGCCACTGTGCCATGACAGCAGGCAAGATTCACTCCCAGTGCTACTGTACCATGACACCAGACAAGATTCACTCCTAGTGCTACTGTACCATGACACCAGGCAAGATTCACTTCCAGTGCCACTGTACCATGACACCAGACAGGATTCACTCCTAGTGCTACTGTACCATGACACCAGGCAAGGGTCTCTCCCAGGACCACTGTACCATGACACCAGGCAAGATTCTTTCCCTGTGTCACTGTACCACAACACCAGACAGGATTCACTCCCAGTGCCACTGTACCATGACCCCAGGCAAGATTCATTCCCAGTGTCACTGTACCATGACGCCAGACAAGATTCACTGCCAGTGCCACTGTACCATGACACCAGGCAAGATTCCCTCCTGGTTGCACTGTACCATGACCCAGACAAGATTCACTCCTGGTGCCACTGTACCATGACAGCAGTCACGATTCACTCCCAGTGCCCCTGTATCATGAGACCAGGCAAGATTCACTCCCATTGCCACTGTACCATGACAACAGACAAAATTCACTCCCAGTGCCACTGTACCATGATACCATACAAGTGTCACTCCCAGTGCCACTGTACCATGACACCAGACAATGTTTACTCCCAGTGCCACTGTACCATGACATCAGACAAGATTCACTCCCAGTGCCACTGTACCATGACAACAGACAAGATTCACTCCCAGTGCCACTGTACCATGACACCATACAAGTGTCACTACCAGTGCCACTGTACCCAATGTTTACTCCCAGTGCCACTGTACCATGACATCAGACAAGATTCACTCCCAGTGCCACTGTACCATGACAACAGACAAGATTCACTCCCAGTGCCACTGTACCATGACACCAGACAAGAGTCACTCCCAGAACCACTGTACCTTGACACCAGGCAAGATTCACTCCCAGTGCCACTGTACTATGACACCAGGCAATAATTACTCCCATTGCCTCATTGTCACAACATCAGACCAGATTTTCTATGAGTGTCACTCTGCCATGCAGCCAAGGAAGAGTCACTCCCAGTACTGCCCCACCATGGTGGCAAGCAGGAGACATTCCCTGTACTTTTCATCATGATACTAGACAGGATGAGTTGTCAGTACCTTCACATGATACTATTAGGTAAGATTCACTCTCACCTTGGCTTCAGTCAGGGTTCATTCCCAACAGCTTTCCAACATGTCATCTGACAGGACTCATTTCCAGCTCCTTTCCATCATAGCACCAGCTAGGTTTCAGTCCCATTTCCTGCTCAGCATGGAACTAGGCACCCTCCAACCACACCTAATATGTTTGTACTCATTGCCTTCTTGCCCTTTTTATAATTTGGTAACCCTGGGCACCATAACACTGACCACTGCAGGACATGGGTGGGGAAAGTGATTTCTGACTTTTCTTTATGTTATATATCAGCTAGGAAATCTCCTTGATTAAATCACACTGCTGTATATAAAAGTACACTTTCGTCCCTCTATAAATGGTGTCTACAAGTACACTAAAGGAGCAAAGCCTTGTGTGAAATTATTTGAAGTTGTGTGAGAGAGAAATCAAGATATTTGATCAAATTTTGATTGTTCCATAAAGTACATAGATCAAATAATACATATCTGACTATCTCCTTAAATCATTGAATCCTTAAAAAATTCTAGAGCTATCTAAAAGATTATACAGAAAATTCAAAATAAAGTCAGTTTCTATGCACATTTTAACCAATGTTCTTGGAGTAGCTCTTATAATGTAACAGTCTTTTGAGAAAAAGTTAACATTTATGCTATTTGATTAATAGTCCACATACCCCAAATCACATTCAAAGCCACAAAATTTGCTAGTTCCATATATAGCGTACAAAGCTGAAGTTCTAATGTCATACCAAGAACAAGCAATCACTCACATTTTTGTAAACTCAAACTGCCAAGCACATACCCGTATATTTCAGTTCCATAAATTATTTACTCTTTCTAGAGCTGCACAAAATAAATTGCATTTCTCTGGTTCTATTGTTTGCAATAAAAATACAAGAATAATCTCCTTTGGCACTAGGATGTGTGCAATCAGTCTGGCTCTAACTTTTGAAATGGTATTTCAGCCCACTATCAAACTCCCCCAACTTGTCAATCTTCTGATTTCTCTCCTACCTTGCTATTCCCATCTGAATACAACTGTCATTATGGAATTCACAGTTGATTTGAGTTCTAGCACAATCTACAGTAACCTATTGCGGAACTCAGCCTCCTTACTTTTCGAAAACATTTGAACATACAATTAAAAAAGACACAATAAAATATTCAACAAGTGAAACAGAAACTTCATTATATTTTGAAGAAACCAGCTTTAGGTGAAATGCCACAGTACAATAAGCCTTGCTCAGTTATGAATAATAATGTCTTTCTCTATATCGACTCTGCTTTTCCCACAAAAAAAAGAAGTATACAGAGGCAAAACCCACCAGATGAGAAAAAAATCCGTCTTATTCACACATGGAGGTCATACTGTAATTATACTAAAAGTGTTATAGTAAAAGTTATGGACAGTAATGTATTATTTTGTATTCTTTTGTGCCACAGATTATTGTGTGAGAACACATTGCAGTGCATTGCTATTTATTGCCTGCCCTGTATCCCATCACATTAAACAATATTGTACTCTTTCTGTCACATACCGTACAGCACTATATCATATTAGAGAATGGGCAAACTGTACATCAGCACCCTGATTTGAGATCAAATGTTCTCCAGCAGGGTATTACTGTACAATTAAACCAGGTGCTATTTATGGTATGTGTTACACACTTTACCTTCATATCGTCGATCACATATGATCGATCGGCCACATCGTCGAACTGTTTTCACGAAACCAGAACCACAAATCTTTTAAAAAGTCGAATAAATGTTGAATTTCGACATTTCTGGCCACGCCACACCTCCAAACCAGTGCTACCATGAGTCAAAATGGGGGGCGAGATTTTGCCATTTGGATATTTGGAATTCGACATTCGGGATGTTCACACTTCGGTATTCACGGAAGCAGGGTCGACCATAGTGAGATCGGCATTATGAAGGTAAACCGTGTTACACTGTACCATGGTTTCATGCTGTTCTCTAATACACATCATGTTTACCACACTGGAAAAATATATGACATGATAAATATGGAATAGAAAAGAAATATATCAGATATCATACCTTGAACAGAAAAGTCATACACCTGCACAGGCAGTCAGAAAGTTTAATTAAGTGTAATCCAAAGCACTTTTCATCCTGTGTACTAGTAGTCAAGACATTGATATTTTGCTCGTTTTTCAGTATTTAAGCAAATGGGAGGGGATTACAACAGAACAAGGGTAGGTGACACAATACCACACACACATTGGTATTCTGACAAAAATATACCTGCAAAACCTCCGTTTGGGGGCTAGTTCATCAACATGTGCTTCATCTAAAAACTATTTACTGGCAATGTACTATTATTTTTAGGAGCATGCAAACAGTACTAGGCAAGTGATCACAAGGGCCATCAGATGCAAAGTCAAATGCTCCTTTTATGTAAACCCTCTTAAAAGTTCTTGATATCCTTTTTAAGCACTTAATAATGCTCACCTCCCAAGTCAAGCAGTTCTGTACATGATAACCCTGGTGTAAATTTGTGTGTGCCCATTTAGTCAACAAGACCAGCCTTAAAGGTAGCCAAAGTATTACTTTGCAGTGGCAAATTCTTACACAGGTTAGAAATACGCTGAATCAGTAACCTACCATCCAGTGAATCTTATGTACTTTCTGATGTAGATTTAGATCCAGAGTGTGTGTTAGTATAGCCACCCATTCTGTGAAGAAATAGGGCATCAGTTAGGAATGGGTCAGTTGTGGCTCAAAAAAGCAAGACACAGGTAATCTCAAAGCAATCTGTAGAATACCTTTCATTAAGGACAGTTGAGCTAATCTATCACGATAGTTGAAGGATTTAAGGCCTTCAGTTTTCCTGGTTAGAAATATGTGGGACTCTTCCATTTGAGCAGCATAGTTGGATTTCTTTCATCAGTAGCACTAATCCCTAAGTGTTATGTGAGAAGTGGGTTACAGCCTCTTTGGTGATCGGCAGTCTCATCCAAGATGTTGAATGGGTCTGTAGAGTTGGTGTAACCCTCTCATGGTAGATACCCAGGATAACATGTAGTAGCTCAGTGTAACAGACAGACAAGGTACACAAGAGTCCCGAATTAAGGCTGTAAAAACACAACCAGATCAGTAAAGTAAGCCTCAAATATACTGTCCACTCAGAAACAATAATCACAATCACTCTGTTCTTCCCCTCACCTGGAGACAAATAACAGTCCTAATCCAAAGCGGGATGGTAAGAAGCAGTTTTCAGGCTTTCTTGTGACTGGTAGTCTCTAGTAAGGCTAGATATTCCAAGGCCAGTACCATCCTTCAGGCTGCACCTCCTTTCTCCAGGATGGCCATACTGCTCAATCCTAGAATAAATTTATGGACACCCATTCAGTCATCTACTTGGTAAAGATTTAGGTCCCTGGTTCTGCTACTGGTTGAGATAGACTTGTGGATAAACATGATATCCAGGACAATCAGATCTCTAATGGTGTAGAAAGTGTGACAGAGATCTCCCCTCAAAATTTTGTTAGACACTTAATAAAGGGGTAGAACATCTAGCCTCTCATGGTAGCACAGGGATTTTTAGCCTGGGTTCTTTTTGGTTAGGAACCTTTGAGATTTTTTCTAATTGATACATCCTAAAGAGAACATTATAGTCGATAGTTGGCCTGATCATTACTGAATATTAGGGAGTGATAACCTCCTTAAGCTTTAATGACATATCTATGCCAAATATATGAGCTAAATAAAAGGATTTCTTGACAACTGTTGTTACATGATGGTCAAAAGAGAGGGAGCAATCAACCCATGTACCTAGATCCCTAGGTTGTCTACTGAAAGTGATGATACTACACTTTTTAGCATTTATTTTAGCCTATTTTACTACACTAAGAGTTTATTGAGGTAAGTTCATTCTGAAGGGTTTGAATGTTATAAGGTGACTTAAGAACAACCCCCGATTTGCAATTATCTGCAGACTTTGTTAGCCAGATGTCCTGGTATTCTGCTTTGAGACCTGAGAAGTAAATGCAAAAAGGAGAGGTCATAACATTGTGCCCTGAGGGGCACTGCTGGTCACTTTCATACTTTCTGAAGTAGCGCCAGCATCATGCACAGTGTGAGTTCTGTCTTTCAGCCAGTTTGCTGTCCATGTTATGACATATGGGTCAACTTTTAAAGCATTTAGCTTTTGTATGTTGCCAGAATGAGGGATGATGTCAGGAATCTTAACCAGATCAAGATATGCCACATGCACTGCATGGCCACCATTTACATTCCTTTTGAAGAAATTTATCAGACTAAATGGGCAGGATCTACACTTCACAAAGCCAAACTTTTGGGGGTTAAGTCTAACAACAGTCTTCATAACACAGTTTGTGAGGTCAGTTATCACATGTGTCATGGTTTTGCAGATGAGGCTTGTAAGGCTGATAGGTCTGTAATTACCTGGGTCAGTTGTAAGACCACCGTTATGGACGAGCATCACCATTTCTGTGCACCACTCATCAGGGACAAAATCAGTAGCTAAACTTAAGTTAAACAGCTTGTGGAATGTGTCTGCCTTGGCATGTTTGACACCATTAATTAAGCAATCAGGTACATGATCAGGCCCCATGGAAGAAGTATTTTTTGCACTTATTGTAATGTTGGCCTTCATTAGCACTTTCAGTAAATGGTTTTTAGAGATTTCAGTGACTGTGCAGATGTGGGTATTTTCCAAATGCAGAGTGTTATAGAGGTAACTGAAATCATCCTGTATGTAACTACAGACATGAGAACAACTGCCACAAATTAAAAGATAAACTCGGTCAGGTCCCACAAAGTCAAAAATCTACCTGATGATTTCCTATACAGAATAAATGGAAACCTAACTAAACCCTTCTCAATCATGTTAAACAAAATGACAGTAAGTGACATGTCGTTGACAAGTGGTCACAGGCTGTAATGGTTCAACTTACAAAGGAGGGAGGGTCATATCAAAGCTAGTTAGTTTTAGGCCTACAAACCTGACTAGTGTTCTGTGTAAAATCATGGAGACATCTGCAATAGAATTTAATTGGAATAACAGAACAAACTTAATTATGTTAGATTTGAAACAGTACAAATCTGTTGAAGGAAGATCTTGCATTCTAATTGTTGTGACTAAACAGGAAACAGCAGTACTTGACAAAGGGCCAACAGTGTATGCTGCTTATTTCAGCCTTGATAAGGCATTTCAAATATTTCACACAAAGGAATCATTGACAAATTAAAAATATTGTGTTTCAAAAACTTTTAATCCATAGATAATCCAATAGAAAAATCAAAAAATACCAGTCAAGCAAGAGAGTATAGCAAGTCGTGGGAGGGGGATACCTATCTATACTGAGCGGGATTGCCAGCTGTGACCCACAGGGATCTGTACCTTGGCCACCTCTTTTTGGACAATTATTTTTCAGATACAAGATTGAAAAATCCACTACATGCAACCAAATATGCTCACAAATGTGAATAGAATAATCACCTAAGTAAAAGATGGCAAAGTTTTCTAACATGGACTACAAAACATGTACATAACTTGGGTAGTGATGACTTCATCTTTCATGTCAATAACTTTAACATCTTGACTCTTTGCACAATAATGTATATTATATTTACCAAATAAATTTGTTTAAAAATGACACCATCCCTAAAGAATGAAGGACAGTGGTGGACAACAATTTAAACTTTGACCAACGTGTATTTATCAAAGTTAGGAAAGCATACTCTGTAGGTCATCAGATGCTAGCCACTACAATAATGTTATTGTACTACCTCATACCTAGTAATCTGATCCATTACTGACTACAATATTACATTTTGTATCCTTCAGACAAATCACCCGAAAGAGCTTGAGAAAAATACAATTCCTTACTAGAAAAGTTCCACGGCTGGAAAAAAATTGACTTGTTCTGAATGCCTTCAGGAAGTGTCATTATATCCTTTTTTTGCCACGTTAGAGATTAAATCTTCTTGGTGTATAAGGCAGTGTGATTTAACCATATTTGCAAACCTATGCGGAATGTAACACTGGAGAAGCTAATACCAAAACAGGGAATCTTAACACTGAAACAATATCAGTAACAGAAAAGTACAGAAGAGGTTTTAACTAGGTGAGTGAGAGAAGAATGAAAGCAGGAAGTTGGGAAACCAGTTGGGACAACAGGATGTTCAAAAAGGTAGTATGCGGTGGTTGGGTAAATTAATGGAAGGGAAGTGGAAAAAGACATAACATAATGGAGAGGGGTAAGTACGTATAGGGACAGTGATGGGGATGGAACACCAAGGGGCATGTTTGAAACTACATAAGGTTGTGGGCATACTGTAGGACAAGTAGGGGAAAATGAAAGCTTTAAGCAACAGATGGGAATAACATTGATTTCATTCTGTAGCAGCACTGGGAGGAGGGAGCCTTGGATAAATGGAAACAACCCTTGGAAGAGGTGTTATAATGGCGGAAGGCATGGTATATGCTGCACTGCATCACATATGACTTTTGTTAGTTTGTTAAGCAGATTTCATATACAATCCGCATTACTTGTATGAGGGAAGGGGTACTCTGTGTAAGTGGAAGGGTGTTTTGTGTAAGGTAGTCTCTTGGCATGGCATGCCACACTGCATCAGGCATGGGTTTTGTTACTTAGTTAAGCAGATTTCAGATGTGACCCCTCTTACCTTTGTTAGGGGAAGAGGTACTTTCTAAAGGGTAGGGAGGATTGTATAAGGTAGCATCATAAATTTGTTTTTACTTAGCTAGCATGTTGAGGTGGATAACATCGATAGTGTGCTTTTGCTGGAGAGACAGGGTTACTTTACCTTTCTCTTTTTTCCAGTGCATACAAAGTCAATAAGGTATGGGTAAATCTGCCATCATCTTGGCTGGTTGCAGGTATGGTTTCTTCCCCTAACATTTGACTGAGGTTCCCACTTGTGTTCGGTGTGGGGATTATAGTTATACTGTAATCTTAGTGGAATACTTCTCTCCTGCTAGAATTATGTTTCCAAGCTTTCCTGGAGGAAGTGTCCCTCTTTATACTTAAATGTCTATGATGTGAATGGCAAAAAACAAAAATGTTAGGTCCTGGATGAGAAGAAGTGTTTGACTGTTTGTTTGCTTGTTTTCTTGGTGATGATTTTATTGTTAAGCAATTTGTTCTGTCATAAATGTATTTAAGCTTTCTTTATATTAATAGGTGTTATAATAATCGAGAAAGGATTTCATTTGTTCTTGTGATAAAATTAATAAAAACAATATATATATATTTTATATAGATATATATATATATATATATATATATATATATATAAAACCAACAGAGAAAACATGACAGATACTGTACATAATGTCTTTCAAGATTACGGAATAAGATTCCTCTTACAATCAGAACAAGTCATTAACTTCCTTCAAAAAATCTTGATATGCAGTCAGGGATTATGGCAATCAAGCTTCTTGAAGACTACTACGTCATAAGCTTGGCAGTCAGACATGCGACCTATAATAATTATGACAGATGTAAAAACATAATACTGCAGTAGTATGACGAGGAAGATGATTTTTTCAGCTATGACACCGGCTGACAAAAAAGCAGTTTCTAGAAAAATTAAAATCAAAATCGAAACCAGCTATACTAGAAGTAGTGAATATTGTAATAGAGAGAAAACAACTGGAATTGAGATCTTTAGAAAAGGGTATGAGCAAACTACGTAGGAAAAATGCTGTCTGTGGGAACAATACATACACAGGAGGAATGAGATTTAAAGAAGGCAGGACTTAAATGAGCTATGTAATATATGACTGAAAATGATTGGGCAGATTATAAGTGATGTATAATGTTTGCAACTGGGAGTGTGTCAGTATGGTTTGCGATGTAAAATGCTTGCAACTAGGATTGTGTTGATGTGGTTTGTTTTCATTGGGTCTATATCACTTCAACAAAACGGCTGAAGTTCAAACACCATATGTTCGAACTTCTAACCTCGAAGTGCAAAAACATCAACATCTTAGAACAGCAAGAAACACACACACAACACAAGCACACCATAAAACAGCAATCCACACACATACACTTAAAATCCTACATCTAACCCTACACTAAACTGTACATACACTACTATCTATTCACTTATCTTAACTCAAACCCTAACCCTAAGGTCCGTCACTATCGCACACTCACCTGACCCATGCCCTAACCCTAACTCACCTATCCCACCCTAACCCTAAAGTCTATCACTATCGCACACCCACCATCCGCGCCCTAACCCTAACTCACCTATCTTGCCCTAACCCTAAAGTCTGTCACTATCACACACCCACCTCACCCACGCCCTAACCCTAACTCACCTAACCCGTGCCCTAACCCTAACATCCGCACAATCGCACACTTACCTGAATCTGAACTGTAACTTTTCACCACAGAGCTGAATATAGCAAAGCCACAGAAAAGGCCCACCTAATTCTTTCCCTGGGAAAGAATTTGGTGTTCCACGTCTTTGCGATAATCAGTTTTCGAATGTCACAGTTTGAACATATGGTGTTCAAACTGCTGATGTTTTGATGAACTGATAGGAGCCCATTTTCATTTATATAAATATGTGATTGCTTAGGCTGTAAGTGATGGGGCAGGAATTTTAATGTTAATTTATTAATACAGTTTGATTACTTTTGTATAAATGTAAATTTGCCTATATCATAAGTGATAATTCAATAAAGGTCTTTAAAAAAAGATGTTAAAAGTGATGCAGTACATGAAACTGAAGGAAAGAATGCAATCACATAAGATTTATTTTATTTTATTTTGTTTTGTTTAAATTTGTTAACTGGGAAAAACACTAATTCACATGGCCCAATTTCAGGTTCACACTGGATATGTAAAAACAAGAATAGTTAAAGAGACAAATAGAATTACAAGGCAATAGGCAATTGACAAAGGCTAAGTAGATATACCGGGTCTATATCATATAAGTAAACGCACTAAATTCTGAATGCTATATAATCGACCCAGTAACACCGAAAAAACAAAATGTCGAACAAACAGATCAGTGATTTTTTCCCCAGGGAACGAAAATCACTGATCCATTAAAAAAAAAAAAACCACAAAATAAAGTGGGGAGCTGTGCCCCTTCACACCCCCCCCTACTTAAATATACCAACTCCGAGATCGCACCACAGTGGAGGAAATGGCAAAGTCCCAAAAACGGCCCAGTGATTTTTTTGCCCTAGGAAAAAAAATCACTGTTCCGTGCTTTCGGGATTTTGCCATTTCGGCTAAATAGGTTTCATTAAGCAACGTTTGCAATTTAGTGCATTCGCTGACTTAATAGGGACCCAATTCACATGCATAAACAGTTAGAAAAGAACAATCATATAACCAAACAGGAATAATAATAAACAATAACCTAAATTGGAAGCTATTGTTTACTTTGGGCTATATGTTAAACTGGGGTGGGGGGGTTAGATCAGCAAAGCAAGTGTGTAAGAAGAAATGTATACAGTGGATGTACAGAGCAGGTGGGAGGAGAAGTGAGAATGTACAGAAAAGGTACAGAGAAAGCGAAGGGGTATCTGGAGGTGAGATGCAAGTATAGATAGCTTAAGGCTAGAACTGGGTAGAAAATAAAAGGATCAGGGCTGGAATGTGGTTTCAGGAGATTAGGGGGGGTGGTAAAATAAATAGACTAGAAAGTGAAAGTGTGATGCAGAAAGACTGAGTATAAGATGGAAAAAGGAGAAATGGGGTGGAACAGTAACATATAGGTTAAGGATTAATGTGGGAAAGAAGAGATAATATGAGAGGGAATTGATCAGCAAACCTAGTACCAACCTATGAACCTATCCAGCGAAGTAAATATTATTGGAAGAAATATCCAGGGAATTGTTATGGCTAGGCTTGCATAGGCCCAAGGGCCGATAGCCTAGTACCAGCCTATGAACCTATGAACCTAACTATCATATGAAAACCTTGTGTCAGCTAAAGTAAGAAGCATGTTGAGGGGAAGAACAGTAGTCATGGTCTTCCTAGACATCGGGAAGGACTTTGAATTAATCCCACACTGCTGCCTTATAGGAGAACTGGAGGTATTTGTGGTAGGACCAAGGGCTGAAACTGGATAGTTGTTTGGTTGATGTCAGGTGACAATATGAAAGTGAGCAGTGAAGTACCACAAGAGTTTGTCCTAGAACCAGTACTCTTGCCTTCATCTCAGTATACAAATTATTTTTTATCCATTATCATAACACAGGTTAATAAAACTGAATGGTATATCTGAGGAAACAGAAAACACAATCAATGTCTTTGCTGACTCATAGGTTCATAGGTCAGTACTCGGCTATCTGCCCTTGTGGACTATTTTTAGCCTTGCCAGTTTCCCTTTTTGTGCTTGAATTAACCTATCCTATTCCCATGGTCAGTAATTATATATTACCCCTAATCAGAATAATTGGGATCATATCATAGATAATTTGAGGGGACCTGTGCATGGCATAAAGCATTTAGGAGCTACCTCTATCTATTAGTAGTACTTGGGACCGTCTTGCAGTAAATTTTCCATTTTTCATTCACTTGAGCTTGAATATGGACAGGAATGAATCTTGTTTTATGTGGATGGAGAGTCTGTTCCAGAGCAGCAATATCCTCTGAAAGATGTACCTGTCCCTCCAAACTATTATGTTGATGTTGCAGAAGAGGTTTAGATCCCTAAACCATATGACATGCTGATATGCAGTGAATCTATCAGTATTAGGTTGGAGGATGCCTTGTATTCCAGACAGGTCACCTCTTAGCAGTCTGTAGTATACTGAGTATAGGGACAGGACTTTGAGTCAGACCATATAGGACATGTTGTTTAGGCCTTGTATCCTTTTATTAAGGTATTTCTGTGGGAATTCCAGTTATTGCATGTGTCTGGACAGACACTTGCCAAATGGGGCATTATATTCAATAACTGGCCTAATAAGGACTGGGTAAAGAGGAACAATAACATCTGTAGATCTAGACACAATCACTTTGTTTATAAGCTGTGCAATATCGAAGAACTTTCTTACAACAATAGACATATGTTGGTCAAAAGTTAGGTCATTGTCAACATAGGCTCCCAAATCCCAAACGACTGGGGCAACTCTTAGGGGTGTACTGTTTTCATACCTCTCAACCATCCAGAATTTCACAGAATGTCCAGATTTTTGCCTTATATTTTTGGTTTATTCCTCATAAAATTTTGGTTTTCTGGCAAATCACAGGCAAATCATTGAGGATTGAAGTCAGAAAATAATGATAGATATTTGAGTTTCAAACTTCATAACCTTCAATAAATCAATGTTAAGGTAAAACCTGTTATTCTATCAACTTTCTAAGACTGTAAGAGCAATATTCAAAAATCATCCCTATTTTGGGGCTTTTGTCCCCTATTATTTATGTCTTTGTCCAAATTTCTTGCTCTAAGAGGTTGCGAGGTATGCTGTTAATGTGGTAGTTCACTGTGATAGATGACTTCTCAAAGGCTACAGTAATGCATTTGTTGGCATTTAGTTTTAGTCCATGATGTTGGCATCAGTTATTTATTTGGAACAAACCTTCTTGCAAGACGGCTAAGTCATTTGAGCATTCAGTGACAGTCATTTGCAAACTTAGTCATCCAGAGCTCTTTAGAATTGACTTTTACTACAGAAAATTAGAAGCCAAATAGGAGCGGTCTCAGCACAGAACCCTTGGGTCTCCACTGGTGACTGATCTCTTTGTGGAGGTAACTTCCTTTATTTTGATTTCTTGTATCCTAAATGTGAGACAGTTGGCAATCCAACAGGTGACAGAGGGTTATGTTCACAGTTTATTATGCTTTTTTGCAATGCCTGAGTGGGGAATTGTCAAAAGCTTTGGCCAGGTCAAGATATGTTTGTGTATCATTTGGTGACCTTTAAAAAAAAATCCACCAGGTTGAGTAAGCATAACTTGCCCTTGATGAATCCAAACTGAGATGAGTCCAGTGTTTGGAGGTTCCCTATTTCATGACTGATTAGCTCCATGATAAGTCTTTCCATGGCTTTGCATATGAGGCTGGTCAGACATATAAATCTGTAATTACCCGGGTCTATGGAAGGTCCTCCCTTATGCAGGGGAATGAGTGTAGCTGTTTTCCATTCACTTGTTACAAAACCTGTATAGAGGCTGAGATTGAACAGTGTTGTCAGGGGTATGGCTAAATTGTGCTTAATGCTATTTAAGATGCATCCAAGAATACTGGCAGGAACCATCAATGCAGCTTTTTACCTTTTGATAGCACGTTTAAGACTTGGTTTTGTGTGATAGCTGGAAATGAGCCAGTTTCAGGCATATATTGAGGGACAGATGGAGGAGAGAGAAGGGTAAGTTAGAGTTAAAATTATCAGCCAGTAGGTTCATTATGTCTTCAGCCTTAGTACAGATAATATTGTTCACATTCAGCTCAGTGCATTGCTGGTGAATTTTATTAAGATCCTGAGTTGTTTGTTTATTTCAGTGGCAAAGGCTCTAACTTTCTAGGAATTACTTACTTTTGGTCAAAGTTATTTTCCATTTACTATAAAGCATGTTGTTATTATGGTTCCACCACGTGAGTTTGTTTCTGTGGTTTGCTCTGCACTTGTTCCTGTGGGGTACAGTGGCACCTATGCAGTTGTTTACATGCTGGTATGGTGTAGTGGTATACATTTCTGCGTATTCAGTTTAGTTAACTGGGTTTGGTAGGATTTGAAGCTTGCCAGTGCATCACTTGCAAATAGGTAGTTAGTCTTAAAGAAGTTTCTGAAGGTACCTGGGGCTAAGGGATCTCTGGTTTCAATTTTATTTTGAGGAAGACTGCATTATGATCAGACCTAACAAGTGATGAAGACATGCAAAGGATGGTGCAAGATGCTCCCATAACAGTAAGAAAAGCGATCCAAGATGTTTTTTCCCCCTATTGGGTACTCTGACTAATTGTTCCAGGAATCTCTGTGACTACGCACTAGTGGTGGTATAGGTTTTGCCATCTATAGTTAGATAGCTTAGATTATCTAGGAAAGTGGTACTGGGTTTAACACTCAGTGATTCTAGTTCCTGCATATAGACATTATGGTTTTCATGTGTCACAGACTGGGAGTTCTGTAAATAGCTAATACGTGGTACGGGGCCTTTTTGATGGTTATTTGGTCATGAAGAAGCTCTAGTGTATCATGCATCTTCAACAGCCTTGATGTGAGTCTCTTTTGGATGCAGACTGAGACACCTCCACCTTTTTTCCTCTCCTGCACAGTAGCTAGTCTAAATGTGTGGAAGGTGTTACAGCCCTGCACAGCCAGAATGCTCTCCTCTATTTTAAACAATTTCTTAGTCACTACACAGGCATCAATATCCTCCAGGGTAAGACGAGCTTCTAGGGAGTGGAGTTTCATATCTAGGCTCCTAGCACTGATCAGTAACACCATATTATCCTTTGCTTATTTCTTTATGTAGCGAATGTTTATCAGGTTGACAATTCCTAAAAAAGGCACTACGGGGAGAGACAATGTCCTTGCCAGTAATTAAAGCCCTAGAGGGATGCAAGCTATCCCTAGCAAAGCAGTGTGGTCTGTCGATCATATCCTCCCAGTCTGACAAGTATTGGGCCCTCTTTGAATGACACCAAAACTAAGCCAATTATTGAAGTCAATTAATTTTCACAAATATCGCAACATCATCCTTGGAGAAGGTAGAATGCTGCTCAATGCTAGGCTTGTATCTGCTTTGGATACATAGTCTGAGAACTCCATCATGTTTCTCTTCATATTGTCTAGGGAGGTACACCTCAAGTCATTACACCAACATATACTACAATAGAGTCATACTGGTACTTATTGTTAAAGAATCACCACACAAGCAACTAATTGTCACTCTTTCCATGCTCAGCCTGGTAAGAGGCACATCAGTATGTCTTACAATGGAGTCACCTATTACAACAATGTTTAGTTGGGTCAATGCCTGCCTTACGGGCTGAGCATCCATGACTTTGGGACTCCTTGCACTATGTGAGGCGGTAGGCTTAACTTGCTGACTGTGCTTTGCACCTGTGATGAGTTTTGGAGGTCTTTGAAGCTTATGCAAGTCAATCTTTAGAACCTCAGTATATGATGGATTATGTGTATTTTGTTGGCCTTAGAGAGGTGTGATGCGTGGTGTACTGCTGCCGATTGTGGTGTCTGAATTTACTGTGTGCGAGATCTTTACCACCAAGGATATTTCATATGGATATCTCTCATACACTGTGTTATGCTGTCTGAGTGATAAATGATCATCAGACAGCCTTAGATAATTTTTAAACTTTCTCAAGATACCCATCTCAATCAGACTGGCTAGAGAGGTTGTGGGGAAGTGCTGGTCCATAATACCGACAGGAATGACTCTGGGGGCAGGGGTAACTATAACTGCTTGAATTTGGTTTTAGGATAATGTTTGAGTGGACTTGCTACTGAGTATTTAAAGTTCAATACAAAACAACTAGCATGAAAACCTTTTTCAGCCACCAGAAAACTAATTATAGCAAAAAAAAAAAAAACCTCCCTACTTTGATACTAAAATCAGTGCAAGCAGTAGTATTGGTACATTCAGTATTAAGCAATTTTATCAAATATTTTTTAGCCTGATAAAAAATTTAAGGGGAGAGACTTTGCAAAATTATACTTATGTGTTTATTGCCAGCAGCCAATAAATGGGGAGAGGGAGGGGATTATGTTGTCAAATTATCATAAGAGGCAGGTAACAACAGATACACTGGGTTTAAGAAGACAACTACAACAGGGTGGGTAACAGGGAAAAAGAACTAGACCCTTACTCCAAGATGACTGGCCTGGCACTGCCTTAATGCAGAAACTAGTCTTGAACTAGCCTGGCATACACTCAGTATGTAAGAATTAAATTAGGGTTTAATACCAACAGTTAAACCACTAAAATAGCAAAATGCAATGAAACTTTGTGCTGGAATTAGTAATATAGGCTTAGCTAAAGCAGATACACACTGTTAAAATGAATTAAATCAGATCAAGAAATGAAAACCTATATCTTTCTTTCTCTTTGTAATGGAACTATTGCAATGCAGCAATAATTTTAAAATAATAATAATAATAGTAAAGATAATTACATTATCTGATGGTCGAAAGACTTTCAGCAGTAAAGGAATGGGGAAGAGCCTAGAAAATGATTTGGATTTTAGTAGCACTACCCTAGTAGTACTGCTTGTTTTATTTTAAAACCAGCAAAATCTGCTTTGTTGCTGTTATTCAATTTATTTCCTCAGGTTGCCTGGTGGTATGTGCTGTCCTCATCTTCTATTGTACATATATCATTTTTTCACTTGTTAAATGTAGTTTTACTGTATATTGTCTTTTTACTGGCCTGGGTCATGGCTGAAAATGGTCCTTGTACCAGTTCACTTGCATGGTTAATAAAGCAAGTAAATCAGTAAAGGATGAGCAGGATAAGCAGGGGACAGAATGCATGTCAGTCCAAGATACATGTAAACAAATGCAAACTACTGCATCTCATACACAAAGGTCCTGGTGCGAAACATCATCTGGGTGTGTAGGGCTCATATCAACATATCAGGAACGGGATCGGTGGGGGTGGGGTTGTTGCTCACACCCGCATTGGTCCTATGTGAGCAAAGAGGGAGGACAGTTACAACAGCAGATTGCTGGGGGAAAATCTCAGAGAGTCAGATTACAGATGAAAAGAGATAATTTTTCCATTCTGCATAACCTTGGTCAGATCATACCTTAATTTATTTAGTTAAAGTTGTTAACTTGGGTAGACCACTGCTGAAAACATTCCTATTTCATCTTCAGCCCAGGCATTTTACACACACACACACACACACACACACACACACACACACACACACACACAGACATACATACACATTTCACAGCATTCCAGTATTAACAAATACATGCATTACACAGCAGTCCAGTGCTTAAACATGTGAAATACATTAAAGAAGCAAGAGCAAAACATTGTACAATGTACAACATTGGCAAATGTTCTGGCTTAATTTGTGTATACTAATTAAAAGGCAAAAGAATGTTGTGACAATGATACAAAATAAATACAAAGAAGTATAAATATTTGTGTGGTGGGATAGGAAAAAGAAATGTACAACAGAAGGTCGATATGGTAGACATCAAATAGGGATAGGGAGCATAGTTTCATCAGAGACTGTAAGGTCTTCCTGGCTCCTGTTTATTAATCACAAATGTTTACTTACATTTGGAAGTGAATTTATTTTTAAATGGCATTATGGAATTTGAAATTTAATCCAGTGATATGTGTGTATTATATAGGGGCTTACAGCCATGCATTCAGTTGTCACAAATTTATATCACAATTGCTGAAAGCAAAGATGCTCATGTCTTTGTGCTTGATACATATACAAGCAGGACTGTAATATTAGTACACGATTACTGGGTCATCTGATCCTGTAGCCTCCTGGAAAAAGAGGAAGGCAGGTTTTATACTGTCAGTGATCATTGTTTCTCTAAGTTACAGTGACCTTGAGAGACAATAATAAAGAAAGGAGGGTGAAGAGATATGTCCCCAACATGGGAGGTGCATGGGGTCTTACACTACTTAAAACATTTGCTTGCAGCATTACAAGCTCTAGAATCTGTTGCAAGAATGCAGCTCATAATACATGAGCTTTTGTATCTGAGCACTTTCTTATGAGACTGAATGTTTTGGTGAGACATAGTGGAGCTGTATATAAGTCCATGAATAAAACTCGGTTGGATATGGTGAAAGCTGTGGTGTTTTTAATTCCTGATTTTCTTATTAGCTCATTTAGCAAGTTTGTTAAAGATGCTGTAAGTTGAAGATGAAGTTCACTCTACTGGCATAAAATGATGGGATGAGTGGAGGACTGGGGTGTTTTGAAGGTGAAAATGTGGGTGAATATTAAGTAAAGTTTGAGTAAGGAATGTGGTGGCATTACATGTAAGAGATGACTACACAAAAGCTTATAAGTGTTTGATGTCCGAGTTTTTTTTTTTTTTTTTTGGATGGAATGAGAAAACTTAAGAAATAACATTAAATAATGATAGCAATGAAAGAAATTAGAAACTCGATACATCTTGTACTGTAAATATTGGATATGGATTGGATGTTTACCTACAAAAAGATTCCAGTAAAGACAGTTCTCAAATACAAACAGCAGAATGAAAGATGCCACAATAATTCCAGTAAAGGCTGTTCTCAAATACAAACAGCAGAATGACATAATACTTTATAAGGTCATCATATGTTGCTAATAAGCTTGCTTTCCATTCTCTTGGGCTGAAGTTTTTACCATTTAGATGTTGGGTGCTTAAGACCAAAGCTACATCCTTTCTCTGTAGAATGAATTGTTTTTAAGAAAAGTCTTCTTCAACATCACTATTGCTTACACCTCATGGGTACACATAGATAATCAATATTCCCCACTTACCACTGCAAATTGAATCCCCTTTCTTTACCTCTGTATACAGTATTTATAGGGTTATGAATGTGTCATGATCCCAAATCAGATGCTGATCCCAGACATGATCCCATCTTCTTATACTCCTCATTTCCTACACTGTCATATGAGCCTCTTCTGACAAATGCAAATTCTCATTAATTTGACTTCTATTCCATGGATTCCTTAGATAAACCTATTCCTTTCTTTCTCATAAATCCAAATAAATTGTGCACCTCTAGCCCTTGTAATACTCTACTTCATCCATGGAGATATCTTACCCCTTTAAATTACAAACATTTAGGCAATTCACTAATTCTTTAATTAGACTGTTGGGACCTTGGTAAACTCCCTATACCTGTTATGGATTCAAACAAAAAGTTCCCACTACTCCCTTTTTTGGGATCTTTTATTACTGCAGATTTGTCCCCACCTGTGAAATTCTGCCTCAACCCTTTATATCTTTTCACATTAGTCTATTGCATTCCTAATGTGTGAATGGTCCTATACCTATATATCTATATATCTATCTCTCTCTCTCTATACACATATATATATATATATATATATATATATATATATATATATATATATATATATATATATATACACACACACACACACACACACACACACACACACACACACACACACACACACTAGCAAATATTGTTCCTACCACATATTACCCATTATGAGTACTTCTACTAAACTACAAGTATTCTAATCATCCCAATCGCAAAGATTCTACCATGCAAATGACATTTTCTTCACATTCACCTCAATTTGCATTACTGTTACTGCACTATATGGCGCAAAGTTAAAATATGTCCTATAAGTTGGTATATTAGAAAGTCACCAGTCAATTATGGATACAGTACATGTGTTTTCTGTCTTGATATCTTCTTTTCCATGTTTTTATTCATTTATCAACAATTCTCCAAATGTCTAAAAAAGTTTTATGTTCAGAAGATATATGTACATTTCAAAGCATATATACTATATAAGAATTAACTTTACCCTAACAGTTAAAATATTAATCATGGAGATTATTGGGGATTATTCATTATTTAGTATAGATTTTAAACTTTGGAGATTTCTTTCAATCAACATAGGCAAAGTGTGGCCAACCTCTCAATCTAAATAGGATAGATATTTAACTACATTTATTTGCAATACAACCCCTAACACCCTCTAATCTGACAACTACTGTATTTAACTCATTACATATAGGCTCTGGCATTTTTCTAAAATCTTTGAAAAATATCTGATATAGGTCTTATTATTGCTTTAATGTCCCCCTCCTCTTGATGGCAAATATCAAACAAGCTACTGAGCCTTTACACTCTGGATCTAAATGATATACCATCTGTGACATTTTATTTGCTAATTCTTGCTCAGCTAGTATAAACAGTCAGGAGGAAAAATGGGTAACTTTTTCAAGTTCCCTTATACAGTTTTCAGCTATAAGATAAGTTGCTATTCATGCAATCTCCAGATATAGGGTTTAAGCCAGAAATGAAAATTAAGACAAAAGGTTGTCTTTTTAGTAGTTCATCCAGAAATCTCTAATCAAATGAATTAAGTGATTTTCTAATGTTTAAGAAAATTACTGCTACATTTGTTTCTTCTAAAGTTGACATGTGAAAGAAGCTAGCATCTTTTTTGTCTACAATATAAATCCTCCTTGACCAGATGGAGTTAATTTTGGCAACTTACTGTTCAAAAGTTTTTTCCTATTAAAAGCTCGACACTCAGAAGGTCAGGTGTATGAATTACCACAACCTTTCCTCAAAAGTCAGCATGCTAAATACCAGAATGCATGAAAATGACACTAAAAGCCAAACCTCCATGCTGCTCTAGACCTAGGAGCAAGCACTAACATGGCTCTGGAAGGTGTGTATGTTGGGATAGTTGGGAATGCCTGTATTCCACATTCCGATGGTGAACATGCACGATTCTCATAGCTCAACTCTATGTTATGTATAGAGCATGTGACTGTTAACTGTTCAAACACATTGTCAGTATCTTGCTTAGGATTTTAGCATGTTAATAAAAACCAACATTTGACATTAATTTTCTATATCCAACAGATACTCTTTATCTTTAGGAAGCACATGTGTTCTAGCCTTATACATAGTAAGCTGTAGTTGAGCATTCTGCCTTATGGTGCTACATAGAAATTTAAGCCTTTCAGACAATAACCCCTATACACACACCCATAAACACATATACTTAAAAAGTCAGGGCAAATCCATCTTGCAAGCAGACTTTTCCTAAACTGAACCACCCATAATCCGCTCAAGTTAAAATATCAGCTTCTGCCTGAGTGGTAACCAAATTGTCTAAGCTTCGTTAAGTTTGCTTCTTCATCCTCCCCAGTCCTTTGATATTTTGTCTTTTGAATTTACACAAATAGACTGTCTTTCTCACAATATTTGCTGCCTAGAGGTTTTATTCCTAAATTCCTCTGACATTATCTCTGCTTTAAAAGATTCTGTTTCCGTACCACCACTGCAGTACTAATGTGTTGCAGTCATGCTCATTATGTTTCAGAATCTTTACCACTATTTCATCCAAACATGTGCCTTTTTACATCTCTTTTTATAACATTCACATCTCCACCAGAATTTCTGATTGTTCCTCCAGTGTCAAATGTCAAAACTTCCAACAACATTTCAGTGTAATCGCAGATAGCAAAACAATAGCTAGCTTATCCAGAGCCTGATAGAGTTCAGCAATTTTGTACTCCCTCAACAGTAACTAAAGAGAAAACAAGAGAAAGAAAAACAAAAGGTTCTCCTTCCAAGCTGAAGACTAAAAGAAAAAAAGGTTCTCCCTCCAAGATGAAGACTAAAAGAAAAAAAAAGGTTCTCCCTCCAAGCTGAAGACTAAAGGAAAAAAAAAGGTTCTCCCTCCAAGCTGAAGACTAAAAGAAAAAAAAGTTTTCTGCTTGAAATTGTAGCAAACCATAACAAGTGGCTTTCTACAGTTACTATCACAAACACAGCATCAGCTTTCATTTCTGAATGCCAGCAGTATTGTAATACTGCCCCATCAGCAGCTGCCGATCATGTCACCAATACTTTGTGCATGGGGGAGTTGCCCTCTTTGCTCTTTCTCAAATAATCCTCCATAAGATAGTTCTTTCTTTAACTTGAACATCAGTTATACCCTCAACTGACTCATCCTGTAGTGGAACTAGAGCTATTCAATTAACTTGATTAGTGGAGTCCCTAGTGAAGATAAATTCAATTTCCCCTAATTCTAAGCTCTTCAAATGTTTGCTGAACATTATAAATTTATATATGAATTATAAATTTAAAAATGATATGAATAGTTACACTCTGTGAACCTGTTCTGCCCCAAAGCATTATCTGCTTGCACATGATATTCTTGCTTTGCAAACAGTCTGTCTTCTTTATGATTTAAAGTTAAGTTAAAATCCACAGCTATCATTTCATAAGCATTATTTCTATACAATTTCTCTTCTGATATGTCCTTCCCTAGTGAAGTCTGACCATAAACTCCCACTAGTAAACTTTTGATGTACTAAACACAGGCTCATACTAAATGTTAAAAAGTGTAGTATCCACTTTTGGCATAGGAGTAGCTAGGCCATTTAAAACACAGGGAGAGAACCTCATTTGGCATCTCCCACCCCCATTCCAACCACTGCCCCCTCCACCCTCCCACTCCCTATCTCTTCCAGTTTGAAGAAACCAAACCAGTTAGCTTTCCCTAAACATTTTAAAAATAAAGCATGACTGAGTAGCATCATTCTTTTGCTGCACAAAGTTTTTTTTTTTTTAACCATTTTAATTACTTCCTCACTTTGTTTTTTAGGCAGCTCTATGTTGATTCCATCTATAAAAAGTACAGATGTTTCTTTTTCAGGTCCGAAATCATAACAGTAATGAAAACTTTCTTAAGTAAACTCTAGGTATGGTGTTACTTAGTATATTTCTTAACATGAAAATAAACAGTACTTTAATACTTTTAAGACATCAAAAGTTTCCTCATTACCCAGTGCGACGTTTTAGTTGCCATAACAATACATATTTATTTCCTGGGTCACTTTTCGATTTGCAGATGCATTTTAGGGAAGTCTCTCAGATATTTTTTACACTTAAAACCTGATGTAATTAAGATAAATAGCATACAAGTTTCCAAAAACATGAACATTTTTTGCTGAACTCATACTCTGTTAACAATCTGCATACAGAACAACAGCACTCAGCTTTTCCTTCACAAAATTATCTTTTAACAAGGCACTGTGGAGTAATTTAATATTACCCAATAATAACCGAAAGCCTCAGAATAAATTTGTGTGTCAAAAACTTATTCTTGCAAATACACAAAATCACTTCTATTATATTACATTATATTATATTATATCATATTATATTATATATTATATTATATTATATTACATTACATTATATTACATTATATTATATTATATTATATTATATTACATTATATTATATTATATTACATTACATTATATTACATTATATTATATTATATTACATTATATTACATTATATTATATTATATTATATTATATTATATTATATATTATATTATATTATATTACATTACATTACATTATATTATATTATATTATATTATATTATATTATATTATATTATACATAGATTAATATTTGACTATAAAAAGTTGCACATTACTTTGGAGATTAGTTCTGTTATCGATGACAGCAGTTAGGAAACTCAGAATTTAACAACATCAAGGCACAAACAGCTACAAAACCTGCTCATCTTCTTCTTCTTCTTTCGGCTTTATCCCGGTTAGGGGTCGCCACAGCGGATCACCTGTCTGCACATTGAATGGCAGTGGAGTTTTACGGTGTCGAGTTGCCAGCCCGGCGCCCAACCTTCCACAGAAGGCACACTCACACGCACACCTAGGGCCAATTTAGAGTGTCCAATCCACCTGCAGCATGTCTTTGGGATGTGGGAGGAAACCGGAGCACCCGGAGGAAACCCACGCGACCACAGGGAGGACATGCAGACTCCGCACAGAAGGCACCCCAGCCGAGGATTGAACCGGAGAACCTCTTGCTGTGAGGCGGCAATGCTAACCACTGCACCACCGTGGCCGCCCACAAAACCTGCTCATCTAAAAGAAAGATATTGACAAAAAAAAAAAAAAAAAACAGACCATACATTCATCAGGAAGAACTAAGGTCTTTGTGTGAGAAAACTTGAATTATGTAATGTTCTGTTTTAAATGAGAGAACACAACTACTCTGTAAATGGTAGCAGCCCGTCTGTCACTTATAAAGGTGCAACAACTGTAAAGCAACTGAAATCCCCCCCCCCCCATGTGATGGGGCTTACATCAAGGCATGTAAAGGTTAAATTATCACATTCCAAGTTAAAGCAAGGAACTGGCAAACCACCAGCTAAAGCCACATTGCAAATCAAGATTTTTTTTTCAGTGGGTTTGAATTATTCACTTTCCCTCCAGCTTCTATAGTAGATCACACTGTCAAGTTTTATTGAGTTTGGCATATATGCAGCTGCATGCTTTTTTAATTATAATGAAATTTCAATGCACAGCTTAATGTTCATAAAAATACAATTTCTTCCTGATTGTTAACTAATCAGTGGCACTGTGTTCTTGTGCCTCAAACTTGGTCTACATTTGGTGTATCACAAACAACAGAAGAAAAGGGCAGGTTTGCCTCAAGTTTTACAATATCTTGACACTCATCCCTTTTAATCTATAGTTCCCATCATGTTACATTCCCAAAAGGTGAACACATTCATTTTATTTGTGAATAAGTCCTGCAAGAGCTGAACATTTGTAACTGTCAGTTGCTAATTCTTCTCCTTGTCTGTAGAACTTTCAACAAGACTATTGCAGCTACAGAGATCTTTAGTGCCATTGCATTAAAAGAATAAAGCAAAAGGAGCATGCATTTTTTCTAGTGTCACTTTCCATCTTGTTTTGGTGTTCTTGTAGAAAGGCGTCATGGGTAAGAGGCACACTGGGGTGTCTCAGATGTCCATAGAAGACATTTTTGCCATTTTGTCTGTTTCCCTTAAAGGTTTTTGCATTTAAGTTACCTATAACACATTGCATTTAAGTTACCTGGCACTTGCTCACTAAAGCAATTATATAAGTCAGCACTAAAATTTAAAAGAACTACACCCTCACAAACTCCCCTTGAGTACCTCATTCCCCATTGGCCCTTTTTTTCAATTATAAAGGAATTCCCAATACTATTCTAGCATGTCCAAAGGTCAGTTGTCAATCTCCTCTCCGGTCCAGCTGGTGAATCTGGGAATCTTGAGGCAATGTTACAACTGCCTCATTTACACAGACCATCCTCTCCTCCTCCCAACAAATTCCAACACATGTGAGAGATGCAACCATATAGACAAACTGGTGGCTAAGCTCTCTCAACTCAGTACTGGCGTAACCAGTCAGGAGGAGAAGGAAACCACACTCACTACGATTCCAGTCTCACATAGACCTACCACGACAGCAAACCAAACACATAATCACACAAAAACATACTCGGAGGCTCTAAATAAAAATCTGCCTAAGCAGCAGGGACCTCCAAAGCAGACATCCAAGCAACCGCTACCCCAAAACAAAACACATGCAACACATAGCTCAAAAAGCCAGTGTGCCAAGCAGTCACAGCCCTTAAGGCTAAACAACACACCTGATACACTTGTAATAGGTGACTCTATCGTCAGGCACACTGACGTCCTGCTCACCAGGCTGAACAAGGAGAAGGTCACGGTGAGCTGCCTGTCGGGCGCTAGGATCCGCCACATAACACAAGCACTCAGGTCACTCCCAAGTCAAGTACAAATATGACTCGGTTATTGTCCATGCTGGTGTGAATGACCTGAGGCATACCTCCCTGGACTACATGAAAAGAGACATAGAGGAGCTCTCTGAGCATGTAGCCCAGGCCGGTATGACCCTGACCTTGAGTAGCATCTTACCCTCACCAAGAATGATGCCACAATATGAAGACAAGATGATCAATTTCAACAATTGGCTTAAGTATTGGTGTCATTCAAAGGGGATCCAATGCCTGTCAGCCTGGGATGACATGCTCGACAAGCCACGATGCTTCGCTAGGGACGGCTTGCACCTGTCACCCCTGGGCTTTCGGATATTAGCAAAGGCTCTTGCTTCCCCCATAGTGCCTTTTTTTAGGCAAGGCTCAAAAGACAAACCCACCTCCATAGGTATCACAAGGGATAAGAAACTAAGAGTAATGCTACTCAACGCCAGAAGTCTAAACCTCAAGATGCACGCACTCGAAACTCTCTTTAGCATGGAGAAAATAGATATCTGTGCAGTAACAGAAACCTGGTTCAAGGCTCCCAAGAGCACCCCAGCACTACCAGGTTATACCTCATACCATGCTTTTCGGACCCAAAACTTGGACCGAACCACAAAAGGAGGAGGAGTATCAATATTCGTCAAAGATACCCACACCTCCAGGTTGGTGGCACAGCACGAAGCATCAGAGACTATCCATGTGCAACTAACAGTGGGTAAAACTGCCTCCCAGTTTATAACCTGCTACAGACCACCCTCCCAAACCCAGGAACCCCACTCGGCCTTCCTGAGAACACTGGAAAATATGAAGGTCTCTCCAAACACCATTATATTGGGCGACTTCAACTACCCAAACATAGACTGTGAGCATTACTCTAGCTCCAACACCCTAGCCCAAAGGTTCCTAGAATTTATAAACTCAAACGCTATGGAACAACTTGTTACCACTGCCACAAGAGGGGAAAACATACTGGACCTGATCATCACCAACATGGGGACTCTATGCTCCAGACCAGAAGTGTATCCCTCACTGGTAAGATCAGACCATAAACTAATCTCACTGGATATTCACATCCCAACCCCACCCCCTGCCCAGAAAACCACAGTGAAAAACTTCTCTAAAGCAAATTTCACACTCCTCAAAACCGAGGTGGAATCCTTCAAAGCCCCCGAGCCTGTGGAAAATATGGCCCAGACCACAGAATCCTTTATAAACACATTCTATGAACACCATCAGGAATGCATGGATCATGCAATCCCATATAAAACCAAGACCCAATCCTCCAAAGGCAGACGTCCTGTCTGGTGGACCCCAGCCATAAACAAACTATACAATAGAAGGAGGAAGCTACTACATGATAGAGCAAAATCCCAAAAAGGGAAGGCATCTCTGATCAGTATTAGCAAAAAACTACGGGCACTCATAAAATCGTCTAAGGCCAGCTTCGAGAGAAAAATTGCACAGGACACTAAGGATAATCACAAGGCTTTCTTTAGTTATGTTAGGAACCTGGGTGGGAATTCCCAGATATGCTCAGAATTAGTCCAAAATTACAAAAAATACATCGAACCCACAGACATTGCCAACATCCTAGCTGACAGGTTCAGCGCAAACTTCTCCCCCCCCTCCCCACCAAAAGGGCAAATATCTATCCCAGCAGAGTGCTGCCCCCCTGACATCTCAGATGCTCAGGTAAGAGCCGCCCTCTCCAAAGCAAAAAACACAGCATCAATGGGACCAGACAGTGTCCCGAGCTGTGTCCTACATGAACTCCAAGAAGAGCTAAACCCAAACATAAAACTACTGTTCAATCTCAGCCTTACTACAGGATATGTACCCAAAGAGTGGCGTACAGCAACAGTGGTCCCTATCCACAAAGGTGGTGCCTCAACGGATCCTGGAAACTATCGCCCCATAAGCCTGACTAACTTGGTCTGCAAAGCTATGGAAATGATCATCATGGACCTCATAAATAAAGATATTGGGGACCTACAGACACTGGATCCTACCCAGTTCGGCTTTGTTAAGGGCAGATCCTGCCTCTTAAACCTGGTCAATTTCTTTGAAACAGTCACCAAGGCCAATGACGAGGGGAAGGTGGTCCACACAGCCTACCTGGACCTCGCAAAAGCCTTCGATACAATACCCCACTCGGGCATTATAGATAAGCTCACCAGCTTAAATATAAACCCCTATGTCACTAGATGGGTTGCAAACTGGCTCAAGGACAGAACCCACATGGTTAGAATTGCTGGAGCCATGTCAGACTCCAAACCAGTTACAAGTGGCGTCCCACAAGGCTCAGTCCTGGGAACTCTCTTGTTCGGTATATATTTCTCGGAGGTACAGGCCAACACGGAAGGACTGTGGCTGACCAAGTTCGCAGATGACTGCAAACTGGGTGCCATAATCGACTCTCCAGCCGACACAAGCATCCTCCAAAAGGGCCTCATAGAAACAGACAACTGGTGCCAGAGCCATGGCCTCAAGCTAAACGCCAAAAAGTGTATAGTCATCCCCTTTGGCAAAAACAAAGTACCCACAAATTACCACATAGGTGGTAATCCATTAAGTACAGAAGAAGTAATTAGGGACCTGGGGACCCAAGTTGATAGCAATCTCTCATTTGACAACCACGTGGCCAAAGTGGTTAGAAAAACATTTTATATAGCCCACCTAATCATGAAGGGATTCACATCTAGATCAGGGGAGGTCATCGTGCCTCTTTACTCATTCCTCATCAGGCCCATAATTGAGTACAATGCCCCTTTTGGGATGTACCTTACCAGACACCTGCAGCAACTGGAAAGACCCCAAATGTACCTCACCAAGAGGATCAAAGGGCTCAAACAGATGCCATATGCTGCCCGGTTAAAGAAACTCCAGCTCTACTCAGTGGCATACCACCTGCTCAGGGGTGATCTGTGCCTGATGTATAAAGCCATGTCCAACCCGGAATTAATGGACATGCTGCACCTCAGAAAATCCATATCCCATCGAGCTACGTGCTCGAGAGACTTGAACCTCAGCACTGAAATAAATAGGACATGCTGGAGGGACAGATTCATAACCCAGAGGCTCCCTTCACTCTGGAATAAAATCCCAGTACAGGTTAGGCAGAGTCTCTCATTGACTCTCTTCAAGAGGAATCTTGATGAGTGGATGGGAGATCGTAGGTTTACCCCGGGTATCACTTCTGTGTCACTGTTAGACAGAGGCACAGTATACTAACCTCGAAAAAGGGCATAGCAAAATTAATTTAAAACGGGTGGCGAAAGCCAAACACACTCTGGCTAGGCTTATAAATGCCCTAGGGAAGATAGCCTAGTATGAACCTATGAACCTATGAACCTATATATTTCTGCAAAGTATTTTTTTATTTATTTTGTGCAAATTGTGCCCTTGACAAGCCAGCACTTGAAGCAATCCCCCCTCTTGTCCCAACTTTTCTGCATTACTGACTTTTGTTAATGACCTATCCTCTTATTATACTGTCTAGAAAATATACCTCTACAAAACAAAATGTTAAGGACCCAGTTAGTTGGGTTCTTAACTCACTCATTTTTGACCATCATGTAACAATGGTTGTCAGGAAATCATATTATTCAGTCCTCCTAATTACCAAAGGAATAGCATCAAGGTCTAAAGAGGTAATCACTCCCATATGTTCAACGTTGATTAGGCCAGTTATCAAGTGTAATGTATCCTTTGGGCTGCATCTCACTATATGTATCAAACAGTTAGAAAGATCTCAAAGATTCTTAACTAAAAAGATTACAGACCTAAAGTCTGAAAGAGGCTGAAAGCTCTATCCCTTTATTCAATGTCTTATAGACTTTTGAGAGAAGAGCTCTGTCTCACTTACCCTGCCATTAGAGACCAAATTTACACGAACCTCCTGTTTGCTGGCAAGTCCAATATCTCCACCAGTACTAGAACCAAGGACCTAAATCTTCACTAAGAGATAAATGAAGCACAATGGAATGATAGGTTTATAACCCATACCTCTGGAATAAAATTAACCTTCATGTTAATCAGTACAACTCACTATCTTCCTGTAAATATAAACTAGATGATTAGATGAGTAGACACAAATTTTCTCCAGGACTGGCCAGTATGGTCCTACTAGAGAAAGAAGATGCTACCTGAGGAAGGGTACTTGCATGGTGAAAATGGTTATGAGACTTAGTGGCCTTGGGATACCTATGAATCTACATAATTTTAAACCCTATTTACTGACACGATACTTCACTTAATAATATGAATTAACTACAGTAACACATCAAAATCAGATTAAACCATAGAGATAACTGCAGTTAGGGATGCCGACAATAGGCAAGAGGGGGCTGGAATTTATTGGAGAAAACTGGCAAAGGAACCAAGATATTGGGAGCGAATAATTAGAAAGGGAAAGGTAATAGCATGGGAACATGCCAAGAATTCATTTGGACTGAAGGTTAGAGATCATCTTCCCTGTCAAGGATTGATATCAGAGTATAAGCAAAGAGAAAGAAATATGGGGGTCTTAAACAAAAGACCAGCACTTGTAGTGTTTTTAATAGACTCTAGAATAGAAGCTATTGTTAAAAAAGTACTAAAATTAGTAGAGCATATAAAATATTGCATGATAACTATAAGAATCAATCAGAGGGGGTTAGAAAAAACTGGGAAGAGAAACTGGATAAGTAATTCACAAAGAAACAATGGGAGGATATATGTATGTCTCCCAAATATGCAACAAAATCTAGAAGATTTAGGATTTTTGCCTGGAAATGTTTGCAGATATTTCTATACCCCAAGTAGACTCCAAAGATCTTTTTTTTTTCTCAGGCAGAAAGCAAATGTTGGAGGTGTGATGGGGAATAAAGAGGTAATTGGGAACATATTTTCTGGGAATGTGGTGAACTGGTGGACTTTAAGGATTCCCTGCGGGATGTACTGTCGGAGATGCTGGGTGGGCAGATTGTTCTGACGAGGGAGATGATTTTTCTGAGCTATAATACAGAACTGGAATTGCCTAGGCATGGTAAGGCCTTGCTGTGCTTAATAATGGTGGCTGCCAAAAAAGCAATTTCTAGAAAATGGAAATCAAAATCTAAACTATACTAGAAGTAGTGAATATACTAAAAGAGATAATCCAACTGGAATGAGATCTTTGGAAAAGGGTAGGAACAAACTACATAGGAAAAATAGGAATTGTGGGACAATACATACAAGGGAGGAATGAGGTTTAAAAGGCAGCAAGATTTAAATGAGCTATGTAATGTCTGACTGAAAAAGATTGGATAGATTATAAGTGATGTATAATGTTTGCAACTGGGAATGTGACAGTAAGGTTTGTGATGTAAAATGCTTGCAACTAGGATTGTGTTGGTGTGGTTTGTTTTCATTTATGTAAATGTATGACTGCCTTTGTAATAAGTGTTTATAAAGATGTTTCAAGTTTAGAAAAATAAAGGCAGGAATTGAATAATTTATATAATGCTGTTTAGCTTATATGATATATAGCAAGATATATGAAGTAAAATATTTATGTTAATTATAGTGTGATTACATTTATATGAATGTAAATTTGCCTATGTCACAAGTGATAATTCAATAAGGGTGTTTGAAAAAAAAACATTCTGTACATATATGGTAAAGTACCATATTTAAAAAATGTTTAAAGGCACTATGCACTTATAGCCAAGGGACATAACCTGCTCTATTATACTGTACTTTGACTATGAATGATGTGTCGCACTGAAATATTCCACAAGGTGAAATTAATTCAAAGTTATATTTATTACTAATACTATTTAAACTACAAATTACACATAATAAAGGAGAACAAGATGTTAGGAGGTTACGTGGTGGTACATTTTGTAGTGTCTGCAATGCAAGCCGTTATGTCATAGAAAGAGTAGGTCCAACGTATGTTGTAATTATCAGGTACTAGTCTGACTAAAGGAAATAGTGGTGGTTGGTATGTTAAAATATGAATATTGATGGCTTACCTTGTGACATTTATCTAATAGTCTAGATTTCTGACTTTTGGAGTATAAAAAGAAAGAAAAAAAAAACCAAGAAATTGCGGCTTGCCTTTTAACTTGAGGATTTTGCTTGTGTCTTTTTTCTTCAGTGTTAGTTCAGGGAGAAATGAAGTACCTGAGGATACAGAAACATCCCCAGCATCTGTGGTAAGAGCTGTGGCAAAAAGGGGCTGCGTCTTCCATGTGGTATTTTTGATTTAGAGCAACACTAGTCTCAATGAGCGAAGATCTCATTATCAATTAATTTGTCTCTGGTGTCTACTGATCCCTTGACTCACATCTTTAGAATTATTTCTGGTGTCTAATGCTCCTACCAGTGTCACAGAATTTGCTCATTAATCTAGGGGAGTGTGAAGGTATTGCACATCGCCAACCCCACACACACATATAAACGCATACTCACACAGCTCCCTACCTAATCATACTTGCATGCACACACACACACACACACACACACACACACACACACACACACACACACACACACACACACACACACACACACACACACACACACACACACACAAACTACATATACAATACTACACACACACACACACACACACACACACACACACACACACACACACACACACACACACACAGCTCCCTACTAAATCATACACATACATACACACACACACAGACACACACACACACACACACAGCCCCCTACTAAATCATACACACACACACATACACACACACACACACACACACACACACACACCCGTACCTAAATCATACACACACACACACACACACACACACACACACACACACACACACACACACACACACATACACACACACACACACACACACACACACACACACACAGCTCCCTACTAAATCATACACATACATACGCACACACACACACACACACACACACACAGACACACACACACACACAGCCCCCTACTAAATCATACACACACACACACACACACACACACACACACACACACACACACACACACACACACACACACACACACACACACACACACACACACACACACACACACACACACACACACACACACAGACCCCTACTAAATCATACACACACACACACACACACACACACACACACACACACACACACACACACACACACACAGAGCTGCTAGGGTATCATATCCACATACACACTCACCCATTCACCTATACAGACACATACACATACATTCAGCCCGACACATACATATGCACCCCCAATACTACCTGTCAATTAACCACCCCAGTGCTTACTGATATCATAATGAATGAATACAAGCTGTTAAATCACTTGGCGACATAAATACTTACTATAGACAGTTCTGAGGGAGAACACATGACCAGTTAGTTAGTATATGTCTCACCCCACCATGCTTCTTTTGAATTTAGCACAATTGCAGGTCAGTCCACTGTGGTGCTGCATGTTTTCATCTTGCGGCACCATAGTAGGGCTATCTCTGAATCAGAAAAGGGTACTGTGAGATGTACAACTCATGCGCATCTCATGGTAACCTTTCTGAACTGAGTCAATAGTTACAGTGATACTTAAAAACAGCTCTGTCACTTGTAAAATTTTGTTTCCACCAAAGTCTGACAAGACATAATGGGTTCCATTTTTATTACCACATTTTGATATTAGTAATAGATTATCAATATTTCTCTGGCTTATTCCAAAAATTTACCCTACAGAGTGGCACATGAAATATCTCTATACATTTGCAAGACAATATTTTATAGTAAATAAACCTGCTTTTATGCATAAGTATCCTGCAAACTGAATGAATAATTTCATGGTATAAATGTGAATCAGCAAAAACTAACGAGTGTCTTGAATATATATCAGAGGGACAGATCATCTCTTGTGTCAAGTAATCATTCCATGTCATCATGAAATTGGTTCTGTCACTTCACAGGTTCATAGGTTAAGTACTAGGCTAGCAGCTTTTGCAGGCAACTAGATGCCTGGACAGTTTCTGTTTTGATTCTTGAATTAACCTATCCCATTTAGTGTTAGATTAGCCTTACCCATCATATGGTCAATAATTATGTATTACCCCTTGTGATAATAACTGGGATCATACCACAAATAATTTGAGGGTACCCATGTGTGTGATAAAGCATAGAAGTTCAGGGGGAAGTCCTGGGGTAATTTTTCTATTAGCCATCCATACATCCAAGTTACACTTTAATATGATCCTGGATGTGCATTGTTTTATGTGAATGGGGAGTCTGTTCCAGAGCAGTGGTATCTTCTGTGAGTTATATCTGTCTCTCCAAACCATTCTGTTGATGGTACAAAAGAGGTTTACTTCCCTATGCTGAGTATTTCTGATGCCATTTGACTTTCTGATGGGTAGTAGATCCATCAGTATTTGGATATCTTGTATACAAGATACAGGTCATCTCTTAGCAGTCTTTTGGATACCAATTATAGTGACAGGGCTGTAAGCTGTTCCATATATGTTTAGGCCTTGTATCTTTTAAGTAAGGTATCTCTGTGGGCATTCCAGTTGTCACATGTGTCTGGACAGATACATGCCAAAGGGTGCATTATTCTCAATTTCTGGCCTAATGAGAGCTAAGTAACGAGGATCGATGGCATCTCCAGATCTAGACACAATCTCTTTGTTTATAAGCTGTACAATATAGAAGGATGTTCTTATGATAGTGGGCACATGTTGGTCAAAGGTTAGGTCACTGCCCACATAAGTTTCCAAATTCCAAACAACTGGGTCAACTCTTAGGGTTGTATTGCCAATGAGGTATTTCCCCAGGGTAAACAACTTCCCAAAGAATACAATAATGCATTTTTTTGGCACTTAGTTTCTGTCCATGATTTTGGCACCAGTTATTTGTTTAGGATAAACCTTCCTGCAGGACGGCTAATTCATTTGTGAATTCAATGACTACTCCTAGTTTGCGGTCATCTACAACTTAGTCACCCAGAGCTCTTTGGTTTTGGCTTTTACTTCAGTGAAGTAGATGTCAAACAGGATATATCCTAGCACTGAACCCTGGGGGACTCCATTGGTGACTGATCTTTTTGTGGAGGTAATTTCCCCTATTTTGATTTCCTGCATCTTCTGTGAGCCAGTTGACTGTCCACCAGGTGAGGTAGGGGGTTGTTCCCAGTTTATTTAGCTTTTCTGCTTTGCCTGAGAGGGAAATTGTGTTAAAAGCTTTAGCCAGGTTGTGATATGCAATATATACAATTTTACCTTCATCCAATGTTTTGGTGACCTTCCCAAAAAAGTCCACCAGGTTGAGTAAGCATGACCTGCCCTTGATGAATTCAGACTTTGATGGGTCCATTGTTTTGAGGTCCCCTATGTCTTTATGAATTAGTTCCATGATAAGTCTTTCAATGGATTTGCACATGAGGCTGGTCAATCTTATAGGTCTGTAATTGCCTGTGTCTGTAGAAGATCATCTCTTATGCAGGGGAATGACTATAGCTGTTCTCCGTTTGTTTGGTGCAAAACCTACATGGAGGCTATGATTGAGCACTGTTGTTAGGGATGTGGCTAAGTCATGCTTCGTGCTATTTATGTTGCATCCAGGGATATTGTCCTGACCTACTGATGCAGTACTTTTAGCTTTTGATAGCACTTTTAGGACTTAGTTGTGTTTCATAGCTGAAAGCTAGTCAGTTTCAGGAATATCTTGGTTAGATGGAGTGGATTCAGGAGTACATTTTGAAGTTAATTTATTGACCACTAGATTTGCTGTATCTTCAGCCTCAGTATAGGCCACAGTGTTCACAATCACCACAGTGGATTGCTGAATTGTGCTTCTGAGATTACGAATGTATCTAAAAAAAGGTCCTGCACAGCAAGTGTTTCAAACTTTTGGCCAAAAGCAACTTCTGAGTCTGTCAGTATCTCTTACCTCATCCTGCATTTGAAGTCTTTGACAATGTATTAAACTGAATGCCTGCTCTAACCAGGCTGGTCTGATACTCCACATTTAAAAGGAGAATTGCTAATAATCTACAAAATATATCAGCAAAGCCTCTATCATTCTGCTTGCCATTGTGTCATTATAATCCAAAAGAAGTACACAAGCAATCAAGTCCTTCTTGACCGTCTGAATGTATAAATTTATATTACTATATCATAACTGTATTTACTGAATTGATTGCCATGACTCAAATCTTCACAACTAAAAAATGACTTTGTACACAAAACCCAAGAGGGAAAAACTAAGACTGTATGGTTGTCCTTAAAGCATGTTTGTATTTGAAAAATTACTCAACTGCATGAGTTCTCTGACCAGTCAAAAATTAAGTTGTCCTACATTTTATGAAAAGGTATGCAAACAAATGTCAAATGTCTAATGTTTTCTATATGATCTTTTGTGCATCACACTATCATGCCATAAATTCTGTGTTTAGCATACTGACATGCTAAAAAGGTATAGCTAGCAATGGTTCTATGATAAACTAATCAAAAATTCATATGCACTGCTGCATTTGCAGCAATAACATAGATTGTTTCTAGTATTTGAGGATTACCATTTGCAGTAGATAATATATGTATTAAAATGGATTATGTTAAAGAAGTCAGATAAACAACAGTTCGCAAATAAGTAGCATGGAAGTAGCTTTAACCAGGAGAGAGAGAAGGTTATCTGAATGTTCTGTGTTTATTTTTACACCAGAATCCTCCATTTTTGGGGAAAGGTGTCTATAGAAACAATCTAGAGACCTATCTTACAGTGGTCTGATGGATCCCTACCAGGCAGACTTTTATACTATATTCATCACAGTACTTCATAAAAGTGGTCATGATCTTTTTGTGAGAAAAGACCAATGGTGCTGTACAGTGTTGGTCCTCATAGAGCTCTACAGCATTTGACACTGTGGCACATGGCATCTTGAAAGAAGACTTGCATACTTTATTTATTTAACATTTGTTTACCAAGAAAGTCCGACTTGGAACAAAGCCAATTTTCAGCAGCGGCCCAGGGAGAAACACTCCAGACACATGCCTTTGAAACATGGGAGGAAACTGGAGCACCCGGAGGAAACCCACATGAATGCAGGGAGGACATGCAGACTCCACACAGAAGGCACTCCAGCTGAAAATTGAACCAGACAACCTCTTACTGTGAGGCGACAATGCTACCGCTGCACCACTGCACCATCCAATACTTACTGCATTATTTCTGCTACAGTTTAGGCTGACTTATGTCATACTTCTCTAACTGTACTCACTGGGTCTGCTCACGACTCAGCATTCCTTACTCTGCCATCTTGACTGTGGAGTTCTACAGAGTTCAATATTAGGTCCATTATTATTCACCATATATAGGCTTCTTTTGGGAAGGAAAGGTGCCTCATAACACCCAGATCTATTTTTCTTTTCCACTAGATGGTATGTTCCCTGGCTGATGATCTTTATGCTTCTGGCTAACTATACACTGGCTAAAGCTAAAGATCTCCAACCAGAGCTGAGGCTTTGACAGCACATGAAACAGAGATTCCTTTGCCTTATCACTGCCCAACTATATCATGTTCTATAGTAAAAAGCTTAAATTTGTCAATAAAATACAAAATCTTCTCATTAATCTTGACTTTTGGTTTATACTATGGGACCATGTGTCACCTGTTGTAAAGTCTTTTTGTTTCCATTAATGAATAATTTCCATGATTAAGCACTTGATATATCCAACTGATCTCTTGGCTGTTGTTCATGCCCCAGTGGCTTCCTCTTTGGACTACTCTAATGCCATATCCATCTGATTACATAAACACTGAGCTTGAGCATTTACAGATGGTGCAAAACCCAACAGCTAGGCTACTTACCAGTATGTCACATTACCAGCATATTGCATCTGTTCTGCACAGCCTTCATTGGCTTCCTGTTCACTGCAGAATCATCCATAAGACCTTGATGTTACTTTTTGTGTCCAGTTATGACCTGGATCCATGTCACCTGAAGGAGCTTGTTGTGCCTTAATACTCTAAGTAAGTTTTGGATTCAGCATCCAAGAGACTGCTGGCCATTCCATGGGTTAATCCTGAGACCCCAGATTGTTGTATATTTTATTATCAAGCCCTTTACCCATTGTGCTTACTAACCTGGTGGTTCCAAGGTTACCCGTCATTGGCCAGACCTTACTTGTTTGACATGGCATTCAATGGAGAGAGATGACTAAACTGGCCACTCATTTTTAATCTGCTTTATTGCCTTGTTTATGTATATTTAAGTTTTAATTCATGCTATTAACAACTCAGTTATTACCAATCCCTCTTTTTATGTGGGCAAAACAGAGTACTCACTAAAGAAATGGACTTATCTGCAAATTTATGCAATAAAAAGCAAGATAATAGACATGCACTTAGTAAACATGCCATTAACTGCAATGGGTTTAACATGTTTCTTTTTTATATTTTAGAGAAAGTACAGAGAAATGAGAGAGGTGGCAATTGGGAGGCTCTCCTTGAATACAGGGAGCTTTGTTGATAACTATTGCTAAATGGTATGCTTTTTCCAGGCATCAGTGAGAAAGTTAAATTATAAATTTCAGTATTGTAATGTTAGTGCTGAGAAACGTTTTAATGAGGTGATTGTGCAAAACAACAAAATTAATTGATATAATTTACAATATATAGCAATTAGTGAGACAGAAAGACTGCTACATGTTTATTAAGGATTTTCATTCAGGAATTTTATGATTACTAACAAAAATATGATATATTTATTATGAATTAATTTTTAACATTATTATCTAATTTTTAAATATAGAAAAATTACTGGCTTAATTAATTCTTTAGCATGTTGACTAGTGGTTTTAATATAAAACATGACAGGAAATGATGCACTTTTGATTCTGATGAAGTTCTATTCTAAGTTGGGAACAAAAGCTAACTTTTGGATTTGGAATTTTCAATAAATTATTGGACTTCAACTGCATGCTACATTTCCTGTTGTGGAAACTGCCAATCATTTTTTACTGTTATTGGTTTAGTTTGTGCAATTAGAGGGTTCATAGGTTCATAGATTAGTACTAGGTTAACTGTCCTTGTGGAGCATTTTAAGCATAGCCAATTAACCCATGTAAGAATCGAACTCTGTGCCTTGTGTCTGTAAGGCAAAATATCTTAACTATTATGATTATTAATTTCCAGATTTCTTATCTCCCCTTTCCAAAATTATAAAACACCAACCCAGGGTGCTGACATAAGGACATCCTAAGATTCAGTAAATAAAACCTTATAGCTGTTTCAGTTTATATTTGGATTGCTGTACAGAATTGCGCTGAGCACAGGCTGACTTAAATGATCTAAGAAAAGTGTTTGTGGGCTCAAGCATGCTGGCCCATAACAAAAATAATACAAATAAATCAAAAGTTTACATACATACAGCTTCCACCATGCATAATTTACCACTTTTAATACATTTTATGCCATTGCAGACAGTCGAACAGTTTGTGTTCATTTCAAAGCAGGAGTGAGATTTTCTGCAATCAGCCTTGTTTGAGCATTGCCAGTTTGCATAAAGGTATAGTGGTATTTTTTGTAACTGTCCTTTCACTTATGGGATGATAAATACCACCCCAAAACTTGCTCTAAATCCAGTATAGGATGATCTCCTATTTGAAAACCTAATCTAAATTAAAATTTAACACAGATAAAGTCAAATTTGTTTTAATACATCAAAATATTAACAACTCTAGGAACAGCACTTTAAATTAAAATGGGACAAACAAAATGTTAAATACTAAGCAAATATTCTAGCTAAATATGAGAACAGTACTGCACAAATTATTTCTGAAGAAATTATTTTTGAAGAATTTACTGTATTATTAGACAATAATTAGAATGAACTACATTTCCTAAGATAAAACATCCACTGGTACTATACCAAAACAAATACAAAAGTAGGTGAAGAAATTATTTTTGACTTTTCCCTGGTTTCTTAATAAAGTTAGAGATGTTTTTAGGAACCATATTATACCATGGGATGATGGGAGATTGGCTTGCCAGATACTGAATCTCATTCAATAGCTGCTGTTCTAAATGTTAACATACTAGCTGGATTCATCTAATGATGCTAAATATAAATATAAACGAAAGCATCTGTGAGAAATCCAGATTATGGAATTCATCTAATGGTTTATTATACTGGTAAAGGACAGTTGTGGATGCTGAAAATGTATATTAATGGTCATATCTTTTAGAATACAACTTCCAGTCTATATTAACAATATATTAAAGATATTTGAAGTTGCTTGCAGAGCTACCTCAATTAATAACTTGATTTTTGTCCATATTTCATAGGGCTTTCATAACTGGTTTTATAGTGGACTCTAACTTAAATAAAATAATGAAATTAAAATATGTCAATTTTATACATTGATTTAAGTGTTCAAAATGTCATGCAACACATACTGTAATGCGTACTTTTGAATTACACCATAATGATTATTAGACAGTATATCTCAGGTAATAGTCAAATAATATCAATAAAGGGGGATCCTTACTGATATAATTTCAGTTTGGCTATTTATGATTTTATTTAACATTCGTTTACTGGGAAAGTCTGAGTTAGAACAAAGCCAATTTTCAGCAGAGGCCCAGGGAGAAGCATAGCATACTGATATAATTTCAGTTTGGCTATTTATGATTTTATTTAACATTCGTTTACTGGGAAAGTCTGAGTTAGAACAAAGCCAATTTTCAGCAGAGGCCCAGGGAGAAGCATGTCTTTGTAACATGGGGAAACCAGAGTACCTGGAGAAAATCCACATAAATGCAGGGAGAACAATCAGACTCCACACAGAAGGTACCCCAGCCAAGAATCAAACCAGAAAACCTCTTGCTGTGAAGCAACAATGGTACCGCTGCACCACTGAGTCATCCATAGCTACACTGCTGTTCTTAGCTATACATAAGAAATTGATATATGTTGATTTTTATTCAAGTTATATACTTCAAAATAAATGAAAACTGCTATAGATAATAAAAATTAATTTGAAGTGTAAAATGCCAGCCTTTTCATTGTTTTGAAAGAAATTTTCATGTAATTTTCTTCACATGCCTTTATTAAACCTTTACTGTAAATGCTGGGGATATAATAAATTGATAAAAACAACATATATAACTGTGACTTATCACGTGTTCTGATCAACGATTCAGTTATTCTTAAAGGGTGAGGTCTAATAATTGCAATTTATCTAAATCTACAATTTTTTTAATGTTCCAATGTCTGAGTGTATTAAAAAATTAGTATTATTGTGGAATAGTTTATCAATAGCAAGACAAGTTATTACCAAATGGAAAATGATATGTCTTCCATGCCTGAATTTCTTAAATTTACTCATGGTTGTTTGTCAACAAGAAACTGAAATAATTCAAATGAAATCTAAATCCATTACATCTGATTATACATTTCAGCTGAATTAAAATATCTTATTAGAAAATATATAAATGAATGACAAAAATGTTTAAGTATGTAAATGTGTATTGCATGTTTTGAATAAATTGTACTCATAATATATGAGAAATTTAGAAATGTGAATATAGATATATTGCAAACAGTTGTAAATTGTTGTTGTAATGTTATAATAATAGAGTACAATGCTCCCTTTGGTATGTTCCTTTCAAACACCTACAGCAATTGGAGAGACCACAAAGGTTCCTTATGAAATAAATTCAGGGTCTTCAAGACCTGTCTTATTTGGACAGACTGAAATCATTGTCACTTTACTCTGTGTCATGCAGACTGCTCAGAGGCAACCTGTGCCTTGCATATAGAGCAATCTCTGACCCAGATTTGATAGAAATGCTGCACATTCTGGAAGTCAAATGGCACATGGGTCATTCGCTCAAAGGACCTTAACCTGGTATGTGACATCAACACAACTTGCTGGACAGACAGATTTGTCTCACAGACGTTGCCCCACCTTTGGAACAAGCTTCCTATTCATGTTAAACAAAGCCCCTCTTTGGCCCTGTTTAAGTGCAATTTGGATGATTGGATGGGTAACTGGAAATTCACCCTAGGGATTCCACCTGTGTCCCTCTTGGACAGGGCCAATAGGTGCTGATTTTAGTGTCTGCTTGAACCAAACACCCTTGGGAACATGGGCTGAACTTGGTTAGGCTTGCAAGGGCCTTGGGGCCTTTATCCTAGTAACTTCCTGTGATGCCATGATAACTTCTATTGTTTATTTCATTTTTTTGATAATAATTCTGATAATAAATGCAAGCTACTCCCCAAAACAATCACATGTTCATAGGTTCATAGGTAGGTATTAGGCTATCTGCCCAAGGGCATTTATAAGCCTAGCCAGAGTGTTCATAGGTTCATAGGTTCATAGGTTCATACTAGGCTATCTGCCCGAGGGCATTTACAAGCCTAGCCCATCGTTTTGTGGCTTACGCCACCCCTTTAGTATGGGGAACTATACCCATTATTTTGCTGTGCCTCTGTCGAGCAGTGACACTGAGGTAATCCCTGGGGTATATCTGCGATCTCCCATCCATTGGTCAAGATTTCTCTTGAACAAGGCCAGCGAGGTGCTCTGCCTCACATGTACCGGGATTTTGTTCCACAGCATAGGAGTCTTTGGGTGATGAATCTATCCCTCCAGCATGTCCTATTAATAGCCGTGTCGAGGTTTAAGTCTCCCGCCCTTGTGGCTCTGATAGATCTAGATTTTTTGAGGTGAAGCATATTCATCAAATCTGGGTTTGACATGGCCTTGTATGTTAGGCAAAGGTCACCTCTGAGCAAGCGGTAAGCGACTGAATAGAGCTGGAGTTCTTTCAGTCGGGCAGCATAGGACAGATTTTTGAGACCCTTTATCCTTTTGGTGAGGAACTTTTGTGGCCTCTCCAGCTGCTGCAAGTGTCGGGTCAGATACATCCCGAATGGGGCATTGTACTCAATCATTGGTCTGATGAGTGGTGATGAGTAAAGGGAGACTATGACCTCCCTTGATCTAGATGAGAATCCCTTCATGATAAGGTGGGCAATGTAGAAGGTCTTCCTAACTACTTTAGCTACATGGGTGTCGAATGACAGACTACTATCAACCTGGGTCCCCAGGTCCCTGATAACTTCTTCTGTGCTCAGTGGATTGCCACCTATTTGGTAGCTAGGGGTAACCTTGTTTTTCCCAAAGGGTATGACTATGCATTTTTTGGCATTTAACTTCAGGCCGTGGCTCTGGCACCAGTTATCCGTTTCTGTGAGACCCTTCTGAAGGATATCTGTGTCAGATGTGTTTTCTACTATGGCGCCCAGTTTGCAGTCATCTGCAAACTTTGTCAGCCATAACCCTCCTGTGTTTGCTTGTACTGGAAAAGTAGATGCCAAACAAGAGTGGGCCCAGGACTGAGCCCTGTGGGACACCACTTGTGACAGGCTTTGAGTCTGACATGGCGCCAGCAACTCTGACCCTGTGGGTTCTGTCACTCAGCCAGTTTGCAACCCATCTTGTGATGTATGGGTTAACATTTAAGCTGATGAGTTTTTCAATGATACCCGAGTGGGGTATTGTATCGAAGGCCTTAGCCAGATCGAGGTAGGCTGTATGGACTGCCTTTCCCTCGCCAATGGCTTTGGTGACTGTTTCAAGAAGTCAACCAAGTTTAAAAGGCATGATCTGCCTTTGACAAAGCCAAACTGGGTTGGATCCAAAGTCTGCAAATTCCCTATGTCTTTATTTATGAGGTCCATTATGATCCTCTCCATGGCTTTGCAGATAAGGCTTGTCAAGCTAATGGGCGGTAATTTCCAGGGTCGGTGGAGGCACCGCCTTTGTGAAGTGGGACCACAGTTGCAGTGCGCCACTCCCTGGGTACGTATCCAGAGGTAAGACTTTGATTAAACAGCTGTCCTAGCTGTGGGTTTAATTCCTCATTGAGTTCGTGGAGCACACAGCCGGGGACACCATCAGGTCCCATGGATGCTGTGCTTTTCGCTTTGGGGTGAGCAGTCCTCACTTGGGGGCTGGAGATGTTTGGGGGCTGCAATCGTTTGGTATAGATATCTCTCCTTTTGGGGGGGAGGGGGGGGAGTTTGAACTGAACCTGTCAGCCAGTATGTTGGCAATGTCTGTAGGATCAGTAATCTTCACATCATTTTGAACTAGTTCTGAGCATATCTGGGAGTTTCCTCCTAGGTTTCTAACATAGCTAAAGAAGGCCTTATGATTGTCTTTTGAGTCTTTAGCTATTTTTCTCTCGAAATTTGCTTTGGATGATTTTATGAGAGCTCTTAGTTTTTTACTTATAGTGATCAAGGGTGTCTTACCTTTTAAGGATTTTGCTCTATCTTGTAGTAGCTTCCTCCTTTTATTGTAGAGTTTGTTTATGGCTGGGGTCCACCAGACTGGACGCTTGCCTTTGGTACTAAGAGTCTTTGTTTTGTTTGGGATTGCCTTATCCATGCAGTCCTGCAGGTGCTGGTAGAAGGTGTTTGTAAGTGATTCAGCGGCTTGAGTACTGTTTTCCGCCGGCTCGGGGGCCTTAAAGGAGACCACACTAGTCTTTAGAAGTCGGCTTTTGAGAAGTTCTTTACTGTGGTCTTTTTTATTTCAGGTGGGGGTGGGATGAGGACCTCCAGCGAGATTAGTTTGTGATCTGATCTCACCAGTGAGGGGTATACTTCCGGTGTTGAACATTGTGCTCCCATGTTCGTGATGATGAGATCAAGTATGTTATCTCCTCTTGTGGGGATGGTGACTAGTTGTTCCATGGCATTTGAGTTTATGAATTCCAGGAACTTTTGGGCTAGGGTGTTTGGGCTGGAGTAGTGTTCACAGTCTATATTAGAGTAATTGAAGTCACCTAGTATGATGGTGTTTGGTGATACATTTATCCCCTCTAGTGTTTTCAGGAAGGCCATGTGAGGTTCCTGAGTTTGTGAGGGTGGCCTGTAACATGCTACAATTTGCAGAGCAGTCTTGCCTATGGTTAATTGCACCTGGATGGTCTCCGATGCATCGTGCGTTGCCACCAGTCTTGAGGTGTGGGTGTCCTTGATGAATATGGATACCCCCCCTCCTTTCTTGGTATTGTCCGGATTTTGGGGCCGGAACGCATGATATGAGGTAAAACCTGATAGCGCTGGGGTGCTCTCAGGAGCCTTGAACCAAGTTTCTGTCACAGCACAGACATCGATGTTCTCCATACTGAGAAGGGCCTCGAGTGCGTGCATTTTGAGATTTAGACTTCTGGCATTGAGCAGCATTACCCTTAGTTTTTTTCCTTTTTTGTGTTCTAGGGTGGTAGGTTTAGAATTTGAGCCTTGCCTAAAAAAGGCACTATGGGGGTGGCAAGAGCCTTTGCCAATATCCGGAATCCCAGGGGTGACAGGTGCAAGCTGTGTGTGTGTTGGCTTTCGCCGCCCCATTGATTAATTAACTGATCCTCTGTCAAGCAGAGCCAATGAAGTGATCCCAGGGGTATATTTTCTGTTACCCATCCACTCATCAAGGTTTCTCTTGAAGAGTGTTAGTGAGGGGCTCTGCCTGATGTAATTTGGAATTTTGTTCCAAAGCATGGGGAGTCTCTGTGACAGGAATCTATCCCTCCAGCATGTTCTATTTACTGTTGTGGTGAGATTTAGCTCACTAGAGCGTGTGGTTCGCAGTGACTTGGATTTCTTTAGGTGGAGCATGTCCATCAATTCGAGTTGGACATGGCTTTGTAAGTCAGGCAGAGATCACCTCTGAGTAAGAGATATGCCACTGAGTACCGCCGGAGGTTTTTCAGTCGGGCTGCATAGGACATATGTTTGAGACCAGTAATCCTGTTGCTGAGGTACTTTTGTGGTCTTTCCAGCTGTTGGAAGTGTCTTGTGAGGTACATCCGAAATGGGGCATTGTACTCTATGATGGGTCTAATGAGTGACGAGTAGAGGGGCAACCTCTTTATTTCTAGATGTGAACCCTTTAGTAATTAGATGGGCCACATAGAAGGATTTCCTAACTACATTGGCAATATGATTGTCAAAGGAGAGATTGCTATCTACCTGGGTCCCCAGATCTCTTATTACCTCTTCTGTATTAAGGGGGCTGCCACCTATGTGGTAATTTGTGGGTGTTTTATTTTTCCCAAATGGGATGACTATGCATTTTCTTGGCATTTAGCTTGAGGCCATGACTTTGACACCAGGTGTCCATCTCAGTAAGGCCCTTTTGGAGTATGTCCATGTCAGCCAGAGAGTCAATTATGGCTCCCAGTTTACAGTCATCAGCGTACTTGGATAGCCATAGTCCTCCTGTGTTTGCCTGTACTTCTGAGAAGTATATGCCAAACAGTAGGGGTCCCAGGAATCGAGCCTTGCAGGACACCACTTGTGACTGGTTTAGAGTTGGACCTGGAGCCCGCTATTCTTACCGTGTGAGTTCTGTCTGTAAGCCAGCTGGCAAACCATCTCATGACGTAGGGGTTTATGTTCTAGCTGGTGAGTTTTTCTGTAATACCCGAATGTGCAATGGTGTCGAAAACCTTGGTGAGGTCAAGGTAGGCTGTGTGAACCACCTTTCCCTCGTCTATGGCCTTGGTGACTGTCTCAAAGAAGTCAACCAGGTTTAGTAGGCATGATCTGCCCTTAACAAAGCCGAACTGGGTCGGGTCAAGTATTTGGAGGTTCCCAATGTCTTTGTTAATGAGTTCCATGATGATGCGCTCCATAGCTATGCAGACCAGGCTAGTCAGGCTTATGGGGCAATAGTTACTAGGGTCAGTTGTGGCCCCTCCTTTGTGGAAAGGAATAACCATTGCCGTGTGCCATTCTATGGTGCCATAGCCTGTGGAGAGGCTGAGGCTGAACAGCGTGTTTAGGTGGGGAGTTAGTTCGTTCTGTAGTTTGTGCAAGACGCAGCCTGAGACACCATCTTGTCCCATTGACGCTGTGTTTTTGGCTTTTGAAAGGGCTGTTTTCACCTATGCATCTGTGATTTGTGGGACACTACACTTTTCCGGTATTGTTGTGGGCCCTTTTGGAGGTGATAGGGGGGTGAAGTTTGCACTGAATCTATCTGCCAAGATGTTGTCAATATCAGTAGGTTCAGTATATTTTGTGCTATTTTGCACTAGTTCAGTGCATATCTGTGAGTTGCCACTTAGATTCTTAACATAGCTAAAGACGGCTTTGTGGTTATCTTTTGAATCCTTGGCTATTTTTCTTTCAAAGTTAGCCTTGGATTATTTCATGAGGGACCTCAGTTTCTTACTGATACTGATCAAGGATGCCTTTCCTTCTTGGGATTTGCTTTTTTTTTCTGAACTAGTTTCCTCCTTCTATTGTATAGCCTGTTTATTGCAGGGGTCCAGCAAACTGGTTTCCTTCTCTTAGAGGAGTGAGTCTTGGTTTTGCTAGGGATGGCACGATCCATACATCCTTGTAGGTGCTCATAGAGTGCATTTGTAAAGGTTTCTGCATCTTGGGCAGCATTATCCTTTAGCGTGGGGGCTGTGAAACTTACAATCTCTGTCTTAAGTAAGGTAAAGTTTGCTTTAGACAAGTTTTTTACTGTGGTTTCCTTAGTTGGGAGTGGTGGTGGGGTGTGGACATCCAGAGTGATTAGTTTATGGTCTGGTCTAACCAGTGATGGGTTGACCTCTGGTGTGGAACACCTGTCGCCCATGTTGGTGATGACCAGGTCCAATATGTTTTCACCTCTGGTAGGGGAGTTTACCAGCTGATCCAGGGCGTTTGAGTTGATGAATTCTAGGAAGCGCTGAGCCTGGGAATTTGTACTTGAGTAGTTTACCCAGTGAATGATAGGGTAATTAAAATCGCCAAATATCAGGGTGTTTGGTAGGACCTTCATGTTTTCCAGTGTCTCCAGAAAGGTGGAGTGGTGGTCCTGGGTCATAGAGGGTGATCTGTAGCAGGCCACAATTTGCATTGCAGATTTGCCTGATGTTAGTTGCACATGGATGATCTCAGAGGTATCTTGCTGTGCCACTAACCTGGAGGTGTAGGTATCCTTGATGAATATGGATACACACCCTCCTTTTGTGTTTCAGTCCATTTTCTGTGGCCGAAACATGTGGTATGAGTTGTAACCCAGTAGTGCTGGGATGCTCTCTGGAGCCTTCAACCAGGTTTAAGTTACTGCACAGATGTCGACGTTCTCCATACTGAGGAGGGCTACGAGTGCGTGCATTTTGAGATTTAAACTCCTGGCATTGAGTAGCATAACCCTCAGTTTTTTGTTAATTGTGCTATTTACGGAGGTGGGTTTGACTTTTGTGTAGCACTTGTTAACCAGATGCCATGCTGTAAACCAATTGAAAACTACATGAAGGAAGAACAGAAAATAACAAAGGCAAGGATGCATTCCACATATGTCTACAGAGTGCATAACAAGGTGCAGGCAAGCCAAAATATAAATGTGAAAGTCAGTTCCCACTAACATTGCAGAAGTAAAAACAATCCATTGTTCCTCCCACCCAAAAAACTGCAAAGGCAATGAATACACGGTGCAATTCTGCAAAACATAAGTGTCATCACAAATGCAGTGAGCGTTTGACTTCCGTGAAACATTGGTATTGCCTACCCCAAGGAGACATGAGACATTACACTCACTATGCCACACCACTACAAAGCATTCCTCCTAGAAGTACTATCTGCAGTCAGTGCTCCAGTCACAGATTTTATACATAATCCTTGCAATGCACAATTCCCAAAATGCAAACAGGCTTAGGGCATTCCACTTTCCCTGAAATGCACACATACTCTGTGCAATCCACAATCCAGTCTGTCAACAGCCAAACTTCAGCTGTATGGTCCAAAACATGTCCTTCACCTAGAACAGCAGCTGACTAATACTTCTATGAATGGGCAGAAACCATTCCCACCAGATGTTGATGTAGCCAAAGTGAAATATAGTTGTCTAAAAAAAAAATAGAGTACAATACAGTACCTGTTAAACGTATTCACAGCCAATAGCCTGCATGTACATCGCTGGCACACATAGTTTGAAAATTCCTGGAAATTGTAAGGCATGACCATTCTTAGAAACTACATGTCAGACTGCAGAGAAGAAGATCGACTACAACTGCACAGTATGTAAGCACATGCAGATGTAAAATCTGGGAGGTCAACAGTGCCACCAATGGCAAGTTCCACAAATCGGTGACAATCTGAGTGACTGTGAACCCACCACTATATTCGCAGGCCACTTTGAGGTTGAATATTACTGATAGACTGATGAGCGTAAAGGCAAGTAGTAGATGGCTGTACTGGCATACAGTTTCTGACATGCACTGACAGACTTGTAGAGGTTATGTATCATTAAGTCTTTGCTTAGTGACAACACTCATTTCTTAGTGTAGTGTTTAAGAATTCTACAATGTTTGGAGCCTGGCTAGCACTCCTCTATTGGCCAACATGAAGAAGTCACTGGCTATAACTTTGAAGTAGGTCCCAATGTTGTACTGCTGGTGGACATCTAAAATGGACCACAGGGCATCAGCCCTTAGCTGTCATCTCTTATCTCTTGGTGTTGTTGGCAAACATAGTAGCATAACTAATGTATATCAGTGCAGGCCTGTTCCTTACAAATAATTGTCAGCAATTTGTGGAGGCCCACAAGGACCTCAAACCCAACTGCCATCTCTCATCACTCTTCTGGGTGTGGGAAGATTATGAATGGACCAATATCTCATGGGGAATAAAGGTGGTTGTCAGCGTGTTTAAGAAATCCTCATTCCATATTTTTGGGCCTGAAACCATTCTAGGATCGCAGTACTCACATATGAATGTTTTGTATACAGGATATTAAAGATAATGATGATGTCCTTTGAGGGCAGGTATAACAGAGCTAACACTTTCTTCATCTCCACTTGGAACTCCACACTGTGGCCATAAAAAGATGGAGGCCACACTTCTAGATCCACTGCCATATGATCTGGAAGAGGTGAAAATGGCATCCATGGATACATGCCCTATGCAGCAGACATTGTGAACTACCTTCTCAAAACTAGGGGTTATACATTCTGGCTGCAGCATAAGCCACAGTGTTTCTGAGCTGGTCAACAGCTCCATCAGTAACTTGAAATTGACCATTTCCTTCTTAATGGACATGAGCATGTACACAAGGGATATGTACTGCTTAGTATGGACTGGATCCTGTACCTCATGCATGGTGTAGAACTACTGGCATACAGTCATTTCAAGGGATAGATGAGATCCCTGAGGCAACAGGACACTATGAAAAGATTCATACCATTGCTTTTAGTGGTCAGAAGGCATTGTTTTACCCTTCTCCCCTCCAGGATGAGATGATGTAACAGGACTTTCTTAAATTTTGGGCATGTGTCTTTCTCTGTGATCATAACAATGGTGGCCAGTGACTTCATGTTCACTGATTCTAGCCCACTGTGCATTCATCAAATAAGCTATTGTAGGGACATCTTTTAGGGGATATGCTGTAGTACCTTGTCTGAAGTGGCCAGTGACTTCATGTTCACTGCTTCCAGCCCACTGTGCATTCATCAGATGAGCTATTGTAGGAACATCTTTTAGGTGATATGCTGTAGTACCTTCTCGGAAGTGGCCAGTGACTTCATGTTCACTGCTTCCAGCCCACTGTGCATTCATCAGATGAGCTATTGCAGGGACATCGTTTAGTACCTTCCCTCATGTGCTGTCTGCCTTATGCTGTCAGTCATTGCGTTTCCTCCTCAGTGCTGACATTCATCAGATAAGCTATTGTAGGAACATCTTTTAGGGGATATGCTGTAGTACCTTGTCTGAAGTGGCTAGTGACTTCATGTTCACTGCTTCCAGCCCACTGTGCATTCATCAGATGAGCTATTGAAGGGACATCGTTTAGTACCTTCCCTCGTGTGCTGTCTGCCTTATGCTGTCAGTCAGTGTGTTTCCTCCTCAGTGCTGACATTCATCAGATGAGCTATTGCAGGGACATCGTTTAGTACCTTCCCTCATGTGCTGTCTGCCTTATGCTGTCAGTCAGTGCGTTTCCTCCTCAGTGCTGCTGACAAGTATAATGATGGTATACTATTGCTAGAATGTTGTTGGATGTTGTAGCTTCCCCCCTTCGCCCAGGCCATGAATGTGGTCACATTTACATCTGGGAGGTAGGGAGGTGATTGTGCATTTTATTCTTTCTCAGCTCCTCTTCTTCAGCTGTGGCAATACCAGTGGATTATTCCCTCTAACCTACATTTTGATTCATTGGGCATTTTTATCATTTTTTTTCCATGTACAACCTTTTCCTGATGATGTACATAGTGGTCCCACCACCAGCATTTCCTTAGCCCTCTGGGACAGAACAGAGTTGGGTATTTTGCCAGTAACACCAGGTGTTGTGTCCTCCATAAGTCTTGTTGCTGTTGCCACTTTTGCCTCCTGTCAGCCACCATGCACCACAATGTATGTTTCTATAAAAACTCTGATACTCTGCCACTGAATGTTTCCCTGTGCAATATGCAGAACATCTGTGTTGTGGCTAGTGCATTCAAGGAAGCAGTATTTGGGGAGTTTGCTCTCTCACTGGTTCTGCAGGGGGAATCTGTATTCCTACAGATGTCAGTCTAACAGTCTACATTGCTGGGTGAAAGTTTTCCAGCTGTTAATTCCAGGAAAAGCACTCCCACAAACCAATGAATAAGTATGTTTTCTTCACAGTGATTACTTTCAGGAAGTTAACATTCAGACCATAGAACTACATGATACCATTAAACTACCTCAAACATCTGATACAAAGAACTTATTCCACCCTTCTCCATTAGGATCATAGGAATTACAAGGCAATTAGTCATGAGTCCATTTATGACTTGTCAACACCCACAGTCATGGAGTGTAGCTCCTGCTTATAATAGGATGAAGCAGGCCAGGCATGGAACACATTTGCAAGTGTCCATCCAGTCCTTAAGGTTTTTTTTTTTTTTTTAATTTGCTATACTTTTCCACTATTTCACATGTAAGGGGAGTTTATTCCAGAGAAGAAGTAAATGATGGGTAATGACTCTATCACTTCATCATGTTTTGTTTTGTTTATAAGTTGGCGGAACATTAAGTCTCTAGATTTTTTGTTTGTGGAGTTCTTGGCCTTATGGAGATGCAAGAGGTCCAGGGGTGTTTGTATCCTTAAGAGACTGGAAGGCGACACACAGATCACTGCTTAAGTGTCTATAGGAGACAGAGTACAGAGACAGGGCTTTAAGCCTGTATTGGGTCTTTAGGTCAGTAATCCTTTTAATCAGGAACCAATATTTTCTTTCAAATTGAGATATGTATCTGAAAAGGTACATGCCAAAAGGGGTATTGTACTCAACAATTAGTCTCATTAAAGCTGAGCATTAAGGGATAATATTGGATCTATTTTATATGATCATCTTTTCAAAAAGTCGAAATTCACAATGACATATTCATGTGATAGACTGTTTAAAAAGTTAAAAATCCATAAAACAGTGCAGTGTTTTTATGGGGGGGCAAGCCCGCCTACACCCTCCACACTCCCTGATAATTATATATACCAACTCCGAGATTGCAGGACAGTGGAGAAAAGGGGACATTCCCTGATCCCCCACAGTACCCCGATCTTAGTACAGTTTGTTCAAATTTTTAAATAGTCAATCACATGGTCTCAACAATGTGAAGCTCAACTTTTCTAAAAACTCGATCATATAAAATAGACCTAGTTAGTAATATCGTCTGACATAGATGTGATGACTTTGGTTTTCAGTTGAGATAAATAATTCTAACTACTGATGATACATGATGGTTGAAAGAGAGGGAGCTGTCAGTCAAGATGCCAATATCTCTCATTTTTGTGTCAGCTTGGAGTGGATGCTGGTTATGTTACAGGTTAGGGTTAGAAATTTTTACCAAAATCAACAATGCTATGCTTTCTTCATTTGGTTTTATCCCTTCTTCTGTACACCATTAACTTACGAGGTTTAATTATTTTAGCCAAAAAGATTCCCTGGCTTTTGCCACACAAGAAAATTATTTTCCTGTGCCTGTGTTGAGCAGTGCTGCAGAAGTGATCCCCGGGGTGAATTTTCTGTTTCCCATCCAGTCGTCAAGATTTTTCTTAAAGAGGGCCAACGAGGAGTTTTGCTTGACATGAATGGGTAGTTTGTTCCAGAGTATGGGAAGTCTCTGGGACAGGAATCTATCCCCCCAGCATGTTCTGTTTATTGTGGTGACAAAGTTTAGGTCCCTGGAGCATCTGGAATGGAGAGATTGGGATTTCTTTGTTAACAATATCTAAATGTAAGAGAGTGCCAAAGGCCTTGGCAGGGTAGACTGCATATCCTCTGTCTGCAGCTTGTTACTCTTGAAAAAAATTCAAGCTGAGCAGGCATTATCTTTCCCTTGCAAAATCATACTGCTGGGGGAGAAGGTTAAAAGATTTTTGATGTAGCACTTTATGAAGTTAGATGTAATGTACTCCATACTTTTATAGAACAATCTAGTCAGACACATTGGTCTGTAATTCTTTGGGACAATGATGGGTACTCCTTTATGAAGAGGTATCGCAACTGCACTCTATGCTTTAGCTATATACTGTCTGTGGCTAAACATAAGATGAAAAAGTTTAGAAGGCATTTTGCCAGGATATGTTTGACACTATTTATGTATATTGTCTGGTCCCACTGATGTAGTATTTCTGGCTTTTAAAAGTATAGTTAGGACATGTTCCATTAAGATCTTAGATTGTATTAGTATGTCAGGGATTTGTGGAGTTATAAAGGTTGTCTCCAGGATGAAATTTGCATTATGTTTATTTCTCAGTATTATATTTGTCCATTGGTTTAGAATAAGCGATATTCTTTTGGCCCATTTCCAAACACTGCTGGGTATTGTCTCTTAGATCTCTAACATACCTAAAGAAGTTGCATTTGTCCATGGCCTCAACTGCCAGTTTTAGTTCATGTTCAGCTTTGGTCATACTAATGGTAGCTTGTAATTCTTTACTAGTAACTCTGATATAGTCTTTAAAGTGGGCAGGCATATAATTATTGTAGGAGTTGGGAGGTTTTTTTTCCTTCTGTTATAGAGCTTGTCAGTGCTGGTGGACTGGCACATGTATTTTTTTAATTTTCCACTACGTTTGGCTCTCATAGGGAGACTGCTTGGTCTAAGCATTTTTCCAAGAAGGACTAAAGCTTTGAGATGTAAGTAGCAACTGCATTTTCATGGACACTCCTGATATTACAAGTGCCTGTCAAGATCTAACTATAAACTTTTAGTAAATGTGAGGTTTATGGGCTTAGAGAACAAGGTTACCAAACTACGACAAGATTTAACCAGGGATGAGGATATTGGTAGAGTGTTTAAGGATTGTTGGTAAGGAGGTCTAGAACATCACCTTTTAGTGGGTTCATTTACCAGTTGTTCTGAAGAATTTGCATTTACAGAGTCCAGAATCTTTGTGTATACTTAACTTCAGATGTATATCAGTAGGATTCAATTTATTGGTAACTGAAATTATGGCAGTATCATTTAATTTATGGGTAACTGAAACTGACCATTAAGAAGGATTTTTTTATTATGGATATTTCAGAGATGACATTCAGGAATTCCTCACTGTCATTCTATGAAAGGATGGAGTTCTATTGCAGGCAATAGATTGTTACTTTATTTTGCTGAGTGTAAGTTGAAATTCGGTGAGAGCAGCTAGAGGATTTCTGGGAACCTGCCAAACAGTGATTTGGCCTCTGACAAATATGAAAACACCACTGCCATTTATATGAGATCTGAACACACAGTAAGTACTGAACTTCAGTATTGAAACCAGGTCTCAGTTATGACACAGATCTGGATGCATGGAAGTTGCAAATTACCCTGATATAATTTGAAATTAAGTATGTTGCAGTTTTATCCAATATGTTGAGATGCCCAGCAGTTAGACTCTGTATAAAAAGATACCAATGGGGTAACAGTTGCTTTGTTCAGCAGCTGGAAGCCATGGATTGAGAAATGCATGCTGTCCTTTGTAAAGCAAGTAGTCCTGTCAACCATTCCATTACATGCTAGGACATACTTGAATGACACCAACTGCTTAGTCTATTATTAAACTGAATGATCATTTCTTCATACTTAGGCATCATTCTGGTCGATGGTAAGATTACACTCAGCACCACAGTCTTTCCTGCATTTGACACATGCATAATAAGGTCCAACATGTCCCTTTGTTTGTCCCTCAGATTACAGTGCCTCATATCATTCACATTTGCATGGGCCACTACAAGGTTACACTCATTCTTGCCCATAGTGAGAGACTGAAGAGCCCCTGTAATGTCATAGATCCTGCCACAGGCAAGATAACTTTTTTACCCTCTGTCCTTGTCCAACCTCATCAGTATGCAGTCCACATGCCTAACATTGACGTTACCAATCACTAATGCATTTTTTCTTGTTCTTATGGGTAGTCACAGTGTCAGCAGCCTAGTAACTCAATACTGACTGTGTTTGTGGTAGTCAGTATTTATAGATGACTGCTGTCACTTCATCGTCTTTGTTTAAGGTGCCTTTGCAGTGTCTTATTTCCATCTTATATAAAAGTGGGGGGTAGTGTGTGTGTGTGTGTGTGTGTGTGATGCTCACAAATGAAAGTCTTTGGTTAGAGGGTGACCTCCATGTTGTGCACATACTTACATCTCTCAAAGATTGTGTTATGCACATGAAAAAATAGCATGTATCTGTAGGTATTTGGCAGTTCTTACAGTGCATAAGAACACCAAGAGAAATGAGAATGGAAAGAGAAGGGACAAGTTGATGATCTACTATTATAGCCATGCGTATCTTTATCTTGTAAGGATAAGTGCAAGCTGTAAAGATGCCACTTGTATACTAATGGAGGAAAGATGATGTGGGGCACACATATCAGCATTGTGAATAAGTGCACATTGATGTCTGTTTGAGCATGAAGTGACAGGCAAACATGATACTAGAGAACAACTTACCAAAATGGTAGAGACACTATATTAGGCAACACACTGGAAAAATAGCACAGCTAATAGACCAATACCAAAGTAGCATCATTATATTAAACACCGATACATAAAAATCCACTCAATTATTAACCATTAACTAACACAAAAACATAGAAAGCAGCTTGCAGCAGCAGACACCATACATGTTTATCATGCATTAAAAGAGTGGATCCGCATGCACAAATCTGAAGCTGGTAGCAGTCTCAGAGAGGCCACTCAGCTTGCAGAACTGCAGCAACATTGAATGTTCTATACAAATGCTCACTAATATCTAAACACCAAGAGAAATGGTTTAGTCACTCTTAGGGAAAATACTAAGTGCACTCAGAGAAAACTATTCATTAAGAATTGTCAATATGCAATACTGCATGAAGCACAGCAGTATAAATCAAAGCAGAAAAATACAATAGCCAATCAGGTAACAACTTATTATAAATCCAGCAGCAGTTACAAAGCCCAGAAATGTAGTAAATTATCCTTTCAAACAAGGTTCCAAAATCAGTGACTAAATTGTGGCAAAATCAACAAATATCACCGAACATTAGCAAATCTCTGATGTAGATGGCAAACGGAAGCATTAAATAAATTATTACACTCCCTATCAGTGCAAACCAGATTCTGATAGTTTTTACCACTTATCTCTTGTACCAAATTCTTAACTGTAAATTATCTATGTGACTGAACATGTACACATGTAAAAAACTTCAGTAAAGTGGTGACACTTTAATGCTCAGTTAAAGCAAGCAAAAATGAATATAGCTATAGTGTTCTGGGAATGGGAATTCCATAATGGTGATGCTAGAAATGAAAAGATTCTAAAGGTGCACTACAGATATTACTACAAAATGCCTATGTCATTCCATTAATTTATTCCAAATCTGAGTTCCCTATGAAATATTTTTTAACAATGTTCCTGGTTAAACACATCATATAATGCAATGCAAGTGAGGAATGTCAATCTATACATAATATGCAAGTACCTGAACATGACCAGTTATGCAGTGGTGTTTATCCCACATGGTGCATCAGTCACAAAATCTCTAGCACTCTCTCTAATTCAGTTATCACCTTTTGAATAAACATGAAACATAGTAAAAGCAAACACTGTAATGAGAATTCCTGTGTTTCTAAGAAAAGCAGTTGGCTGTTTGCAGCAATATGACAGCACAGCCATGGTTTTGGTCACACCTTTAGTTATGTGCAAAGAAAAAGTAAGGTACTGGCTGACATAGTAAAACAAACTGGTGAACCAAACAAAAAACACAAACCAGGCTGGAAACAACCACACAGGAAACAGGATGAACCAGATTTTAATGTCAGTTTTAACACTTTCGTCTGTATGTAGCACAAGACTTCTTCAGAAACATTATACTAATACAAAAAATCCATTAAGTACCATACATGTAATGTTTCTGAAGAAGTCTTGTGCTACATACAGACGAAAGTGCTAAAAATGACATTAAAATCTGGTTCATCCTGTTTCCTGTGTGGTTGTTTCCAGCCTGGATTGTGTTTTTTGTAAGGTACTGGCTGAGCCAAACTCAAAAAGGTTTATAAAAATGTACTGCTCTGAGGTTTACTGCTCTATCTACCAAGATGATCAGGTACATTTTTACACCAATGGGAATTTTTAGTAGTCACTATGACTGTCCAGATAATCATACCATTTGCATAACTCATGTACTGGCTACAACTGGGGATGATAGATGAAGCAGTGATTAAACTTTAAAAGAAGTCACTCCAGTACTGACCTTGTGGCATCTCTGTTTAACTGATGGTTATGAACTGCATATCTGTTAGGAGCTTAAATGCTCTTTTTTCTAGGTAACATTTAAACCAGCCAGTTTTTTTGAAACCTGGACAATGGACCTTTGAATCAGACAGAAGCAAGATGCCATCTACTGTAGTAAAAGCTTTGCTGAGAGATGTGATACTCGCTAGCATTTTGAAGTCTACAACCCTAAATAGGAATCACTCTGCTCCCCTACCCTACCCCTATTTATAACCACCCACAGTCTCCTGACCTTTATACCTAACTAGCCACTTCCCTAAGCGTGTCTCTCACACCAATCTCATTTCTATATAGCCATGCTTCTTCTCACTCTCATCAATCCACATCACCACCTGCCTTCACTTCATGTCACCTTAGTCATACAATACCCAAATTGTACACTACAGGCTAATACTCCCTTCCTAATCCCTCCACTCTAACCACAATCTGTATAAAGTGTAGCCACATCTAAATCCCTACTTACTCCTGTAAAGATATCTACTAAAACTTCACAACAATACAGCAACACTTTGTCCAAGCATAATGTGTCCCTAACCTTTACATTAATAATGATACTTGCCATCCCCTCACACTTAACCTCCTCTACTATGCTAGCAACTCAAAATTTCAGACTAAATCCCATACCTGCCCTACCCATTCACAAGACAAACCAGCCTTTTCAGTAATATCTCCTTCTATCTACCACATCTCAAATCGTGACTGTGCCATATTCAAAGTATCCCCACATCAAGTAAATAACCACATTTCCTCAAACTATAACACATCTATTATCAAATGCCTAAAAACTGTTATCCAAATAGCATCCCGATTCATACTTAGTGGAGACGTGCACCCAAATCCTAGCCCTACAAACAATAACAACCCCCCCCCTGCTACCAGACAAATAACATTCCAATCTCCCCCAGAAAATAAACAGATCTCCTTATACTCAATATAAACATATTGATCATGCTGACAAAATCCCAGAGCTACATGCTACCCTGGCCCTCTGCTCCCCCAGCATAGTCCTTCTCACAGAGACCTGGCTAAAACCACTAAACAATAATAATGACTTTGTTCTACCTGGTTACAATGTTCTTAGACAAGACAGAATATCCAAAAGAGGCAGAGGGATTGCTCTCCTTTTCAAAAACAATCTGACCATTGAATTGTTAGCCAATGAACAGCCCAAGTTCAATAATGCTGAAACTATGTTCACTAGGCTGAAAATCAACTAAAAAAAAACACTTACATATAATTGGTACCTATATACCTCCCAGCAATAACATTAAGACAGTAGAATCTATTCTAGACTGGACATCCCAAAACTTTGCCCAAAAAATAATCATACTAGGCAACGTTAATATCGACTGGTCCTCCTGTAACTCACTCCACCCCACTAACCACATTAACCTACACAGTTTCACTCAACTAATCAAAACCACAACACAGTTAGATAAAGCAGCAAAAAAGGAGTCCATCCTAGACTGGATTCTTACTAAGAGACCATCTCAATCTCACCTCTCAGAGTCCCTCCCAGAGACCTTCAGTGACCACCTTCAACCTTTATAATTACACACCAAGTGAATCTACTAAAATCATCCACTCTCCAAGAAATCTGGTACACAAAGAATTTCAAAACCCATGACTTCATGTCTGCAATTAATCAATGCAACTGGAGACCACTCTCATCTCTACCCCTCGAAAGTGCCATAGACTACTTCAATAACACTTTCCTAAACATTCTAAATCACCTTGTCCCTATCAGAACTGTCAGAACAAAATCTAATTATGCCCCCTGGCTGACCAGAGATACCCCATCTACTACTAAAACAAAGAGATAAACCATGGGACTCATGGTGCCAAAATAAAACTCAAACTAATAGACAGGCATACCAGGAACTAACGAACAAAGCCAAGAAACAAATTAGGACAGACAAAAGGAACCACTATATAGGTATTCAAATTAAAACACAAAAATAACCAACAAAATTTCTGGGCTGCCATTAATAAAATCCTACAACAAGGAAAGACCAGTACTTCACTCCTAACATTGCTACCACCACCAATAACATTGCCACCCAATTCAATGAACACTTCACCAAATCTATCCTAGCCCTCACCAATAATAGTTCTCCCACTTCACATCCAAACCTATCTTCTGCACAAGCAGATCAAACCCTTTTCTCCTTACAGCCTGTCCCAACTAGCACAATACAGAAATACCTAAATAGGCCTAAACCCACAACCCTGGCTATCGACAAATTACCTGCAGAATATCTAAAGATCACAGCCAAAGCCATCTCTTACCCAGATTCCATGCTCATTTACCTGTCTTTATCAAAACAATGTGTTCCTTCTATGTGGAAAATTTCACATATAATACCACTCCACAAAGGAGGTAACTCTGTGGAACTATCTAATTTCTGTCCAACTGCTATCCTATCCTTCTTTTCAAAAATCCTCAAAAAATGTAAACATTCCCAAATAATGCAATATCTCCTCACTAATAAACTGCTAACCAACACCCAGCATGGATTCTGCCCCAATCACAGTACTACCACAGCCCTTATTAGCTTTACCAACACAGTTAACCAACATCATAACAATGGTAACCTAGTATCCACTGTATTCCTAGATCTCTCCAAAGCTTCCAAACTGTCTCCCATCCCAAACTCCTTTCTACTCTATCAGATCTTAATCTCAGCCACTCCAAACTAGCATGGTTTCAGGACTATCTAACCAACCACCAACAAGCAGTAAAATGGCAAAACTCCTTATCTCCACTCCTACCTGTCACCCTAGGGGTCCCCCAAGGATCCATTCTTGGACCTCTTCTTTTCAACATATTCACCAACCAATTCCACAAAGCTACCCAGCATGCAACTCTAGTCCAGTACACCAATAACTCCACTCTAATCTGCTGTACCCCATCACTCCCTCAACTCCTGGAATTGACACAAAAGTCATTTACTGCTGTTGAAACCTGGTTAGCCAACTGTCAACCAATACTTAACCCCAATAAAACACAGCTAATGATATTCTATCCCATTAGAGCCTTAGACTCCATACCATCATTCACAATATTCTCAGCTAATTACACCCCTATCAAACCTGTCCAACACACCAAACCTTTAGGGATTGTCATAGATCACAACATTAAATTCAATATTCATATTGCACAGACATTAAAGAAAGTCCATAAAAAACTTGGAACCCTATATAGATGCAAAAAATACCTCAGCAATGACAGTAAAACCACCATTCCAAGACCCAACATACTATCCACACTCATCTGTGCCTCCCCCATACTCATCAACCGAAACAAACCAGACTTTAACAAACTAAAGACCTGCTACAATAAAATAGCTAGGTTTGCTACTAACTCACCCTTCAGGACACATCACTGCATAGCAATCAAGCAACTATACTGGCTATAATTACCCAACCTGCTTACATATAACCAGCTTACAATAGCACACCAAATTCTATATTATCCTGATACAGTTCATGCTCTTCAAGGTCTACTTAATATCTACTCTAGAAAACACCTGTTAAGATCCACCAATAAAGCATTGGCTGACATAGGCAAAAGCAACAATAGCTCTGGGGACTCCTTGTTTTCCATTTCTGTTGCAAAAGCATGGAATACCATCACTGTATATATTAGGAGCACTGAAAAAAATAATTTCAAAAACCTCCTGCATTCCCATTTACACAGTTATTGGTTATGTAATTGTTCTGACCCTGGGTAGCTTCACTTAATTAGATAATATCATACTTTAACTGTAGATCACAGTATATGTGCTGTAGCTTTAGGAAACATGTCAAAAGCTGAGTGTGCACATATAAATATCAGGCACATGCTATTCCCAGTGCCATTTTGAGAGTGCAGCCAGAGAGTGAGCATGTATGATTGCAGCAGTTAATTTGTATATAAGTTACTTAAGTTAAAGTCAGGCCCCGGGATTCATGAAGCTCGGCGCAAGGACGGTGTTAGCCTTGCACCGACCGTGCGGTGTAGAGATGGTGCAGCAGCACCACATGCATATTAATAAAGGCATGCTGCCATAACGGCCACTTGCATAGGAAACGTGTATGAGTGCAGGGGGCATGTCCAAGCGCTACACGGAGGTGTGAACATGTTGGCTGCATATGCGCAACCTAAAATGATAACTAGTACAGCCTGCCTCTAATAGTAGTCACTCCTGTCATTGTCCGTGGATAGTGAAATGTATGCAAAGCATACAAGACATCTTTGTGAACACCACAATAAGAAGTAAACACAAAGGCACGTAGCTGAATATTGAGTCCCCGTCCCTCGAACAAATGATATTTAAAACCCCCTGCCCGTATTCCATTGTAGTGTCGCTAGTTATACCAAGTGGAAGCAAAACGCATCATGTTAGCGCGCCGCCAATTGCTAAGCCTAGCCCAGTGGTTTGGGTTACCACCTGTTCTACATTGTGAGAGACAGTCCCCCTCTAGGCAGGTGTGTCCATACCAAAATCATTATAAATGTGAAATGTCCTGCGATAGTAGGACATAATTATGTCCAATATTTTATGTAATAGTCCCATACAATACTTCTGTCCATATATAAAATACCTATATGTTACAAGAAACAGAATAGGCAAGTAAACAAAACAGAATAAGCAACTACACCGCTACAACAATAAAAGCTTATATGTAGGCATAAAACTAAAGTACTATCCTTTGTAATGATCGTGGGTATGTGTTAGCCTGTAAACTCAGATGCGTGTTCTGAAAATGTCCCATCCAGGTCATATGAAAAGGTGGCAACCCTACCAATGGTCAGAGCATTCACCCAACATCTGCCCATTCGCGGTCCAAGTCGCCCTTGTCAGGACTGCCCAGAGATGAATGGGTATTACCCAGGTCTACCTACCATGTCATGAAAGATAAATATTTGCTTGTACCTATGTGCGTGAAGTACAGAATGTGGATGATCAGAAATGCTAGGGTAGTCCTCACAACCATATTGGTCCCAGAGATATGTAGTGTATGCAATGTGTTCTGTTGACTGTGCCATGGGCAATCAACTAGAGAAGGGATGAATGATGTCTGCGGAACATGGGGGTGGAGGGTGACAGGTAATGTAATAATTCGCAAAGGGTAGACTGGGTTGGATGCACAATAGGTGAACTGGAGGTCTAAGAGGGAGCAGTGGCTGAATCAGGAAGATAACCAAAGAACAACTATACACATCCGCAATACAATCCCACAAACATGTGAATATTAAAAAGTGCAATACACATGTAAAGAAACATTAACAGCACATACCCACACAACGGTCTGGCCTGAACTGAGCCATCCAACCCTAACACATCTGGATACATAATTGAATACCCATCATCCCCTTCACAGAACACCACCCCCCCCTTCCTGAACGTCCACCAAAACCACCCATTCTCGGGCGGCTAGATAGGCGCAGCCATATCTGCACATAGTGACCCCTACCCATATCTAGTAGGCAGTCTAACCCTAGTCAGTCTCAGGATTGCAAACTATGTATCCCTTGCATGTATAACCCTACCTTATAGCCATAAAGCAAAGAAGGTCATCGGTCCCCACAATTTTTGGATATCCCTCATGGGATATGTATCTGTTTTAAACATTAGACTTGGTGTCATGACACAATGTCCAGTCCTGTATACATCTGGACACACGTTGTACGAGCAGTAGTTGTCCACAAGACTGCTCAGCCTCCAGCCAGTCCTGCAGAACATATGACCCGGGATTAAACACCTGACCATGATACACGTCTCCCCACGTGCATTATTGGAAATATATACCTTGCACATTCACATAGTGGCAGTCGGACATAGGGTGCTTAAGGCACTTTAAAGCAGACGTAAGTAGGGTTACCACCTGCCCTACCTTGGGAGGGACATTCTCTTTTTGGGCAGTTGTGTCCAGACCAAATATAATACAATAGCAAATGTCCTGTGATTGTAGGAAATACTTATTCCCATATTTCATGTAACAGTTGCATAAAACATTTATTTCTGTATGTAAAATACTTAAAGTTACAATAAACAGATTAAGCAACTAAACTGCTACAAGAATAAGCTTTCATTTAGACAAATAAGTAAAGTTCTAACCTTTGTACTGACTGTGAGTATGTGTCGGCCTGTAAAATCTGATGTGTGTCCCGAAAATACCCACTTTGGCGATATGAAAAGGTGGCAACCCTAGACGTAAGTGGATATGCAAGCATGTATGTGCGACGGTAAGTGGCGGTGATTCAACGGTATGGGAAATGTAAATAAGCATGTAGGTGTATTTGCATGTGTGTGTTCTGAACGATATACACACACACACACACACACACACACACACACACATTTAGATATATATATATATGTATGAAGAATGATCATGGTCACAATATAGCAGTCATAATGAATGTGAAAGGAAACAGCAGCGGAAATCCCCCTAATAGTTAGTGCTGTTATATATCAGGATGGCCATAGGTGAGCACACCTCTGCATCCCCAACCACAGGTAGGACGTTAAAAGTGGAACGTACAATCTCCCCGTGCTAAGTCTGACTTTCAACTAAGTACAGGGCAGTCCCAGTCCCCAGTCAGACAAGGCTAAACCCGGATGACCATATGAACACCCTGACAATCGAACACACGTATGTGTCAGGACTATAGACTTTGGAGGTCTGAATATCCTCGGAGTGAGTCAACATGCGGCACGGGTCCAGAGCAGTAGGGAATAGGGAATGGCGCATGTGTAGTAGTGCAGTTTTCCCAACAGGAAAATGGATGCCTGCTGTGTAAGTGAAGTGGTGAGGCATGTGTTCGGGTAACTATGCACCATGGGTATACATATAAATGAAGCAGAACACCAATAGTGTAGTGGTTAGAGCATCCGCCTAACGAAAAGGCATTCACAGTTCAAGGTCGACAATAGCACATATCATTTTCCTTGTGGAATGATAAAGCTGCTGTAAAGCTGACATTTAAACATGTAAAGGTGAATGTGTGTATCGCATGGGACTATTAACCAGATCCTTTCAATCAAAGTGGTATTGTCGTAATGAATAAGGCACAAATAAGCACAAATAAGTGGCAGTAAACATATGTAATGCACAGTAAGCATAGGCGAGTGCGCCTGCGCAGGTGTAAGCAGCTCCCAGCATAGGAAATGTATGTTTGCATTTACAGATGTAATATAGATACACCTATATATATATATATATATATATATATATATATATATACACACACACACACACACATATATATATATATATATATATATATATATATATATATATATATATATATATATATATATATATATATATATATATATATACACACACACACACACACACACACACACACACACACACACATGTGTATAGATATATATCTACATACATAAAAAAAAAAATATATATATATATATATATATATATATATATATATAAAGAATGGACGTTGTAACAATAAAGCATACACAAGGGATGTGAAGGGAATCAAGAGCAATGTTGGTATTATATAGTGCTTTCAGCATATGTCATAAAAAGCTGCCCAGGAGTGAGCAGAGCACCGCTACTCACACCACAGGCAGGGTTTTACCAGTGGGATTAACATCGTTGAAATGCTAAGGGCCGGATTCACGATAGCTTGCACGGAGTCTAAGAGTAGAGTAAGACTCCATGCAGCCATCATGTCTGACGAGCGATCCAGGAACAGCCTGCAGGGGCGTGTAAGAGAGCTCCTAAAACGGCTCTTACATGGACAGGGCTGGGAAATGCAAATTACCTAAATTTCAGGTGAAAGGCATGCAAATGAGGTAGATATGCAATTCAGGAAACCCGAACCTGTCCGAGTAAGAGCAGTGTTATTTGCAGAAATGTACTCAGTTGACAACTGAGTACTGTTCTGCAAATAGCAAAATGGAGCCATGACAGCTCCAAATAAAGGTTGCATCCAGTGCAGGAAGCATGCCAATTGCCAAATACATGGCCATTGGCAATGTTTCCCGATGCAATATGAAAAAATAATAATTTTTTTTTCTCCGATTTCTGATGTTTAAGCGTAGCGCAGTGCCACGCAAATGGGCTGCACTCTAAAAACCAGAAAACTAAAAATTAAAACCCAGAAATGTGAATCTTATTTAAATTGTTACTGTACAATGCAAGGGAATGGCAGGCTGAAGACAACATGGCCACTGAGTAGAGGTCGCTAAGTGGAAGAAGCTCAGTCTAAGAGATGTAATCAAGTATTAGCAGGCAATCCTATGCAAAGGAGGGTTAGGATATTGGATCACAAGTTTACATAGCAAATGAGCACAGTCAGTGGAGTGCAGGAGTAGGATAAGGGGAGTAACAGAGTAGAAGATAGGTGACATCACGAGTGGGGTATGTATGAAAGAAGTGAAGCTCATTGGAGCAGAGTGGCATGTGTCAGCTGTCATTTACACATCATGGAAAGAGGTGTGTCAACAGGTAGGCTAGGTAAAGGCAAGAAATGGAAGGTGTATGCCTTGAACAACACCAAAGTTTCTTGCTGAGTGGGTATGCGCATGTGTGACCGCCTGTAAACCCGAGTAAGATAGAGTGCACATGTGTAAGCGTGAGTGCTCGCGTTTAAGCCAGAGTAAGCATGTACAAGGCTGTTTAAAGAGTTGTAAGCGCGTCTGTGCTGGTGTGCATGCGTTTTAACCTGAATAAGCAAGTTTTAGTCCGTGTAAGCATGTATGCGTGCATGTGAGATGCTGTGAGCGTGTTTGTGCTTGTGTGTGCGGCGCTGCCCCCCCCCCCCGAGGAAACAGAAAGGAAAATGGAAGCACAACAAATAGTAGGAAGCTACCAGGGAGTACTAGCAGAGCTAGCAGGTGAAAACAATCAGAATGAGGCAATTACACAGGCAGTACACTAGCCCAGCCCAGCCTAGCACTTAAAACTCTGCAAACAACAGTCCATTGTGTTTCTCACAACAGACACTGCAATAAGCTAATAGAATTGAAAACTGAAAAAGCTTTACTGAGACAAAGAAATGTTAGGGGCTGCCACTGCTGTTATAAGGCGACATATGCAACATGCTGAGGGTGATGACAATGGAAATGCTGCTGGACAACCCACAGTGAGGAGATGGAGAAGAGTGTACAGGCCCAGGGTAACCTACCAGGGGCTACATGAGCTGGAGATAGTGGAGCGCTATGGAGTGGACAGAGACCTCCTGCAATAAATTGTTGAGCTGTGCAGGCCACACCTCACACACAGAACCAACAGAGGGGAACCCATCCCAGTGGAAACCAAGGTATGTGTTGGCCTAAGAATAATAGCAACAAGTACCTTCCAGAGACCAACCGGTGATATGATGGGGATATCACAGGCATCAGCATCCAGGGTACTGCACCAGTTCCTAAATGCCATGTCAGCACATGTTGGTGATCATGTATATTTCCCCATTTCCCGTGAGGTATTAGCCAGCAATATGCGTCTCTTCCAGCAAATAGCGGAATACCCTGAGGTAGTGGGTGCAATAGACTGCACGCACATACGCATCAAAGCACCAGCCGGCAAGCGGGGTAGGGTCTACTTCAACCACAAGGGCTTCCCCTCTATCAACTGCCAGGTCATGTGTGATGCCCAGGGCATAATACTGAATGTGTGTGCTGGCTGCCCTGAAGCTACCATGATTCCCATATCTGGCATCTGATGCAGCTGTACCAGACATTTGCCAATGGGGACATCCCACATGGTCACCTAGTGGGGGATGCTGGCTATGCACTGGAGCCATGGCTGATGACACCCATCAGAAACACACACACACCTGAACAGGAATGCCATAATGAGGCACACGCACAAACACGTAATGTAATCGAGCGTGTGTTTGGGCTGCTCAAGTCACGGTTCCGGTGCCTGGACACATCTGGTGGAGCCTTGCAGTATTCACCAACTACATGTACCCAAATTGTCATGGTATGTGCTATGCTACATAATATGATCCTGCAAAAACAGCTGCAGCAGGACCAGCATAGGCCTGGGCCAAACACCCCCCACCACCATTGCCAAGGCCATCACAGGCAGAGCGTGACTCGGAGGAGGAACAGCCTGAGCCTGCCCCAATAGGCAGAAGGAGGCATGCCCAGTATGCTTTGGCCTTGGCAAAGAGGCAACGCATAGCACATACACTGGCTCAGTAGGAACTCTGGAAATGATACCTCTCTCTGACTTGCACATATAGTAAAAGGGATTCCTAAGTTGACACTACCTGCTTTCAAACATGTACAGGGAGTGTGGTATGTGCATCTGACATAGGCAGTGCTGCAGCACCACCTGAGGCATGATTGCCATGTGTTAAACAATATAAAGCAATGCTAAACAGCATTTACCACCATGTAGTATATGCAAACAAAATCGCACACACCAACTAGCACAACTGTGGTCAATGTTGAGTAATATTGGGCAACGTCCAGCAATGTTGGTGAATATTGAGCAATGTCGGAGAAGCCTGGTCTAAGTAGGGCATAGATGAACAAAAGCCAACATGCTCATATTTGCTTAACTGGCCCTTAAGCAGTCTGGTCTGCTCAGTATGAAAATATAAAATAGGTGATGGGCTTGGAACCCAAGATACTGTGCACTATAGTTAAAGTACTGAACCACTAAACCATGACAGTATTGCAGTGATCAGCCTGTATGAAGGAATGTTGATAAGTCTATGCAAAGTATCTCATGGAAACCCTGCAGGCACAGCATAATCCCTGTCAAGTTATGACACAAAGGTGAGTCCTGCAGTAAGAACAGAACCTGACTTCCAACACACACAGTATAAATGTTAATATTGGTCATGTTGACACACATCAACAAATGTAGTCGACCTCAGATATAAACATAATGAAAGGTCACACTGGGCATGCTCACACACTTGAATAAATTAAACAAATGTCAGGCAACAAAACACGGAAAGCCTGAACTGGGCATGCTCACACACTTAGGCCATGTCTGAGTACAGCAGTGGGCCACACATATCTGGCAGTTGCATGTGTTAACCCAGGAACACCTCACTATCCAGCAATCCACCCTGTGCACACAGTTATATGACAACAGACACATATATAATATAGTGGAACCCTGTCATAATCAAATATGTTCTGCAGATACCTATTTGTTCATAGAAACTGGGAAAGCAAAGACGATAAAGACCTGCAAACAGTATCCGCAATAAACATTGTGCATCCCGAACATTAGCATAGGTTCAGAGGTCGATACTAGGCTATCTGCCCTAGGGCATGTACAAGCCTAGCCAGAGTGTGTTTGGCATTTGCAACCCTGTCAGATTACTACACTGTGCGTGTGAATAGTAGGTCACACAAGATAGCCCCATGTACATTTAGGCTACTGTGCCTCTGTCTAGCAGGGACACAGAAGATATCCCAGAGGTAAACATACGATCACCCATACAGTCATCAAGATGTCTCCTGTAGGTGGTCAGTGGGTGGCTCTGCTTATGTGAAACTGGGATTACAATCCGGAGTGAGTGGAGCCTCTGGGATAAGAATCTGTCCCTCCAGTTTGTCCTATTAACATCTGTGCTGAGGTATATGTCCCTGGAGTGTGTATTTCCAAGGGAGTCAGATATCCTGAGGTGGATCATGTCCAGTAATTCTGGGTTGGGTATATCTGTAAACAACAGGCACACATCATATCCAAGTAGGTGGTGAGCGACTGAGTAGAGTTGGAGTTACTGCATCCGAACTGTGCAGGGCATCCGTGTGAGTCCCTAGATCTGCTTGGTGAGGAACTTCTGTGGCCAGTACAGTTGCTGCAGGTGTCGGGTAAGGTACACCCCAAATGTGGCATTGTAACCAAGCATGGTTGTGATGAGTATAGGGGCACAATGACCTCACTCGATCTAGATGTGAAACCATATGGGATAAGGTGTTCTATATAGAAGGTCTGTCCAACCACTTTGGCAACGTGATTGTCAAAGGCGACAGTAAGAACAAGTCATGTCCCCAAACCCCTAACAACTCCTACCGTATGTAATGGAGTACTACCTATGTGGTAATGTGTGGGCATGTTGTTATTCCCAAAGGGGATGACTATGCAACTAATGGCATTTAGCTGTAGGCCATGGCTCAGGCACCAGTCATCCATCTCTGTGAGACCCTGTTTGAGTATGCATGTGTCAGCTGGAGAGTTGATTATGGCACCCAGTTTGCAATCAAGTGTCAACATGGTCAGCCATATTCCCCCTGTGGTAGCCTGTATGTCAGACAAATATATACTGAACAAGAGAGGTCCCAGGACCGGGCCATGTGGGATGCCAAGTGTAACTGGTGTATACTCAGACATGGCATCTGCAATTCTGACCATGTGGGTGCTATCCCTGTTCCAGGTAGCAATCCATCGTGTGAGATATGTGTCCATATCGATGCTGGTGAGCCTATCCATAATGGCCCAGTGGGTTATTGTGTTGAAGGGTTTTACAAGGTTCAGGTAGGCTGTGTGGACAAGCGTCCCTATGTCGATGGACCTGTTAACCATTTAAAGAATACAAACAGGTTCAAGAGGCAAGATCTGCCCACAACAATGCTGAAATGTGTAGGACACAGTGTCTGTAGGTTCCAGATGTCTATGTGTATGAGTCCCATGACAATACACTCCATAGCTTTGCAGAACAGGCTAGTTAGGCTTATAGGCCAATATTGTCTGTGGTCCATTGTGGCACCAACTCTGTGGAGTGGGACCACTGTCGCTGTATGCCATTCCTTGGGTACATATCCTGTAGTAACTCCGATATTGAACAGTGATGTAATGTCAGGGTTACGTCTGTCATGAAGCTTGTGTAAGATGCAGGCCGGGACACCATCTGGTCCCATTGATGCTGTGATGTATGCTTTGGGAAGGGCAGCACTCACCTGTTACTGTGTGATGTCAGGGAGGTTGCACTCTGTTGGGATGGATAGTTGCTCCTTAGGGGGGATGGGGGGACATCTGCACTGAACCTGTTTGCCAGGATGTTGGCAATGCCAGTGGGTTCAGGGTAAGTTTAGTCAGTATGCAGTAACTCACAGCATATCAGTGAGTGTCCACCCAGGTTCTTGACATAACTGAAGAAGGCCGTGCGATAGTCCTACGTGTTTGGTGCAATTGTCCGGTAGAAGCGGCCCTTAGAAAATTTCATGAGTGATCGTAGCTGTCTGCTAGTACAGATCACAGATGCCTTCCCCATCTGGGATTGTGCTCTATCATGTAGTAGCTTCCTCCTGACATTGTACAGCTTATTAATGGCTGGGGTCTACCAGACATGTCCCCTGCCGTTGGAGGAGTGAGTCCTGTTGTTATTTGGGATAACACAATCCATGAAGTCCACTAGGTGTCCATAGAATGTGTATGTAAAGGATTCAGCAGTCTGAGCTGTATTTGCCACTGTCTCAGGGTCTCTGAAGGATACCACCTTGCTTTGCTGAAGTGAGACGTTGGCTCATGAGAAGTTCACCAAGATTACCCAGGATGGGTGTGTGGAGGGTATATGTATGTCCAGTGAGATACATGTATGTTCTGACCTTACCAATGAGGGGTATATCACTGGTGTGGAACATAGAGTCCCCATGTTGGTGATGATCACGTCCAATATGTATTCCCCCTTGTGGCTGTGCTGATTGGTTTTGCTATAGCATATGAGTCTACAAATTGTAGTGACTGTTGGGTGAGGGTGTTGGGGCTTGGGTAGTGTCCCCAGTCAATATTTGTGTATTTGAAGTCACCCAATGTAATAGTGTTTGTGGAGACCTTCAAATTCTCCATAGTTTCCATGAAAGTGTGGTTCCTGAGTTTGGGAGGGTGGTCTGTAGCAGGCAACAAACTAAAAGGCAGTTTTGCACAATGGTAGTTGTATATGTATGGTCTGTGATGCTTTGTGCAGTGCTACTATCCTGGAGGTGTGTGTATCTGTGATGTATATGGATACTCCCCCTAGTTGTGTTGTCTGTTCCACGTCTTGTGGTCAGAAAGCATGGTATGAAACATAACCTGGTAGTGCTGGTGTGCATAAGTGAGCCTGAACCAGGCATCTGTTAGTGCACAGATATTGCTATCCTCCATACTGAGGAGAGTCCTGAGTGGCCACAATATGAGGGTAACACATCTGGTGTTGAGCAGCATTACCCTTAGTTTCATTTAACCTGTAATGTCTATGGAGGTGGGTTTGTCTTTTGAGCGCTGCTTAAAAAAGGTACTATGGTGGTAGCAAGAGCCTTAGCCAACATTCGAAAGTTCAAGGGTGACAGGTGCAAGCTGTCCATAGTGAAGCTACGTGGCATGTCAAGCATGTCACCACAGGCTGACAGACACTGTATCCCCTATGAATGACACCAACTTGTTAGCCAACTGTTAAACATGATATGTTTGTCTGTATACTGTGACATCATAATTGCTGGGTGTAAGATGCTAGACAAGGTCAGGGTCATAATGGCCTTGGTTACATGATCAGAGTGTTCCTCCATGTATCATGTCATGTGGTCCAGGGAGTAACATCTGAGGTTTTACGCACCAGCATGGACAATAATGGTGCCAGTCCTGTACTTGCTTTGGAGTGACCTGACTGCATGTGTTATGTGGCAGATCCTGGCACCCGACAGATAGCCTAAAGTGACTATTCCCTTGTTTGGGCTGGTGAGTGGTATGTCAGTGTGTCTGACAATAAGTGTCACCTATTACAAGTGTATTAGGTGTGTTGTTTAGCCCGAAGGGCAGTGACTGTGTGGCACACTGACATTGTGAACTATGTGATATGTGGGTATTGTAGTGGGGTAGCAGTTATGTGTGTGTCTGCTTTGGAGGTCTCTGCTGCTTAGGCAGAGTTCATTTACAGCATCCGAGTATGTCTATGTGTGATAATGTGGTTTGAGTGCTGTCGCTACAGGATATGTGAGACTGATATGTGTTGTGTGTGGTTACCTTCACCACCTGACAGACTATGCCAGTCATGGGTCGAGATAGTTCAGCACCCTGTATGTCTATATAGGTGCATCTCACACATATATCTGAGTTTGTCGGGAGGAGCAGAGGGTTGTCTGTGTACATGAGGCAGATATAACATTGTGTCAACATCACAATATTCACCAGCTGGGCTGGAGAGTACACACGAAACTGACCCCTGGACATGCCAGGATATTATGATGACATACTCTGTAGCCTGATTACAAAGGAGTAGGGTGTTAAGTGTGTAAAAGAATATAACAGGGATTAGTACTCAGGTTCGTTGGTGTTTTGTAAAGAGTAGCTGAGAAGGAGTCCAGACTGAATCATGACACCTCCTTCAGCTATGTCATAAATAGCAATGTACACCCATATATGTCCTGAGTCAGGGTCAACTGTACCTGACTGACAATGCCGACATCCTGACAAACAGGCCCATATATACATACCCACCTCCCACTGATGATAGCCAATATCATCATCCCAGGAGATATCACATGTAGAATGGATGAGCAGCTACCCCCAATGCCAAAAGCATGGCAGCAAGTGGAATACATTGATTCCCAATATGTGTCATGCATAAACTACAGAACAAACAGATCCTGCACCTGAACAGTCAGCTGAGCCTCACCCCCTACACAAGATGTGGAACCATTGAATGTGTTACAGCAACATATGGCACTCCCCACAAGTGTTGGTGCACAACACACCATGGGAAGTACAGTCCAGTATGCCTATGAAGTCTGATCTGCAAGATCATGGAGTCCATCATGGTTGAAGTCATAAACAAAGATATTGGAAGCTAACATACACACAACCCTACCAACTGTGGTATGCTCATGTGCGGATCATGGTTTCCAAACATGCTAGACTGTTTGCAAGGCATCCACCCAGGACATACATCACTGAACACAGCTACACATGTCTCACATAGACTTTGAATAGCCCTTTATCAACATCCCAGACACATGTAGTATCCACAAAACCAACAAGCTGTGCATAAATATGTGTTGACATATGAAGGAATGTCAATGTGTCCACAGGTAGATCACACAAGGTAGGGATTATGAGGTCCTGTTCAAGCTGTTGACACCTGCTGACTCACATGGACCATTCTTGGAATGGCATAAAACAAAGTGTACACACATCACCATGTCCAGTCTGATGATGTCACCATCCTATAAATACAGCAGGAGAAGGGAAACTAGCCAATCAAGCAAATAGCACACCGTGTTAATGCATTTCTCTCTAGTATCAGAACATAGTTAGGTAGGGGTTTGAATCCTGCAAACGCTGACTGTGTATGGGGGGGGTGTGTACGTGTGCAGTTTGTTTTGAGAGGAGTTCCCTTTTTGGAGACTGGAAAAACTCACTAAAAGAGGTACATTCCTCTTTGGAAAGTCTGATGATGTCACCATCCTACAAATTTAGCAGGAGAAGGGAAACCAGCCAGTAAAGCAAATAGCGTGCCCTGTTAATGCGTCTCTCTCTAATATCATAACATAGTTAGGTAGGGGAATGAATCTTGCAAACATTGACTGTGTGTATGTGTGCAGTTTCCTTTGAGAGGAGTGCCCTTTTTGGAGACTGGGAAAACTCACTAAAAGAGGTACATTCCTCTTTGGAAAGTCTGATGATGTCACCATCCTACAAATACAGACGGAGAAAAGAACCCAGCCAATAAAGCAAATAGCGCACCGTGTTAATGCATCTCTCGCTAGTATGATAACATAATTAGGTAGGGGTTTGAATCCTGCAAACACTGACAGTGTGTGTCACTGTTAGTCAATGCAAGATGGGTTTTGGTTTTACTATGGTAGGACATATTATGATTAAAACAGTAAGTGCATTGCACACATCAGGTATCTGTGTGGCAAATATATATGTGTACATGTCCCCTCAATCAGTAAATAGGTGTGAAGCCTGCATACTACATGAATACATCTGTTTCCAATGACAAGTTGTGCCGCTGCTTCTCAGATCGTAGGTCACATATGTATGTATGTGACAAGGCCGTCCACTGTTGTGGTCAAGATCATCTGTGCCACACACACCCATGACAGTTAATAAAGAGTAGCATGAGTGAGGGTATATGCCTGGGGTATATGTCAGACATGTTCATACAAAACATCGACTGGCAATAATGGACAGTCTGTATAGGTGTACAATTGCCTTGTGGATATGCATTCAGGCCTCTAATGTCTTATGTGATACACCGAGGGACTCCACAATACCTATGGATATGTGGATACCAAGGGACACATGACATAACATGAGGCTGTATGCACACATTGGTACCCAACATATATGTTGAGGTCTACCATCGATGTGGTACTGACAGGATAGTATGTACAGTAAATGTGGATGACTATGCCATAGCCAACTTACTGCTATACTGCTATACAGCATGTATCAGACAACAGGTATCTGTCTGTATGATACCCTTGTGTAGGATATGCGTCCCATCCAGGGAATGCATTGTAGGCCAATGCATGCATTTCTAGATGTGGATGGACACATCCCTAGTGTGTTTGCATGTACCTAAGGGGGCTATATGCCAAACAGGTGTGGTCCCAGGAATGGGTGGCGGTCAATACCACTGGTTAGTGTTAGAGTATAGTACCGGAAGGATCCAACTGTTACTGAGTTCCCTACAACTGTGTGTTATTTGTCAGGACATCATCCAATGATTGCTTATAGTCATGCTGTTGAGGTTGTGTATACTACTAGACTGCAAATCATTGACAGATATTAACAGTATCACCCACATAATAGTGTCAACCCATGTCATACACACATGTGGACCCATGTTAGTTCATAACTGTAGTAGAATGCATACTGGCCATTGAAAGTTATTATGAGATGTTAATGTGTACAACAGGGTATGTCACACGTCCCATGTGTCCACCATGCACGTACATGCAGACAGTGCGCACCCACCATGTTCCCAGATGTACACTTGCTAATCTGTACTGCACACATCACACACGTGCTGTTCACTCACTAACACATGCTGGCAACACATTACACTTCAGCCAAGTGGCACATGGATGGACAATACATACTCAGACCTAACAGTGGTGTAAACAATGTTACACTGACAATCAGAGCTTTGATGCATAATGCTTGCTCAGACATACCTACAAGGATGTCAGTTCACTTTCCTGTTGACAACTTGCTAATATTGCTACACTGCTATAATGTCACCCTGTGCATCAGCACCATGTTAGCCTGTTCCTGCATCAGTGTTACAGATGACAGGAGGTGACACAGGTATCATCATATGTATAGGGTGTTTTGTTGTTTGCCAGAGCTTGAAATTGACCAATCCAATCGACATGTCTGTGTGTGTGTGTGTGTGGGGGGGGGGGGGACAACAGTACAGCATGGGCCAACGCTGATGCAATGTGTGTGTGTATGTGTGAGCCCTAGTTGTTTGGTTAATGTGTTTGTGTGTCTGCATGCACACAGCTCCACCATGTGGCTGCCATATTTGGTAGTTTGTGGGACAGCCACAGACTGTACCTGCTAGGCTGTACAGATCACTGTCTCTGGCCACGGACACAGCACGTGTGCCTGGCAAGGGTGCTACGGACAGTATCGCATGCCAACCTCGACTGGGTACTGTCATCAGAGGCAGAGGTATGACTACTGGACCCATGTCCCTGCTGGGACTGGCCAGAGCCATGTGCATGTGGTCTACTGGGATGGTCAATGGACAGGCCAGCCCCAGCATGGCTGGGGCTGGTACTGCCACTACAGGAGTGGCTGTGAACTGTGGGCCATCTGTGACCACTGCCAGCTGTTGCTGTTGCTGGCATGCGTCCGCATCGATGTCGCAACTGTCCTGCACAGTCCTGGCTCATGGAAGACATATTGTGGAGGGCATCTACTGTCTCCCCCCAATGTCTATCAATGACCTCGGTGTAATTCCAGATGGCACCGGCAAGGTCACGGATGCTGTCACTGATAGCAGTGTAATGGGCCCTCTGCACCCTAAGTCCCTGTCTGGTGTACCGTTCCATACGTGCCTGAGCCTGCATTACAGCCCAGAACATACTGGACATTGTAAGACCTGTGAGGGCATGTCTGCCAGGGGCAATACGACCAGCGGTGATCCCCCGAGAACCCCTGGACCTCCGCCTATGTGGTACCGTTCCAGGAATCCGGCTATGGCTGCTGTGAGGGGATGCAAGTGCCATGGGTACCACACTATCCTGGTCAATGCCAACTGTATGCTGTCCCTCGCCTATGGCCATTGGTGATGAGGGATGTATTGACAGTATGAGTGTGCGCATAGATGGGGTTGAACGCTGTGTACTATCGATTGGCAGACTAACGACAGACCCTGTCAAACCTTCCTGTGCCAGAATACATGTCTCATCATCACCACTATTCGTGGCAGTGGCTTCAGATTCCTTGCTGCTTTCAGCTACCCCTAACTCAGCACCTGTGAGAGGAAGACAGGAAACACAATTTACAGTCTGCACATGATGCATGCACACATGCACACATGCACACATGAACACATGAACACATGCAATCATGCACACATATACACTCCTCACTACAGCACATACACACACACACCAGCAATCCAACACATACTCTATAGTGGGTGAAGGTGGGTGTCAGTATCACAAGGCAAACAGTCACCACACACATGTCATCATGCAGAATATGTGTTACACAAGACCATGCAGTGCAAGTGTAGACACCCCTATTTCATGGCAGTGTACATGGCTTTGATGCAACTGTGTAGTTGTTCAGTGATTGGCTACACCCTGGAACACAATGTGTACCTGGACACAACATTGCTGTGCAAGTATTATCAGCTCTGCAATGCCCTGTGCACCATCACTCACAGGTATACATGCCATGGCTGCATGTGTTATCTGTGTGACACATAGGTTTCCATGTCTGAGTACAGTTTCTGTGTCCATAGCAGATAATAGTGGGCACAGGTGTAGCACATGCATGCTATGTACACACACAGGATGAGTGGTGCATGTTGATGTGAAGGAATCCCAATGCTTGACATGGCCAGTGTACAGTGGTTATGGTGAGTGTGGGACATATTGCAGATATGTCGGTGCCAGCCACAGCATGGCATGCTACACTACTGCAACATTAAACACCACACATACCCAATGTGTGTCCTGTGAACTATACACCCACTAGCTTTCCAGGACATATATGTGACACTTTGTTTGGATGGTGACTGCTGTGCATATTGTGTATACTGGCATATGTAAGCACACACACAACATGCTATGCATATTGTGTATAGGTGCATATGTTTGTACACACAACATTGAGGTGCACAGCAATGACTGCTATGAGTAGTACTGTGGTCACTGTAACTGGATGGGGTGTAGTACCCTGTGCCATCATCATCATGCATCTTGTGGTAACTCACAGCTACTAATGTGTGCAAGACCACCGCCTAGCATGCTGTACCTGAACTGCAGTGCCGTGGCTACGTTCACAATTACACAGCCACTTTGTACATGGGTGTGTGAGGTGCCCAATAGGGAGCATTGCCTAACATGACTGTGTTATGTGTTGAAGAGTGTTGCACAGCCCCATGATAGGCCTCTACCCCTGAGGTGCATCATGTGTGTGTACATGACATGTGGGATACTGAAGTGTGACCTTACAGCGGGTGTGTGGTAATGCCAAATGTAGCATGTTTTTGTGTACTGCGTATGATACACTTGTTCTGTTGTGTACAGCTGTAGCAACTATGCATATCCAATGTGCAGTACAGTGTTGCCACAAATGTGTCTGCTGCTCTGTGCATTGCATGTGATTGAGGCAGCTACTGACTTTACTGAGATGTTTAATGTCTCACAGCAAACATGCACAGCATGCATTATGCGTAGGTGTGTTACGTGTACATGGCCTACACCTCAACTATGACATGCACATGTCATTACCAATATTAAAGTGTTAACACACTCACCAGCATGTATCGTCTGCCCTGCTGTCACACCAGAGGGACCTACAAGAATATGACACAGTTTGTCAGTGGCCACAACTGTGGCATTGCTACTATGAGTGTGCTAAACTACAGTAGAACAACAGTAAACAGTCACAGGTGTACAGATACTATTCCAGATATCAGTATTGCACACAATAGGCAGCACAACTGCTGAACACACAGGGCACATCTCACATATGCATATTCTAACAATACAGGTAACAGTAGTCTACAGATAGGGCATATTACCTGCACGCTCCATGTCATCATGCTGGGTGGCTCCGGCCTCCATGATGACACATGTGTGATGCTGTTGCTGCTGTAGGCCAGGAGCCACCACGCTTAGGAGCAGCTCCTCCACTCTGGTGAGGGGTGGTGTATGGCCGCCCCACCACCTGTGACAAGCTGTTGTCTATGGATATCAGACACACGCCGCCGGACATGTCTAACTAAATAACTGCAGTGATGGTGTACCTGCTCATATGTCCGGTTATGCATGCCTATGTCATTTACCCTATGAACAAGATCTTGCCACAGTGCAGTACGCTCATGCTGGTGTTGGCTGGTACTGGAAAACAGCAGTGTATAGTGCTGCACCAGGCTGTGTGTATTTCCTGTTCCTCCGCAGCTGTATATGAAGGATTGCGTTGATGACCCATAGCCCTGGAAGACAATTAAACGATATGTGTGAGCAAGTCATGTGGCACACTTAACATTATTAAGTACAGATATCACTTAACTGCCATATATAGCATCTGTTTGTCTGTCAGAGGATACACACATTCAATACCACATATCAGTGCTCAGCCCACAACTGGCTGACAGTGCCTGCCACACTCCATATAACAAACCAGTATACACCAGTACTCGGCACACTGTTTGGGATACAATGCACAACCTCGCCACGGGGGTATATGTCAAGCTAATTCATGAAGAAATATGTCATCCAATGCAATGAATGTAAAGTACATTTACAGTATTACCAGTAAACCACCCTAGTCGTTGATGCCATACCCCTACCTAACATATGTGCACGGTTGTTAATATAGCTTGCGTACTGCTGTAACAGAGTATACATGTTGCTAGGTACACACACATACCCTGTAACACACATGTGATTGCGGGCATGGTACAGGCATCATTACACACACATCAGACATACATACAACACACAAATGTATGCCAAAACAGATGAGCATTACCTGTGTACCTTACAGTACTGTGTGCCCGTACTTACAGATACCTATGCCTGAGGTATGTAATCTGTGCAGACTACAGGAAACACACAAGACAGTGTTACCAGGGAATGTGAACATACACCATACTGTGCTGTTTAGGCCTACAGCTTCAGGTAGTACAACAGTTCATATGTGAGCTGGATTCACCAGCAGTACCACTTACTGAGCATACATGTATTGCTTCAGCCTACAATGGGACACCAAAGTCATACACAAGGAACTACGTCACAACATATGCCATCCTACTATGTCTGCATCCCAATAACTGACACATCTTTCTCTGGCCTCACACCTAGGACACAAACTACCATGACAGAAACAACCTCACACTAAGCTATCACACCTTTACAGACCTTGCACACATTCACTGTCACACTCATTTCACCTCACATAGCAGGTATTGCACTGAGTACATGTGTGTGTGCATTGTGTCATAGATAGGTAATAAGCTATTGGCCCTAGGGCCTAGAGCAGCCTAGCCATATGCTACCCTGGCCTTTGACACACATGTAATGTGATTTCACTTGCTCCTGTCAACCGAATACACAGAGGTGACTCCCAGGGCATATTACCTATCTCCAAAACAATCATCAGGGGTATATATGACATCTGCTAATGAGGAGCCTTGTTTGTTACTGCTGGGTGGTTTAGTCCAGAGTATGGCATATTTGTGGATAGGAACCTGTACCTCCAGCATGTGATGTTTAGTGAGGTGGTGAGGATTAGGTCCCTAGGTCATGTAGCCCGGAGGGATTGTGAGGTGTTGACATAGTGGTTGGCTGACTGCTATGGGTGTGACATACGTCTGTATGTCCGGCAGAGGTAACCTCTGGGTGGGTGGTATGCAATGCACTCTAGCTGTGGTTTTGTGAGTCAGTCTGCATACGGCATGTGTTTGAGGGCAGTATTACTCTTTCTGAGGTATGTCTGTGGCCTTTCCACTTGCTGTAGTTGTCATGTGAGGTACATACCACATGGGGCATTGTGATGAGTAGAGGGGAACACTGACCTATATTTCCCTAGATGACACACCTTTTGTGATGACACGTACCACATAGACAGATTACAAGACTAGTGTGGCACTGTGATTATCAAAGGGGAGGCTACTGTCCACCTGTGTCCTATGTTCCCTTCTGACACCTTCAGTGTTAGGCAGGCTACCACCTATGTGGTAGTTACTGGGTAAAGTGTTTTGGAATGGGGTAGGGCACTGCAGTACCAAGATCGGTATTCAGTCCATGCCTTAGTCAACAGGCACCTGTTGCAGTACGTATGACCCCGTGTCTCCCTCTCTCTCTCTCTCTCTATATATATATATATATATATATATATATATATATATATATATATATATATATATATACATATCTATACATAGCTATAGATATCTATACATATCTATACATATCCATATATATCCATATATATCTATCTATATCTATATATATCCATATATATCTCTCTATCTATATATGTATACATATCTATATATATATATCTATGTATATATATCTATGTATATATATCTATATCTATATATCCATATATATATATATATATATATATATATATATATATATATATATATATATATATATATATATATATATATATATATGGGTCCACTACAGAATCCCGAAAGCTCAAAATCCCGAAGCCTAAAATCCTGAGACCAAAATCCCGAAAATTCAAAATCCCGAAAACCCAAAATCCTGAAACTCAAAATCCTGAAAACACAAAATGGACATACTGACGTCATTGTGGCTTTGCTATTGTTAGCCCTGTGATGTAAGGTCATGCGTTAGTTCAGGTAAGTGTCTTGATTGGTTTTATGTTAGGGTTAGGGGCGGTTTAAGTGAGTTAGGGTTAGGGCGCAGGTTAGGCATGTATGCAATAGTGACAAATATTGGGGTTGGGGCGGTTTAAGTGAGTTAGGGTTAGGGCGCGGGTCAGGTGAGTGTGCAATAGTGATGGACCTTAGGGTTAGGGTTAGGGTCAGGGTCACTTGGTAGATATTAGTGTCTTTATAGTGACATATTTGCATTATTTGTGTTTTCAGGATTTTGAGTTTCAGGATTTTGGGTTTTCGGGATTTTGAATTTTCGGGATTTTGGTCTCAGGATTTTGGGCTTCGGGATTTTGAGCTTTCAGGATTCTGTAGTGGACCCATATATATATATATATATATATATATATATATATATATATATATATATATATACACACATATATATATATACCCACATACATGTATACATCCATTGCTGTACATATAGATGCACATATAGGCACATATACTGCCCACCTTTCATGGTGGGGATGTCAATTATGCAACAGATGTGACACATACGGTTATGTAATAATATTGCACAGTGTTGTGCAGAATGCATTTTGCTGTCCTCAGGCCATATAGCTGTAGCAGGTCTCACTGCCTGTAGCTCAGTCCCACAGTGTTTAACCACCACATGACATATACCGGCACTGCTTGCTGTCTGCAATGCCACACACTACAACCTACATACATATTTGCACATAGCAACCTTCAACAACATATATATGTCCAGCCTTCACTAACAGTTGTAGTATGTCCCTTGCCCTATGCACATGCGCATATACATATAGATACGGACTGCTGCCACATATAGATGATTCACAGTATGTAGAGTACCCATCAGACACATCATTCGGATGCCAGCAAATACATATCTGTTACATACCTTACCTTTGTATTCCTCACCTCCATCTGTTGTAGCTGTTGTTTTGTTATTTATTTATTTATCTATTTTTTGGGGGCTTTTGGTTTCCTCTGTGTGTTGGTCTTTCTTTTCAGTGTCTGTCTCTTACAGCCTGTTTGTCTCCGTCTGTCTGTCTGTCTCTGTCCATCTGTCTGTCTGTCTCTCTCTATCTCTCTCTCAGTTGGTGCGATGATATTATTGCATGTGTGGACAGCAAGTACAGGCTGCTTTTCTAGGTATTTGCACATGTGCATGTGATGGCCTCTGCACCAATTGGTGCCTACCATTTAGTAATTGCATGCAGCCTGCTGTGTGGTAATTGCAGTACTCACTGTGATTACAGGACACTGCTATAAAATGCTAGGTTAGGCAGGCGTAGCCCTTTCCGTTGTGCAAGGTGGGGCCCATGCTTGTTTGCTGTGGACACTGTTGTCTTAATCAGAAGGTTGGTATATGTCTCATATCTGAAGCTAGGGTTGTAGCCAATGATATGCATTTTGTACTAAAACCTGACTGTTGCTTCTTCCAGTGCACTCTTTTCAGTGTGTAAGTTTACTCACACCTCCTAATGCTAACACTGGATACATGGGAGTATGTACTTTCTTTTCGAATTAGAGAATTAACTGGCATACAACAGTAGTTATTCCAATGTGTTCCTATGGCTTTCCTATTTTCCCTTTACATTCACTCATTGTAATGCATGATATATTTCTTACAGCACCAAGTTATTGTATATCTGCTGTGGCTAAGTGGTACTTCATGCAGACTGGTGAGTCCAAGGTGTTGGGTTCGAGACTGACAAGGGTATTTTATTTTGCTGCTGAGCAGTACAAGGGCCCTGTCATACACAGTGACTAAGGCACTTTTAAGCAGTTGTAAGCTGGTTTGCGAGGGTTTGCGCAATGCTTAGCTAAGCGCACACATGCGCACACTGATGCAAACCCACTTACTACTGTTTACAAGTGCTTCCTCTCGCTAACCCCCGTGCTCATTTCTTTGACAGAAAAGTAAATAGGGAGATAGGAATGTGGTGATAATGGGTGCACAAAGAGGGGAAGACAGTAGGGAAACCAGCTCGGGATGTGCAGGATGGGTGTGGGGAAGGTCCATAGCTGCCTGTTTCCTTACCAGCAACAGCTGTGCATATGCAATACATTAGGAGTGAAATTTGAAACCTTCCACCCCTGAGAGAGGGGTGAGTACAACAAAGTATGTTGTACTGCCAATTCTAATTATAAGCTTACTTGTTTGTCCGATGGACAATGGGCAGCTATGTATGGGACGTAATTTTTCTGTGGGTACAGATTGCCCTTTTTTTTTTTTTTTTCAGGTGAGAGTGGGAAGTGAGGTAGAGGAAGTAGGTATGTCCAAGGAGGTAGGTTGGGAAGGTAAACAGACAAGACAGACAAGATGCATACAGGGGCGGTGTATGACACACGGGGTGAGTGACACAATTGACGGGGTCGGATGTTTGGAAATCACAAGCCCATGAGCCCACAGATGGTAACAGTGGAACTGAGATCCCCACCCATGTGCAGTCACCACTGAACATTCACAGCCCCGAGGGTGACTGTGCTGGGAGCTGCGTAGGACGGGCAGGCTCACCCGTGAGACGCACCACTCTTGCCTCAAGCTGGCATAGGGGATCAGCGACTGAACGCTGGATCTCCCTACGCACCACAGCCCAGACCCTATGAAGGGTGACAGGTGGCCCTTCTCCGCCCATGCTTGCACAGGGGGAATGAGCCCCATCCCCTGCAGTGCTTCCACCTGAAGGTGGCACAGGACTAATGGAGGAGTGGAGCCTGGGCTGGGCACCAGACCTACTGGTGCCAGGTGCACTCGCCGGCTGAGGAGGGACAGGTGGGTCTGCTGGGACCGGCCTTCCCATACGTTCTGTGATTAGGTGTGTTTAATTACAACATAAGCAAAACAGCATTCCAGATTAGTTGTAACAGCATGCAATAATATTCCCATTAACCCAACACACCAAGGGTAAAACAGTTGAACAGCAAGCATAACACATGCATATATTGAACCACAGTGGTTTTTCCAACAGCATGCAGGGATGTTTGGTATCAACAGGCCACCATGATTGTGGTGTTTAAACAGGGCACATGCATCAACATGAATGCAAATATTTATAGAACAATAGGACATATGTCCCAACAAATATTTAAGATTGCACATACCCATTGAGGTGTGGAATTGCATGGTTTATGCACATACAGTAGGGTGTATAAAAAACCTTGGTTAACATCTTATAATGATCTTTTAGTCTACACTACATTCCTAGTGACTGCAAATGTATATCCCCTACCTGTATTATTACACTTGCCACCATACATTAGGTTGTGTACTGGGTTTGGCTAGTTCAATATATGCCTGACCTATATCTGACATACTAACTGTCCAGGATGCAGATGTTACTGCTACATATTTCTTGATTGCATTTATATTTCTTTATCTACATATCTGGGATGTTTTCACATGACATTTTCACTTCGATTTGTACAGAACCCTGCATTCTTGACACACACTGACATTTCTGGGGAAAAAATAACATGCTAACCGTGTGCCAGGTTTACTTATTCATGCAAGCCAGTAACTGCCTGTTGTGGACTGTATATATGTTTCACAGCTACTAGTACTTCCATCACCCACTTTATATGGGACTGCACAACTCTGGGTTGCCAGCACCTTTTCAAACAGTACTGTTTGTATAATGCAAGGGTACAACAACATTTCAGACTCTGTGACACAGACACACTCTGGGTTTTAGACCTTTATTAATGACATTGCACACTTTTCCACAGGCTCACTCCTTTATTTGTTTTAACGGTGTATATGGCAGACATGTTCAAGACATATTATACCTTTATTAATAGGTTAGAACAATCTTTTTTCAGGGTCACTCACTTATTTTATATGACAGTGCCTGCAGAGATATTATTCCAGACATATGTTACCTTTCTTAATGGGTTTCTACACTCTTTTTCTGCCTCTCTGACGTTTTTATCTGACAGTACATGCAGATGACTTATTCAGGCAATTTTATGGCTGCATTATTGGACTACAACACTTTCTTTCATGCTCTCTCACATATTTTATATAACAATGCATGCAGAATAATCACTAACCTGCCTGGTGGCACAGCCTTAGCAGCCTATCAGCATAGGCTTGCTGATTCATAGCACGGTCACCTGCAGCTGTAAAGTAAATGAAGGGATATTGAGACATACCTATCCGTTATACATACTCCATTATCAATTCTTACATACTGCATTCCATGGCTACATACTCAGTTGTGGGGCATCCCGCATCCCACGGGCCTCCTATATCCATTGGTTTAGGTGGCCCTGCTTTCATTGCTTCAGGTCTGCATGGTGGTGACGGACCTGCTCACCAGTCTGAGGAATGCCTGTGACACTGGTGAGGTCATGAGCTAACCGGTTCCAAGTCTCTGCCTTGTATTCCGTCCCTTGGAACTGGCCCTGCAGGAGTCTTGACTCGTGACGGTGGACAAGGAGCCAAACCATGTATTTGGACTCCTCGATGCCCCAACGTTGCACTCGGAAGCATGTTCCCTCTCCGACACCAGACATTCTAACTGCAAATGTGAGCTATAATCAGTTATGGTGTGTATTCCCGCCTGTGGGGCTTAAATATGCCGCATTTCCCGCACTATTTGTGATTGGCCATTTTGTAAAATTCTCAGCTGACTGCAGACCTGCTTAGTAATGGTTAAACTACCATTCATAAGTATATGAATGTTAATAGTGGCGGTTTCCACTATGTTGTCATGGCTTAGTGGTTCTGTACTTTGCTTCTGATGCACAGAGTCCTGGTTTCAAACCTTGTCATTCATTTTATTTTCATACTATCCAGACAGGCTAGGGGGTGTGGCTGCATTTAAGCAACTTTGTTCTATGGTGCTCCTTGGTGCCCTATGGTGCCCTGGTTGGTGCGACATGCATGTCCGCGCAAACACATTGCGCTGGGTAAAGCACCATTGAACTATGGGCAACTCTATTGCACTCGGTAAAGTGCTGCTTAACTGCAGGCAATTTTATATCAGGATCCTTTAAAATATTTATTTTGTTCACTGATACATTGGCCATTTCACTGCTTTTTAGTAATGTTTAAACATATTTGTCAGGTATTATTTCATATACTGATTTAAAAAAGAAATACAAAGAGGAGTGGTGGGACTCGAACCGTGAATGCCTCTTCTTTGTGCGAACACTGTACCATTACGCTGTTGCTATATGGTGTGATTTGCATAAACATTCTTTCTTATGCTCTTCAATGTCAGAATTGCTAACTCTAGCTAAGCAATGGGCACAGCCGCGCACACACGCGCAAATAAGGGCAGCTATTTTGGGGATTTAAAAAATATAGTTAATGTTTTGCGTTTTAGAACTGTGATAGGGGTTAACAATATCAGGGAGTGTGGTGTTGGGTGCAGGAACATTTGAGCAGACTCGCTCTTGTGTGTGTGCTTTGTTTAGTTTTAAAACACTTGCAGGGGCATGGACATTTAGACTGCTCGGCAGTCGGACACACCCCCTGCTTTCTTACACGGTCCGTGTGAGACTTATGGTTCAGTCAGCATGCCCTCATGCATATTCATGGCATGCTGACGTCAAACTGTTCAACTGCAGCCTCCAAGTAAGACTTATTAAGTCTTACACGGAGGATTAGTGAATCCGGGGGTAAGTCTACTTTACACACAGATGGAATGTAGTCCCATGCTGGGACGTCAAAAAATTGGAAAGCGCAAATAACCATATTCCATAACCCCAGGAAAGGGACATATGTGCAAATATACATGGCAGAAGACCCTGTGAATACAAGAGGTGGGACAGAATGTGTGTAGGGCCCCAAAAGCTCTGTAGAGGGCAATGTGTAAAGGTGTGTCATGGCTGCGATAACAAGTGGATAATGGATGTTACGCATGTAAATTTAACACGGGTGGGGTGAAGGAACTATGGATATGCAATTATGGATCCAGGCATGCCAGGGTTGGATGGGCCAGTTCTAATGGACCGCCCCATAGAGGTCAGCTAGGTCGTAATAGGTATATATGCATACTCACATGCAGACAACAATATATGTTGAAGTACAAATTCTGTAACACATGCATTCCATTTGTTGACATAAATAATAGGAATGTGCCCATACAAACATCAACAGTAGATGAAATAAAAGGCAGAAGAGGGATGGGTCAAATCACACTATCACATTGCAATTACCATCGGTAATCCGTATATGAACATATAGCAACATCTGCCCGCTGTATAACGTGCTACATACCAATTACAAGATAACTGGAGTGTGTCGGTGTTATAATGAATAAGGCACTAGTATGCTGATGAAGCATATAAACACCATTACGCATGTGTAAGTGCGTATGAGCGGGTAATGTATTGACACACTGATGTACATATGTATAATTATATATATATATATATATATATATGTATAGATATATATATATATATATATATATATATATATATATATATATACACACACACAAATATATATATATATATATATATATATATATATATATATACATATATATATATATATATATATATATATATATATATATATATATAAAACAACAAGATATGAATATACATGTATGAATACATATGCAGATATATCTGTATATATTAATGTAAATAGATATATATATATATATATATATATATATATATATATATATATATATATATATATATATATGTTACAGTAAATATATATACACATGTATATACCTAGGTTATGTTACAGCAGTTATGGGTAACATATGTTTAGACCGGGCATATGTTGGTGGAAGGTCCACTCAATAAACGTCTACCTCCCACCCCCCCAGCTAGGCCGGTGAGACATACAGACACGCAATAAAGGTAAATACGACACTGCATCCCAGACCACCAGCAGGAAACTACCAGGGGGAGAGATCTACAAGACTGACACTTTAAACATGGACAGCAACGTCCCTTGCGGGGCACCAAAAGTTTGGTACTTCCAACCAATGGGTGTAACACTATTATGACCAGGATGTAGCTGTACATGGAACACTAGGTTGTGCAAGCCTGATAACACATGGGTTGACACAACGTATGACATGTGTCCAGACACGGGGAGAGTGGGCAGTGTGTAGGAGTGTGTTCATATCCCACCTGTATCCACCTGTGCCCACAGTAAGGATGAGTGCTGTAGAGTAGTGGCAGGTGGGGGAACTATGGGTATTGCGATTATGGGGTTAGGCGTGCAGGTGTTGGCTGGCAGACACGTATTAGGACTGCTCCGTGGGTGTAAGTAATATTCCGATGTGGGTATAGAACACACCCATATCTCCCAAACCTTAAGACCACATCTACTGGACAGTCCGTAAACTATTGGGGGAACACATAGGGACCATATCATTGAACTGTCCCCGATTACCAGGGACGTCCGTGATTACAAATCAAAATCTAACACAGTCCCAACTAAACCCTCCTAGAACTAGTGATATTAGGAGGAAAGGTGGCAGAATACACGTAATGAATAATGACAACATGTAAGAGTCATAAACAGCATGTACCTCAGACAATGTGTATGAATACATATGCGCTCTGTGTCTGTCAATGTGTCAGGTTAATAGCACCAACCTTCTAAATGTGTCCCTGAGGTCGTTATGCGGTGTCCCTGATTCAGTGTTCATTCTTCCCCATTCGTATAAGAGGTCTGATAGTCTGAGAAAGCGCATGTTACACCGATTAACTTAGAAAGTTGATAGAATAATAGGGTTGGGGTTACCACCTGTCCATCTTTGCAAGGGACACTCCCCTTTGGGCAGTTGGGTCCTGCATAATAACTGTAATTAAGGCAAATGTCCTGTGATTTAGGGCAAAGATTACCTATATTGTCTGTAGTAGTTGCATAAAACAATTATGTTCATCTGCTATAGGTAACAATATAAGCAGCTATAATGCTACAAGAATAACCTTTTATTTAGGCAAAACAGTGAAGTACTCCCCTCTCTACTGGCTGTGGGTGTGTTGCCCTGCAAAGTCTGATGTCTCTACATACAGGTCCTATAGGGTTGCAACCTTTCCAAATGGCCAGAGTGGAACATGTTCTGTAGAAATGTAAGACATTCCAGGACAAAACATACCTACAGCCGTGCATAGTACAGGATTACACTTATTTATACAAATAAAAGCTTAATCTAGTTGCATTTGAATTGCTTATGCTACTTCACATAACATATAGAAGTGTCATATATAAAATAACTGTTTTATGCAATTATTAATGAAATGTAGAATATAATATTGTCCTGTAATCGGGGCATGTGCTATGTCTTGATTATTTTCGTAGTGTCCCTCTGAAAGTGGGGCAGGTGGTAACCCTAAAGTCCCACATTGGCCAATTGAAAAGGTGGCAAAGCTATAATAGCTATGCGGTAGCATGACCTGTCCAATGGATGTGGCTCCCACAACCGAACTACTTGTCTGTAATGCAGAGTCTCGGTTCCCCTGTAGCAGCCAGATGGGAACAGAGTGTATGCAGAACACACAAATATGATTAATTCACTGGACAGGCTGCTGATTCCGTACAGTCGAATGCCATGTCGTCACCTAATGGGCAGCCATTCCTGATACTGTAGTCAGGAGTGGCCTTAGGTCAACTGGTGCCCTAGACAGAGGGCACAATGGCAACCCCCACCACACCACCCAGTGCCCCCATCCTGGTCTACCTACACCAGATAAATACTGGTAAAGTGCCCCCACTAAAGCGCGCCCTAGGCAGCTGCTTAGTTGGCCTATGCCTAAGGCTGGCTATGACTGTAGTCATGCAGTCTGATGTGATAGGCATCACAAGATGGGAGCAGATTGTAAGAGGAACACACAAATATGAATAATCCATCGGACAGGCCGCTGATTCCGTACAGTCGAATGCCATGCTGTCACCTAAAAGGCAGCCATTCCTGATACTGTATTCATGTATTCCAATGTAATAGGCATCACAAGGTGGGAACACATTGTATGAGGTACACACAAATATGATTGTGTCATTGGATAGGCCGCTGATTCCGTACAGTCGAACACGATGCCATCTCCTAATGGGCAGCCAATCCCGATACTGTAGTCATGTAGTCTGATGTAATAGGCATCACAAGGTAATATTGTGGTCCTCGCTCACACCTAGGGGTGTGAGTAACAGATGCAAGTACCAATTTCGGTGCATTAGCAAGTGCAGGATCGAGCGGGTGTAAGTGTGTTTGGCTACCAGTATGCACGTATTGCACTGGTTAAGCAATGTAGAGGCTAACCAAGCATAAGAGGCTGTAACCAGAGGTCAGCAGTGCCAAACACCGTGCAAACCCACGCACACCCACTCCCATCTGCTTTAATTTGCCTTATTCCCTCCGTATCCAATGGGCTTGTACTACCCTGCAACCAACTAAACGTCTTTCACAAGGTTTGGAACCAGGACCCTGCACACACAACTAATGTGTATTACCAATACGCCATGGCAGATATACAGACAACAGACAGTACCACAAACATATCATACAGCGCATTCATTCAACAGTATAGGAATGTATCCCATCATGTAGATGTACATATGAGTGTTTATGTCCAGCATATAGGTACATACATATATAGAGATATATCAGGAACATACCATTTGGCAACAAAGCATTACAAACTACTGAAATGGGAAACACCAGCGATGACTGTATTATGTAGTAGTGTTGCTCTATGTGATCACAAGACTCTCTCAGACAGACATGTGTCAGTGATACACACAAATAGTTGTACATTGGCCATATACATCACTCTGTGCATGTAATGTACATTAACGCAACAGTACCTGTCCAATCATTATCTGTGAACAGTACTCTTGCAATGTGATGTGTGCAACATCATCATCATGATAAAGGTAAATGGGGTAACCATAGAGGGACTGGTAGTGTTTTGTGTACAATGGGGTCATCCTCCTCACGTGTACCTGGACCATGTAGGAGTGATGTGCATACCAGGATCGTGCACTTGAGGGACAGGGGTGAGGATAACAGTAGTATGTTATGATGCATATTACAAGGGTTTCATTTGTCCAGTGGGCATGTGTGTGTAATGGACAGCTATGCATAGGGCAGATGGTGTCCTAGGAGCCGTATGGCCTTATGGGTCCGTAGGTGAGGGTCAGATGTTGGGGAAGGAGTGTAGGTATGGCCGTGGAGGATAGGTAGGAGCACAGAAATGACAGCATACAGGGTTGGTGTATGACACATGTGGGGGGATACACCCGGGATGGGGATGGGTCTTCGGCATTCAAAAGCCCATGGGAACAGTGGGACAGAGGTCCCCAGCCATGAGAAACTGCCACTGCACCTGCACAGCTGCAAAGGAGGCAGTGCTGGGGGCTGTCCAGGAGGGGCAGCATCACCCTGTAAATGTGACACTCTGCCATTGAACTGGTGTATTTGGCTTCATAACCCCTTAGGGAGCCACCAACACAACACATCTGGGACCGCACAACAGCAGATATATACCTGGCTGGTCCCGCTCCCAAGGGGGACATGCTCCATCCTCAGTGGTGGTACCACCAGAAGGTGGTGTAGAGCCAACAGAGGTTGATGTCTATGGCTGGGCCCCAGATGTGCTAGTGCCCGGTGCCATGGTCAGCTGAAGTGGGACAAGAGGATCTGCCGGGACCTCCCAACCCATTCAGCCTATGGTGTTGCATTTTAAACCCACATATGGCTTAGTGATAGACAACAGCATACAGGATTACCTACGACAGTATGCATAGATATCACCAGCAACCCAGCACAACAGATGGTATACATTTGCAGAGGGCGCACAACACATGCATATATACCGCATGCCAACTGTACAATGTGTAGTAGATGTGTGACCGCAGCTATGAACAGTTGCCCATCATTGGCTTGTCACTGGGAATCCCCCACAGTGTCAGTCATACCAATGTCTCATGTGGCACATGTCCAGTCAGGGATGTGATGGCAGTAACACATCCCTATCATCATGTACTGTCTGCAATCCTCACACCATGCTTCTGCTGTGCACAGATGTTTGTTCAGTGTGTAACACAGGAAACAAATGGTTGCACACACTGACCAGTTCACAGATGGCCCTAGAGATGGGGGTCCCTCATGAACAGAGTACTGTCATGTCTGTATTATAACATGCAGAATAGCCATTACCATACACATGTTAAACAGGCAGTAGTCTCAATACAGCATAGCTACACTTACATGCTGTAGTTATGTGTGGCACATCACCCTCCAGTCATTAGGCTATTTCCCACTGTGGAAAATTATTGAGGTACATCCAGATATCATCTGTGATGCCATGTCAGAACACCACATCCAGGTACCACTCACAGCGACTGTCATGGCCAGATAATAAAATGTTTCCCTAGATAGTGTACTGTGTTTATCATGCGGATGACTATGGGAACACCATCACAGCTGTACCACATGCAATCAGCTAGAGGAGGACTGCAATGGGTGCAGAGGCCATCACCTGACCATTTCCATCTCTTACAATATACATACTGCTGCTGTGCAGGTGTACACCTTCACATCCACCAGAGAGTGTGTGGGCGGGACAGGCAATGTACACTAGAGAAGGGCTTGGAGACTTAACCATAAGTATCATCTGCCACACGCCGAATAGTACAGGGGCAAACCCCTGACTACTCATTACTATTACATGTGCATGATGTTACTACATGTGCCACAAAGGCGACATGTTGCTGTGCTGTAAGAACATGTGTGTTGGTGAGTGAGTGCCATCTGCAACAGATATAGTAGACATACATTAGATGTGGCACACATGTCAGTCCATGTGAACGGATGCCATTGTCACCACAACCACACTCTAATGGGCACGCATTACCACCTTTGCCAGGGCCTCAAATACACAATGTAACTGCATAGTTTGCCACACTGCAGTAATGCACAGGACCACATGCACCACAGGGGATATCTGGAGGTTTTATGGGCTAGGGCATGTGAAAGTGCTTGACAACTGTTGGTATGCCAACGAGGCTTATACTGGGATTGACTGTGGTTGAGAACATCACAACCCACATGCAGACACAGGGTGCCAGTACTGACATGCAGGTATGCATTGCTCCATGGGTGTGTAGTGTTTGGCTGTATAAGATGGCTGTACAAGGCTGGGTGTGGGGTAATCCTTGCCATCGTGTCACCTGACAATAGTGTGCAGTGCAGGGGTGTAGTGTCTGCAATGTCCGATACAGATGGGTACTGCATTATCTGGCCTGACATCCTGGTTACCAATATGTAGGGCCATAGCTTTGCAATGCATGCCATGTCTGTGTTTGATAGTCCTTCACATGGACATTGCCTGGGATGTGCATGTCCCACAATCCTGTACAGTGACATGTACAGATGTACCTGGTTTGGCAGACACACGTAGTGTACACAGCCTGTTATACCCCGATATGCCAATACTGGCCTGGTGTGGCGAAACCTGCTTATAGTGAACAGGTCGGCCCTGCACCTGCATGGATAGTATGAAGAAGGTATTCCTTGATGTCAGTGGCATGGGTCCATACAGGGCACATGTGTACAGCATTGTCTGGCCTTAGTGGATCACATTTGATGACACCACATATGTTGCAGGCATTCAGTGTGGAACATAGTGAAGGCACAATGTCTGCATATATGTGCATATTATACCACTGTACAGGGTGCTATGTCCTCTGCAGGCTACTGCAGTAACACCATGCCTACTATCTGTCCTCAATGTGCATGTTACTAGCAACATAGTGGGATATCCTAAGCAAGGTTATATGTGCATGGCACACGGGTGCAGGACATATACCGGGTACTAGTAGGGCTGCATACTTAGTTCACCAGCCCTTTTGCCAGATGTATGGGTATTCCTTGCCAACACAGTGCTGTGGCTGACTGACAGCTGTACTCCTCATGAGGTGGCCAATGTGTCATAAGATGGATACTATATAGGAAAACTACAAAACCCACTCCCAAACATGTCCAGTGGTAAGACAATCATGGCTACCTCTACACGAGGCTCTGACAGATAAACACACACTTGCCATGTCCTGTATACAAACCACTACCATATCACACTGCAGCAACATGCTTTTAGGGCACACACTACAGTGAATACTACAAAGCACTGTACTTGTCTCACGCAGGCAGACACACACACACACTCACACTTGGCATGTCTGGGATTACAACACAGACCTAACTACTTTACTACACTACAGCATTACGCAGTTACAGAATGTGCTACCGAGATTACTGGAACACAGCACTCCCAGAGGTGTATCTGTAGATGGGTGACATCATCTGCCTTGCTAACGGTGAGTATAAGAAATGCATGGAGTGTGAGCAGTATAAAAGCATTACTCAGTCCTCAGGCAAACAGGGACACACACACACACACACACACGGCAAGTGTGGGACTAGAACACCGACCTAACTACTTTATTATACTACAGCATTACACAGTTACAGAACACGCTACCGAGATTACTGAGACACAGCACTCCCAGGGGTGTATTTGTAGATGGGTGACATCATCAGCCTTGCTAACGGTGGGTATAAGAAATGTATGGAGTGTGAGCAGTATAAAAGCATTACTCAGTCCTCAGGCAAACGGACACATACGGCAAGTGTGGGACTAAAACACTGACCTAACTACTTTATTACACTACAGCATCATGCAGTTATAGAATATGCTACCGATATTACTGGGACACAGCACTCCCAGAGGTGTATTTATAGATGGGTGACATCATCTGCCTTGCTAACGGTGGGTAAAAGAAATGTATGGAATGTGAGCAGTATGAAAGCATTACTCAGTCCTCAGGCAAATGGACACACACACCACACACACACACACACACACACACACACACACACACACACACACACACACACACACACACACACACAAGTGTGGGACTAGAACACCAAACTAACTACTTTATTACACTACAGCATTATGCAGTTACAGATTGCGCTACCGAGATTACTGGGACACAGCACTCCCAGAGGTGTATTTGTAGATGGTTGATATCATCGGCCTTGCTAACGGTGGGTATAAGAAATGTATGGAGTGTGAGCAGTATAAAAACATTACTCAGTCCTCAGGCAAACGGACACACACACACACACACACACACACACACACACACACACACACACACACACACACACACACACACACACACAGCAATTGTGGGACTAAAACACCGACTTAACTACTTTATTACACTACAGCATTACGCAGTTACAGAATGCGCTACCAAAATTACTGGGACACAGCACTCCCAGAGGTGTATTTGTAGATGGGTGACATCATCGGCCTTGCTAACGGTGGGTATAAGAAATGTGTGGAGTGTGGGCAGTCTAAAAGTAATTTATAGTCCACTGGCAAATAGGGACAGACACACACACACACACACACACACACACACACACACCCACACACACACACACACACACACACACGCCAGTGGCGGGAACGGAACACCTGCCTATTTACAGATTACTATTACAATACTACATACTTACGAATCGTGCCACACAGACTACACATGTCAAGGCTGTCATTATGACCTTCTGGGAATGTGGACATCAACAGGGATGCTAGCAGTTAAGATGTGCATACCTGTGAACCTGTGTGTTTAAAGTAGGAATCCACCCTGACCTGGAGTATGCCCATCTGTGGAATGGACGACTACTACCACTATACAGGGTTACAATGGCCATGCCCATACACAGAGGCACATAACCGACACAAGGTGTCACTGGGCATGCTCACACACTTAGTAGCACAGGGCTGTTCGGAATGCACTATGTGTTCATCTACACAAGGATATACTGGGCATGCTCATACACTTAGTAGCACTATGTGTCCATCTACACAAGGATATACTGGGTATGCTCATACACTTAGTAGCACAGGGGGCATGCTCATACACTTAGTAGCACAGGGCTGGTCGGAATGCACTACTATGTGTCCATCTACACAAGGATATACCGGGCATGCTCATACCCCTAGTAGCACAGGGCTGACTGGGATGCACTTGGATGCTAAACACAGAAGGCCACAGTGGCCATGCTATTACAGGTAGATGTAAAGAACACATTGTAATGGGCTCTGGTGTTAATAGTTGTCATTTTTAGCAGGAACACTGCTCTACATATATTTGACACCGGTCTTTTACACAACATCTGCTGTCATTCTGGGATGACATGGCTGACAGTAGGCAGGCCTTTGCCACATATCACATGCATCCATGATTCAAGGGAGTGGGATATTACCCAAGTCGCATCCACCCACACAGTGCCATTCCAAGGCAAATGTCCTAAACACAGGTTAACTCCCATACACCTACAGGACAACTGCATTGTTTTCTTATGCTAATCAGTGCTAGATGCATCCATATTCACAGCTGGTCACTGTAGATCCAACAATGGGGAGTACTGACATCTGTGCAGTGAGGAACACCTGGCTGATGGTTCTGTAGTGCACAATAGCACTACCACCATATACCTCAGAACCTAGTACTACCACCATATACCTCAGAACCAGACATGTGGGCCATAACACAGGTACGGACCACTCCAGGTGGTGTACTCACATACATAAAGGCCACTCACATGTACTGGCCAGTTCCCCCATGAAAGGCATCACAGATGAGTCATGTGCAGGACACAGTGTTACATGCTGCATTCTAGGATGTAAACATCGGACGCCACCATGCCCTCGGACCACCAACACGCATCCATACATGTTGTATGACATAGAAGAGTACACCACCATGTGACCCTTGACCTGTGTACTGTACTAAGCACTACATCAACTGTAGAGACTACACATGTACTGACACAGTTGCATCATGTGTTATGCAATGTAATGATACCACTGTCTGTGACCAGGTCAGCTGTACACATACCAGGGGCCCTTGGTACTTTCCACCATTAGCAGATGACTGTTACTGTACACCAGTACACACCCTCATGTATAGATATGACATACATGTACCTGCCCTGGGTATGTACATGTCACACACACACACACACACACACACACACACACACACACACACACAAAAAAACATATCTGTAAATAGCATAGCTGTTGTTGTCCTTTGTGCAAACAGGTGGCTACAGCCATTACACACATGCACATGGAATGTAAGTCCATGGCTGCTGAATGCTAACAGTACATATGTTGACAGAGGTAACATTCCCTCTGTACTGGTCACCCATTACACCTATCATATCATACAACAGTCCATGTGTCATCTATGTCATTACACATATCCACCAATTGCAATGCCTACAAACATGCCCAAATGTTAGAATTGTAGGACCTACACACCTGTACACGTAGTATTGTGCATTCAGATAACATTCGTGTACAGTTGCTGATGTATGCAGGTGATGTGTATCCTAGTACATCATGCAGTCGCAATGTAGCCTCAACATTGTCAACTGTATATGGTGATATGCTGAATGTACAGAAAGATGTACCTCAGGTATGGACAGATGTGTGGAAATAACTAAGTGGTGGGGCATCTTTGCAGATAGATGTTTGCTGTAGACAGCTCACAGGTGTGTCACAAGCGGTCCTACAATACCCTGTGTAATTGGTAAGCTATGGTTTTGTTAATTGAATGACATAACACACAACTTAAATAGCGGTCAGGGTGACAGCGAAGGTAAATCACTTGACTTCCTGTTAATAGTTATGACATCCCTAGTGCATATATCAGCACTGTTGTCACAGGAAGCATCAGTACAGTTTGTAACACATGCAATACTGCTGTACATCTGACATACATAACATGAGCTAGGCAGGTCTGAGATTCACAGTACTGGTATGTGTGGTTGCGTGTGTGTCCATATATGTCACGTATTGTGGGGAATACATCTCAATTGTTACTCACTCTACTGTACACTAGTGTACACATCTGTACAGACTGCAATGTAGAAAGCAGGACATAGGCAGGGGCATGTATCTCACACATGTGAGGAATCTGTATGTGCATGACATTGGTGTATTAATTACTGAATGCCACAGTGTTTGTATGTAGGGCTAACTGGTCCCTGTGGTGAGGATGTATGTTACGATACTGAACTGATAAGACCCCTCCCACTATCCATGTTGATGTTCCCGATCTTAGGCCATACTGACTACCTGTACATGTGTATTCTCTGTGGCGCGTCATGTAGGTGCACAGTACTGTAATGATGATTTGCACATAGGCAGGGGTCCTCACCAGTAGCAACTGTGTGTGAGTGTATGTTACTGTGTCTGTGAATCCGTGAGTGTATGGGTGTGTTACTGTGTCACTGAATACATGTGTGTCAATACCTGAGTGTGTGGGTGCAGTTGTTTGTTGGCATCCTGTCATGGGAACGTGTATCACTGATTCCCAATGAGGCATCACACTTCTCACTGGCCTCTACCCTTGTAATCAGCTAGGCCACTCTCTTACTTCACCACTCCATGTAACTGTACCTGTGATGTCACCCTTTATGGATGTCACGTCTGTGGCTACAGTAGCTTAATACACAGCTATCATGCTCTTGGAACGGTAGACGTGTTTGTAACATGGGACATTTTCACTGGTATGTGGCAGCTACACGGTGCATGCTGGTATATTCCTACATACCTGTGAGTAGTCCACATTGACATATGGGACACTAACTGCAAACACTGACATCCACCGGCAGGTGCAATTAGACTTGAAGGAGGACAGCAGAGCATCATGACCAACATGCAGTTACTGTTGTTACATAAGACACATACTGTTAACAGTATTGTACACCTGTACTACATGGTATATCTGCTGCCTGTCAACAGTCCACAACAATTGTAAACTACACATCTTCCCACAGGCATTATCATATGCACATGGTGTTAATGTTTGCCAGAGGCCTAGGCTGCACCATTGGATGACATCATGTGTGTGGATTTGGGTCTTTGATCTAATTGGGCATGTGTGGATGTTATGCATGTGTGTGTTACGGTGCCCTACATATGTTTCCAGTGTGTGCATGTATGTATGCACACAGTTCTGCCATGTGTCTGGCCTACACAGGGGTATTATTGACAGCTGTAGACTGTAAAGGCAAGGTTTTACAGTTCACGGTGTCTGGCCATGGACATGTGACCTGTGCCTGCCAGGGGTTGCACGGGCACTACCAGGCAGAGGTGCAGATTGGGTACTGTCTGATGTCACTTGTCTACTGGAATCGTGTCCTGTTGGGACTGTCCCGGGCCATGTGCACATGGTCTGCTGTGTCATGGTGTGGACAACACAGCACCAGATGCACTGCTGCTGCTACTGCCACTATGGGAGCAGACATGTGAGGTAGCTCGTACACGTAGACCTGAAACAGGTGATGTAGCAGGCCTATGTCCACGTGCCCAATGCCTCACTCCTACCAGATGTTCCAACACAGACAGCTCACGCTCGCGGATTGTCATGCCACTGTCAAGGACTCCAACCATGTCACCCAACCATCTATCCAAAGCTTCAGCAATCTGCTGTTGAGCTTTTACCATTGCCTGGATGTTGTTGTTTATAGAGAATGGACAGCAGCCCTCTGTAGCCTCTGATCTTCTCTGTTGCGCCATTCAGCACGTGCCTGTGCCTCCATTAGAGCCTGAAACATGCGTCTGGTGACACCAGCTGCTGCACTCTGTCGTGCAGGAGCATGTTGGCCAGAGGTCCTCCTATGAGCAGCACTGGCCATGTGCCTTTGTGGGCCACCACCAGTCATTTGGCTGACACCATGGTGTGCAGGCACACCTTCCATAGCCCCCACACTTTCCTGTTCCAAGCTACCACGCGCCAACTGTCCTTCCTCTATGGCCACTGGCGATGGTGTATGTACAGGTATGGGATCTGTGTGCAGGGATGAGGGGGATATAGATGGAATGGCAACCAATGGCACAGTGTCAGGCCCTGACAACTCTGCCTGTGACTCAATCATACATTCATCATCACTGCTAGAGTCTGTGGGGGACACTAACATCATATGTACCACAGGAGGGCAATGCACCTACATCACCTGTGAGGGCTGAGGGCAGACAAGAATTGTACATTACAATCTATACAATAGACACACACACAGACACACACGCATGTGATATGACAGAAGGCATGCAACATGCATGTGATATGGCATGCAGCGCAGACAATAATAGTGGTAGTTATCATACATCCCTGGGGTGCACACAACAGCATGCATGTGTCATAGCAGACGGCATGCAAATTGCACAATCATAGTAGTAGTTAGCATACATCCCTGTGTTACACCATGTGGACCAGCACAGGTTAACAGTATACCTGACTGATGTGTGGCATATGACCTTGACAATCACATGTAGTATGACATGTGATCTGCTGACGTCTGCAATGACATGCATACATGTTTAACACAATGGTGTCCTGTCAAATATACAGTGGGGCAATGGTGTACCAATGCAGTGTTGTCTGTCTGCCCTACAGATATACTGCACATTTAACTAATGTGCATCGCCATTGCAAGGAATCATGAGGCATCTCTAGTGCTATACAGTGTGAGTTATAGACAGGGTTCATAGCCATGACTGTGTTCAGATACAATACATATATACTGTGGAATGTGACCCATGTCACTGAGGTGTATACACACTAAACCATGATGTGGAAGTTGTGACACAGGTCACTGATGGGTATACAGATGACTCCCCTGCACATCTGCAACCATATTGCTGCTGCCTGGCAACTATGGCCAGACATGGCGAACATGTCAGTATACCATGTCCCACATGACATCTGTGCACCACACACACATACACGAGGAGCAAGTATGACAATGATGTCCAACACCAGCAAGGGGAATGTACCGTATCTGTGGGCTGATGTGGATACTGTACAGGTGACTGCTGTCATGTTGAGACACCCTCAAGATGTTCAACACATCTTATGTGGTGGATTGATGTTACACCTACACAAGATGTGCACAGGCTTGTAGGATGTCTAGTGTTCCACATCTACAATATGACCATTATACAAAGGCCATAGTTGAACCATGTGTAGCCATTGTACAACAGGGTGTACACACAGGCACAACACGTCTACTGTGTGTGTTGCTCCATGTTTCTGGCCATCCTCCATGGCCATGTGTGTACATGTGTTGTCCAAATTATTGTGACAGGCATCCATTTCACATGTCTGTGTTGTCCCATATGACATATATGCTCCACTGACAACAGGGTTGTGCAGATAAAGGGTGGTATGTGGGATATGTTTTCAGGTTAGGTAGGCAGTGTTGCAGCCAGGCCACTAGATGTCATGGACATGTCAAGATAGCACATCACATTGTGTGACATTCATAGCAGGGCTATGATCCACACCAGTGAATCCTGTGTGCTGGCCCACTGTGTAGTACTGTTTGTATTCACCACATGTGTAGATCTGATCTGTAGGATGTCCCTAAAGTGAACAGCACCTCCACCCTTGTATGCACAGCTGTCCACACATCTGGCAATGACAGTTTGTGAGGATTCATGTCGATGAGATGATTCACATAGTTTGCAAGTGTTGCACATGGGTAGTCATTGTGATGCATTGCAGGTCCAACCTGTATATTGTGATAGGACCATACATTATGTGCACATGTTGTAAATGGCAACATGGCAGATAGATTTGTGCATTACGATTTCTGATAAATAATAACACTCTCACCTGCAATGGGCTGCTGTCGCAGCAGAACACCAGAGGTACTTAAATAGGAGTAACACAGCAGTATGAGCATAATCCACCCCTGTATAATGGCTACAGGGTGCAATGTGCATAACACATACACCAGTACATTAGACTATACTATGGTATATGCACATGGGTGCATACACAGAGTAGCATACTATAGTATGCGGCATGTGTGTATACATGCCTTGCATATGATGTTACATTACATATTGTACAGTGACACATGCAACTATATGGAATATAGTTGTTATGGGTGCAGTACTGACTCACCAGGCAACTCCAGGCTCAGTGGTTGAGAGACACCCACCTCCACAATATCAGCTAAGGCTTGTGGATGTGGTTCTGCAGGTGTCCCCAAGTTGGCCAGTAGCTCCTCGGTACGTGTGAGTGGGGGCTGGGTTGGTGGTCCACCACCTGTTGCACCTTGTTCCCTGGCAATTTCATTTGCACGCTGTTTCACCCATCTAATGAGGTTTGTACAGTGTCTGCGCACCTGCTAATATGTGTGGTTGTGGCCACCAACATCATTAACCCTCCTGCAAAGTTCCATCCACAGGGCATCCCGCTGCTGTGCATCCTGTGGCACATGGCTGAACAGGATATCATGATTGTCGAGTAGGTATGGGATGAGGGCCTCATCCTCCAAGCAGGTAAAACAGGGTAGCCTTGCACGTAGCATACCTGGAAGACATAATGATGGAGACAGGTCACAGTAACTCACAGAAACATACAGAGCTATAGCTGAACATACAAGTGTATCGCATTTATTAAGTTTAAATAGTTGTATTTGCAAATCTACATGACACTGACGTGTTTGTGTCATACACATGTGACACTCAATGTTGAGTGGATATTATCACCATATATGTGTGTGTGTGTCACCTGATTACATTGCTCATACTCCATGTGGATGCTGTCTTGATGTGGGAATGTCTGTTTGCCTGTACTGGTGTTCCTATCTATCAGCACTTGGCTGGATGTGTCCTCATTAATGCAGTCAACCTTGATGCTGTGTATATGTCACATATAAGGACTTACACTGCCTTAACAGACATGACCTGTGACCCTGCAGACTTGCTCACATAAGGTTTTACATGTATGTGTTCTGCCATATACATCTACATGGCACTGTACAGCAATTCAACATCCTGCCATGTATCACCTGTGTTGCACATGTGATACACATGGGATACTGGCTAGCCAGATGGTATTTGCAGGGATGGATATCAACTATAGCATGTACAGTCAAAGTCAACTAGTGGGCTATATGCCATAGGCCATGTATGAATCTAGGATGAAAAGTTACCTGGCAGTAGCCGACAGGTGGGTCTGTGAGGACAGGTGAAGCAGTGCCACATTATTGATCCACAGGGTTAATGATACATTTACCATACATTACCATGCAGTCATCACACCATATCTGAGAGGGGAGCGATGTGCAGCTTTGACGGACAGGAATGCATAGTATGGCAGGACTATGTAAAGTGTATGGGACAAGGATCTGTCCAGCATGTGGAAGGTGGATGTCCATGAAGTATATGTTCGAGATCAGGATGAGTACGTGTAGCATTTCCAACATCACTGGGTTGGACATGGATTTATTCAGGGTATGCATCATGCTACATAGTGGAGATTGGGGAATGGGAAGGCTGGTGTAGGCCATCTGCACATGGCCAATACCCCTTAAAGGAAATATGTGATCTGATATGGATCACTTGAGTGTTGTGTATGGCTGGACAATGATCTCTAAATTCATGGATGGCACCCTATCATTATTAGAGTTGCCACATATGACTACCTGACAGGTGTGGTGACATAGCTATCACAGGAAAGACAACTGCCCAGCTGCATCCCTCACACACGTGTCCATTATGTTGACCACTGCCTAGGTGGTAGTTCATGGGTACAGGGTTATTAACATAGGGGTGACAATGCAATATGTAGCTGTCAGATTGTGGTCATATGTCACACACACCTCACCCACAAAGCCCCTTCTGTATGTTGTCCACAACACTCCTGAGTCAGCTATTGCTCCTAGGTCATAGTCATTCGCATACTTCAGTAGGTAGATGCCTTCTGCTTGTCTGTGAGGTATGGACTACAATGAGGGGGAATACAATTCATTAACCCTGACATTCTGTAGCTGCCACTGGTGTGATGAGCATGTATTATTCAGACACCTTCTGTAGTGTTGGTTCTGCCAGCAGTCCTGTTGCAAAACAGTCCTGTGACATAGGAATGTACATCTAGTATACCAAGTGTAGGTGGTACACAGTATGGGTGATGATGTCCTATGACCTGGCAAGGTTATGATATGCAGTGTGACATCAACCATACCATCATCTACATCTGTACTGCTGACATCAATTAATTGATCAAGGTTCATGCCTTCCAGACCAGACTCAGCAGGGTAGTAGTAAAGTACTTCCCATTATCAGTGGTGTTTCCCCCGTTGTGGGTTGTGATACCTGTTGGTGTGCACCATTCAGTGTGCAAACAACCTGACATGGAGCTATGTTTTACATGATGTGTACATGGAGAGCATCTTGTTTTGCCATATGTGTATGATATAACCTGTGATGTGGACAGATCCCATGCAGCCTGAGTGCAGCTTGCACCTGCATAGTTGTGGGTACAGGGGCCCTGTGGTGTACATGGATATATGCTTGTGTACCTCTTGGGGAGAGGGGGCCATGTGTTTATGTTATCCAAAACCCTATCTAGATTGCTTATTCATGCTAAGCACTTGTTCAGAACTTGTAAGCACCACGTAAACTAATAATTACTATAGAACTCAATCTTCCTCATTACCTAGAGGTAAGGGTGAACAGGTTTTGTACATACTTTTCTCACTTGCTTAGAGTAAAATAGCTTTTGTACTCACTTTCTTCACTTATCTAGGTGAAAGTAGTTCTATAGTCAGGCATGTCCAAGAGTCAACTGCCAGTGTTCTCACATATCTGATGAATCTGGACATCTTGAGGCAATGTACACATTGCCTCATGTACACAGACAAGTCTCTCTGCCTACCACCCAACACTACAACCTGTGAGAGATGCACTCATCTAGCCAAACTGGAGGTAGAGGTCTCTCCAAACAAGCCTTACCCTGACTGTCATGTGGAGAAGGTAAACATTCGCACCACACCACATTCATCACATAGTCTCACTGAATCTACCCCACCATTAACTGGGAAAACTACTTGTGTACCAACACATTAGCTCAACGCTTTCTGAAATTCATAAACACCAATGCCCTGACTCAACATATCCACACACCCACCAGGGGCAACAATATCCTAGACCTAGGCATTACCAACATGAGTGACTGGTGCTCCACACATGAAGCCAACTTCTCATTGGTCTGAATAGACCATGAGCTGAACACCATTGATATCCACATCCTGCCCCCACCCCCCCATTAAGGGAACCACAGTATAATATGTCTACAAAGCCAACTACATGCTTCCTAAGACAGACGTGGTGAACGCCATGACACCCATACAGATGGACAGTACTGTTACAACTGCTGAATCCAACGCAAATGCACTCTATAAGCACTTACATGAGTGCATGACTTGTGCTATCCAAAACAGAACCAGGACGCTATACTCCTAATTAAGGAAACCAATCTGGTGGTCCCCTGCCATAAACAAACTGTACTACAGGAGGAAGACACTGTTGCAAATGAGAGTACAATCCCATGTGTGGAGGAGCTCCCTGGTCAGCCTCAATAAGAAGGTGAGATCCCTTATAAGATCCTCCAAAGCTAGCTCTGAAAACTTAAACACCACTAATACCAACAACAGCCACAAAGCATTCTACAGCTATGTCACATATTTATTTATTTATTTTTATTTATTTTTATTTTTTATTTTACATTTGTTTACTAGGCTAGTCCAACTGGATATAAATCCTTTTTCAGCAGAGGCCCGGGGAGAAAAGCTCCACAATGATCAAACAGACATTGAATTACATACTAAAATACAATTTTGTAGGAGGAAACATAAACACGGAAAAACAAAGTATGCATACAATTAAATTGGGTAATTAGAAGAAAAGCAAATAATAGAAAAGATAGGTTAATTAAGGACAGTGTTCAGTAGGAGATAGGAAAAGTAGGATCTGGATATATAAGAGAAAAAAGAATTAGTTAGTGAGCCAGCCAAGAAGGCTCACTTGGAGGTACCCAATGTCTCTGTGACTGAGATCCATGATGTGCACCATAGCCTTGTAGACCAGGCTAGTCAGGTCTATAGGAAAATAGGTCCCATGGCCCATTGTGGCGCCACCTTTGTGTCTTGATGTCAACAACCAGATCTGCTCTGAGTTACAGCACAAAGGCACAAACATTACAGAAACAACTGATATTGGCAACATCCTGACAGACAGGTTCAATGCTAACTTTCCCCCCTCCCTCTCAAAGCTGCACACTCTAAAGGAAAATAATAGTAGCATCCATGGGACCGGACAACATCCCAGGCTGCGTTTTACACGAACTTCAGAACGTACTGTCTCCCCACCTATGCACCATGTTCAATAATAGCCTCACATCGGGCATAGTGCACCCTGAATGGTGCACAGCAACAGTTATCCCACTCCACAAAGGTGGCGCCACAATGGGCCATGGGACCTATTTTCCTATAGACCTGACTAGCCTGGTCTGCAAGGCTATGGTGCACATCATGGATCTCAGTCACAGAGACATTGGGTACCTCCAAACCTTTGACCCCTCCCTGTTTGGCATTGTTAAGGGTGGACCATGCCTCCTAAACCTGGTGAACTTCTTAGAGACAGTTACCAAGGCATTAGATGAGGGTAAGGAGGTCCACACAGCCTACCTAGATCTCTCATAGGCTTTCAACACCATTCCTCCTTCTGGTATTATCAACATACCCATCCACCTGAACATTAACCCCTACGTCATGTGATGGTTTGCAAAGTGGCTCACAGACAGAACCCACAGAGTGGGAGTTGCATACCTTAGGTCCGACTGTATACCAGTTACAAGTGACGTCCTCCAGGGCTCAGTCCTAGAACCCCTCATGTTCTGTATATACTTCTCTGACATACAGACAAGCACAGGAGGGCTTTGGCTGAAAAGGTTTGTAGACAATTGCAAACTAGGGGACATAATTATTTCCCCAGCTGTTACAGACACCCTCTGGAAGGGCCACACTGAGATAGATACCTGGTGTTAATATCATGGCATCAAGCTGAATGCCTAAAAGTGCATAGTCACCCCCTTTGGATATAACTAATTACCTATGGACTACCACATAGCTGCTAGTCCCCTACATACAGAAAAGGTAATAAGGGATCCGGGAACCTCAGTAGGTAGCAATCTCTCCTTCGATAACCATAATGACAAGGTGGTTAGACTATCCTTCTACATGGCCCCCCTAATCTCTAATGGGTTCGCATCCAGATCAAAGGAGGCCATTGCGACTCTACTCATGACATATTAGACCCATTAAAGGATACAACACCCCATTTGGGATATATCTTACAAGACAACTGCAACAGCTTGGAAGACCACACCAGTACCACAACAAGAGGATTACTGACCTCAAACAGATGACCTATGCAGCCCAACCTAAGAAACTCCAGCTGTGCTCCGTTGCATACCGCATACTCACAGGTGATCTCTGCTTGACATACAAGGCCCATGCTCAACCCTGTATTGCTGGATATGCTCCACCTAAACAGAGGCCCCTGAGAGCCACATGCTCTAGGGATATACACCTAATCACAATGATGAGTAGGACATGCTGGACGGATAGATTCCTGACCCAGACACTCCCCATGCTTTGGAACATGATTCCAGTGTACATCAGGCAGGGCCCCTGACTAGCACTCTTCAAGGAAAACCTTGACATGTGGATGGGAGACAGACATGTACCCTGGGGATCACTGCAGTAGCTCTGCTGGACAGAGGCACAGGGGACTAATGGCTCTGCCATTCAGAGGCACAGGGAACCAACCTATGGGGGTGGCGAAAGCCAACACACTCTAACTAGGCTTACAAATACCCTTGGTAAGACAGCCTAGTACCTACCTTTGCACATATTACATGTCTTATGTGCATGGATAGTTAACTAGCTCTTCCATTTTACTTTGCTATCATGCTGATAAACTGTCGGGTGACTAAAAGACATATGTATCCTGTTATTGTGTATTGTAAATGCCAATAGAAATAACTAATGTTTGCCAAACATTACAGTAATGCTATGTAGCTTGTAATACATATCTGCCTACAATACTGTACATTACACAGTTATTGGCACAATATCCCACAATGCAAATCATAATTGCACAGTGGCCCAACCTTCCACATGTTATTCTCAGTAATATACCCATACATATGGCTACTGTTACAATATATCAACATATACTATCCCCTGTTATAGCACATACTTGTTGGACCAGCCCTGCCACTGACATCGGCAGGTGAGGAGTATTTCTGTTCAAAGCCCTTATATAGCATCCCTTGTGGTGTATGAGGTGTTTGCCTTGTGACCTACAGCGGTACACACAAATACTACAAGCATTACTATGCTCAGCAATACATCACTACAAGATAACTGTTTCCACTATATGGATTGCGTGCACTTTAAATACTACAGAAAGGTACTACATACACAGACATAATGACTGTTCTACATACCTTATTAATAACCCGAGGTGTCGTTAACTGTTGATTCAATCCTTTTCAGTTTGCGTTTCAATGTTCTTTGTAATGTTCCGCTGATATATACGGATGGTTTGAATGTGTGATAACACATCCTTTTCTAGTTACATATCGGTAACATGTGGTATCCTGTCCACCAATTGCTATCTCAAAGTAGTTAATTAGATGCACATCAGCTGTGCAGCTACTCCATTAGCCGATACCATGGCAGCAGTAGTGTATAACTGAGTACTCTTTTTGGGCATTGTCCGTTTGCCTTACTTTCAAGAAAGATGGCCTGGATGTGTTGTTTGCAATATATTTCAACAGCTATATGAAGACACACAGAGATATATTAGCTTCATGACACCCATGGACTGTGTATAATGGCTAGATGATTTAGTTCTACATGTGAGTGCAGCTGCTATATTTCAGAACATTGCTACTTATGCAGGGTTTGTTTGTACCTGATACTTCTGCAGATGTTTAAGTCTGGCAAGGATGTTTGGCCAGCTCAAGGCCATATGGCTATGCATGAACTGTTAGGTGGTGTACAGTGTGCTCACCAGACATCCTTGATTTGGTGTACAAGTGTAGCATACTGTGCTGTTGCTTACTAATTGCTAACACATCCCGGCGTACACACAACTCTCTGAAATGGGATTAGTGCAAACAAACCCTGTAACATCAGCAGCTGTTCCATTGTATAATAGCAGATATTTCACATAGGGCCATGTTAGTGTGTCTCTGACAAGGTATGTTAAGGCTTCTGCAGATGTCGTACAATGAGTGAATGATTTGTGATGTTATTACAGTTTGAATTGTAATATGTTTGGGTGTGGGGGTGATGTTGGTGGGTGTGCATAGCAGATGCAGGTGTGTAGGAACTGCTTTTAGACATAATCGCTATGTGCATGAGGATTCCTTCCCTATTTGAACACCTATCCTTTTGTGGACTAATACAATGGTAATTGCAGGCTGATTCATTAAAGCACTGTTATGTGGTTCCTGTATAGCATGCAGGTGATGTTAGTCTTTGAATCCCTTTGGTAATATATCTGAATGTAATAAAGTATTGCTACATGAAAGCTGTGTATTTTTGTCATAGGTATTTGCAGTAATCGTAGTTGCGTTGGTGACTGACCCTCTTTGGCTAGGGTTGCCACCTTTTCATATGGCCATAGTGGGCCCTTTTCAGGACACATATCAGGTTTTACAGGCCAACACAAACCCATGAGATAGAACTTTCTTTTCTTGCCTAAACATAAGCTTATTCTTGTAGCAGTTTAGTTGCTTATCCTGTTTTCTGTAACATGTAGGTATTTTAGATACAGAAATAACTATTGAATACAACTATTACAGTACATATGGGACATAATCATGTCCTACAATCCCAGGACATTTGCCACGTTTAATATATTTGGTCAGGACACAACCACCCAAAGAGGGAGTGTCCCTTGCAAAGTGGGACAGGTGGTCACACTATCATTGGCTCATGTCCATAGCACATATTTGTAATAGTATATAGGCATATACTCTCCATATCCTTTGTTCATAAAGGTTGGTAGTGGCGAAATGTGTGATTGCTATGGTCCATGTTATACACATATATGAACACTTCAACCACTGTATACGGGATACCTATGGAATCCCGAAACCACAGAGTTCCGACGCACACAGTACCGGGACCAAACTCCCATACCCCGCATTACCTCACGACAGTAACTCGCAAAAGTAACATGAACATGGAACACACACACGCACACACAGATACACTGCTACCCAACACATCCAAACAAACCATCCTACACTACGTATGAGCAGGTGGCCAATCCCCCCCCCTACACCCCCCATGTAGGTGTCTGCACCCCCCACACCACCCCTTACTTTAATATTCTACCTCCTAGGTCACACAAACAGATGCACAAAGCTAACCCACACCCACACATTACAGTCCCCCAAGAACACACACCACACACAGAACACACACTTACACACACTACAGCCCTAAGAAACACACTTACACACAGTAACCTACCTGGACCACAACACCAGAAACACTGACTAACTGTCCCTTAACATCGTGATTTTACACCTAGCGCATCTGCTGTTTCGGTACTGTGTTCTTTCGGACCTTAAGCCTCGGGAATATGCGCGTCGGTATGTAAAGCAGTCGGTATGTGGTAAGTATCCCATTTATATGTACCTCCATGGTTATGTAGATGTTGTTACCTTATCTATATATCTACATATATATGTATATCCCCATATATCGATATCTCTCTCTCTCTCTCTCTATATATATATATATATATATAAAAAACCTACACCTTTCATTGGGTACATGCCGGTTTGCTCTACTTCAACACATTCCTACCTTTTGTGTTTTATCCTGTCAGTATACACAACTGCCATTGGTACATCTCAGGTAACTTAGTGGTATGTTATTGTGATGAATGTGTACATGGTTGCGTGTTCTAATCCTGGCAGTGATATCTTACCTCTCAGAGCAGGCACTGGTAGTGCAAGGGTGATTAACGCACATTTCAGCGATTGTGTGTTCCGCATGTTTATTATTCTGTGGAGAACTACCTATATATGCAAGCTGTGTTTAAGGTATACTATGTAACATGTGAACATCTGTGAAGATTCCTGTCAGGGATACTCCCCATTATTTGGAACTACATCCCTAATTACATTATACAAAACCCCTCACTAACACTCCAGGGAATCCTTGCAGAGTGGGTGGTGAACAGTGGCTACACACCAGGGATCCCGCAATTGGCTCTGCTCCACAGAGGGACAGTTAGTTAATCGATGGGTTGGCAACAGCAGACATGTTTTGCCTATGCTTATGAGTGGCCTTGGCAGTTGGGCATGTACCTACCTATGTATCTATGAACCTGTACATACAGTATGGACACATGCTGATAGCTTAATTTACTGTTCAGGTATTGACTTACCTTGTGCCAATGGCGGTTGTGTGTACATTAGTTGAGGGCTACCTATGTAGGATGCACACAGTAGACCATCTATACATGACAATTTACAGGTGGTCGTGTGTGTGTGCCATCCATGTTTGCTGTGTGTGCAGGTGGAGAAGGGTGTCAGTCCATGAGTGCCTACACTGTCAGTGTATGTGCTATATGTTCCCTCTTTGATAAGGCATGGGCATACTGGGCACACCTCCATCTGCCTACTGCGGCTGGCACAGGGTGTTCGTGGTCTGAGTCCCCCTGTGCCTGTGGGTCCCTTGGCAATGGTGGTGGGCTGTGAGGGCTTTCACCATTCTGTCCCTGCTGCAGCTGCTTCCGCAGGATCATATTGTGTAGCATGGCACATACTATGAAGATGTGGGCACACGTTCCTGGAGAGTACTGCAAGGCTCCACCAGGTATGTCCAAGCAACGGAACCATGATTTCAGCATCCCAAACACGCGCTCTGTGATGACTCTGGTTTCTGTGTGTGCCTCATTATGGCATTCTTGCGTGGCTGTGCGTGCATTTCTGATGGGAGTCATCATCCACGGTTCCTGGCAAATACCTGATACAGCTGGGAGGCATGCCAGATGTGGGAGTTGTGATAGCTTCCAGGGCTGCCAGCACACACATCCATGATAATGCCCTGGGCATTGTACATGACCTGGCAGTTGATGTAGGGGAATCCCTTGTGGTTTATGTAGCACCTACCCTGTTCACTGGGTGGTGACGATGTGTATGTGCGTGCAGTCTATTGCACCCAGTTTCTCCATTTAGTCTGCCACACGGTGGAAGAGATGGGTATTGCTGGCCAACTCCTCCTGTGTTTGGGGGAAGTATATGTGCTCATTGGCATGTGGTAACATGGCATCCAGGAACAGGTGGAGTACTCTGGATGCTGATGCCTGTGAGATCCCCATGATATCCCCAGTTGGCCTTTGGAAGGTATCTGTGGCTAGTATTCTCAAGCTTACACATACCTTTGTGTCCACTGGGATGGGTTCCCCTCTGTTACTCCTGGCTCTGCGGCGTGGCTGGCACAGCTCAACAAGTTGCTGTATGATGTCCCTGTCCACCCTGTAATGCTCTACTATCTCCAGATCATGTAGCTCCTGGTAGGTTACCCTTGGTCTGAACACTCTTCTCCTCCTCTCGTGCCTGAGATGGTTGTCAGCATCATCCTCCACACCACCGTCAGTTTCCAACACATGCTGGTGAATCAAAGCTATGGTGGCCCCTAACATGTACATATTAAAAGTTCCCCGGCTGTATACACCAATGGTGCAGAGTGTCTGGGAATACACAAGTGTGTGTGTGAGGCTTTCACACCTTATACTATTGTGCAATGGATGATGCTGGTGTAACTGGGTGTGTTTGCGGTATTCCAGCTGCAGGGTATCTTAATTATTGGTTTTACAGCAGGTATTGCTATTGTAGGGCCTTTGGTGTTGACTTACACTTGTCTGCCATGATTCATCTATTGCCCTTTACTTTAATTTTCAACCCGATTCCCCTCCCATTGTCAGCATGCATCCAGCTGCTGCCTTTCTTGTTTTGTACTTTTACAACCGAGGATTGTGTTGGGAAATGTGTTATGTAGCTGATCTACTGCAAGCTTCCTTTGTTCTGCTGTGACAGTTCTGTTTTCTTTGCTGTACGGCACCTCCCCTTTCCTGTTCTGCAGGTAGCTGCTAGCAGCCTTGTTAGCTGTTGTCTATGGCCCACTGTGAGTTTCTAGGTGTGAGTTACTCATTTGTACTCCAATTACCATGCTGCAGCATTTCCTTATTGTCTTCCCCTATCCTTCCTGTTTCAGCTGTGGTGCACAGCCGTTTACTGGGTTTCATGCGCGTTTTCATCCACGTTTACATGAACTTTCGGTTACCTTGTGTGCTCTCAGCTAAGCAAAGTTATGGCTACTTCCACACCACTATCCTGTGGCTTTGCTTAGCAACACGCAACACGGATTAGTAATGATCCAATGTGCTTTCAGCTACGGTGATGCGTCCCTCACTTGATGTCATGTTTACCTCCAGGCCACTCCTCGGTGTTGTACCGCTACGCTGTGTGGTACATCCTTATGCCGGCGGGGCGTTTGCGATTCAGTATTACTTTACTCATTTGCATGGCATTGACTGCTAATTCTTAGTTACCGCATGGAACACTGTCACAGACCCTTAGCAACCCTTGCGCCATGGTTGTGGTGTAACATGAGTGCCATTGACTATTATGGGGATATCATGAATTGTGTTACATTGCAGTTTTATGACATCTAAATATATTTTCCTTGTGATCCCATTTGCGCACAGATGCACTGCGGTTTTACTTTGCATTGGTGTGGCCATTATTTTTTATATGTTGTGCATGTTGTGTTATGCCATTGGCTATATATTTAACCACTGGCATATATTAACATGATAATACATAAGTTTGGTCCGCTTTCATGGCTCCGATTTTATGTTTGACAAAATGTAAACCTTTTTTTTGGTTTACATTTTTAGATGCTTATGCTACGCCTGCACCACTTCATGAATCCCTATAAACCTTCATTTGCATGCTACACTGCTGCACATTGGGTAATTAGCATACATAAGCTGGGAGCTGCGTAGCTCTGCCTTATGCTGGTAGTGCACATGGAAACAGCTCTTACTTGAATCGCTCGGCAGCCATATTTGGTGCTAGATCGCCGACGCTACTCCTGCGCATGGCGCAAACTTCATGAATCCCGGGGAGTAAATTCTTATCATGATGTGTTTGTATATAATAATGCTGATTGATCAGAATCCATGAAGACTCTTGTATTGTGTCCAACGTAGGAGAGCGACATGGTGTCAGATCCGGGATCACAGAGAATGATATGCAGAGCCATGAGTTGCAGACATGACAGTGAAGGTAAATTAAGAGAAACGAGCATGAAAAAGAGCCAGAAAAGAATCAAAGGTAATGAGAATTCACACAAACTGCTTATTCTGCAAAAAAGATAAACAGAGCATTACAAGGCACAAACCACATTATTAAAAAGGCGGGAGGCACAAAAGGTTTATTAACTAAGGGAAATGTTTAAAATTAAGATATTTGACAAAAGGTTACCAGAAAAGCAAAATGAGTATGTTTAAAAGCAAAACAAGCGTGTTTAAAGGCAAACACTACCACTGCAAAACTGGCTCAAATGGTCCTAGGCCATAAAGACTCCCAAAATATCAGGAAGAAAGGTCAAATAAAAACTTATTTTATTAGTAGTACAAAAGGAATAAGCACTTTTATCCTGCTTAACAGGACTTCATCAGATTCAACAATACAATAGCATTGCAGGTGCTTATATAGATGTGGAAATGAGTTAAAAGGAAGTGATGTATTAATTAAGAACTCTAGCTACTTAAAGAAATAGGTACATTACAACATAAATAACTTGTACCAAAACAACATGAATAAAAAAATAAGTTTTTACTTGACTTTTCTTCATGGTATTTTGGGATTCTTTATGGCCTAGGACCATTTGAGCCAGTTTTGCAGTGGCAGTATTTGTGTATTTGTTGCCTTAACTACTGCACTCAGAAATTTGGACTGTTTAAAGACAAAATTAGTATGTTTGAGGCAAAATGGGCATGCATAAAGTAAAATGAGCATAAGACAAGTACAATGGGCATGAAAAAAGGTTAAATGAACAAAACAAATATAGCAAGGACAAAAAAAGTGCACATTAAGCATAAATAAAACAAGGCAACTGCATTTTTTTTTGGCAAAGTGCTGTGTTTTGGCATAACTATGGCTTCGTATTGTATCAAGGGCATAACTAGAGTTATTTGAAGTATCTCAACGTATGCAAAAGTGCTTACAGTATGCACTTATTACTGTACATGTATTCTGAAGAGTTTATTTGTGTGCAAAATGTGTAAAAGTGCTTAGAGTGTGTGCTTATTACTGTGCATGTATTCCGAAGAATTTATTTGTGTGCAAAGTGCAACTATTTCGTGAAGTACAGTCACAGTATAGCCATTTCAAAAAGATTATTGTGCTGGCTGTATCTTTTCGCAAAGTGTTACCATTGCAGAGTTTCTTGCACTGTAAGGAATTGCCTAGCAAGGTGCCACCATTTTGGGGAAATTTCAGTGTGCAGTGTACCATTTATGCATGTGTCATTACTTCGAAATGTTATTGACTCTGAGCTCCTCTTGCCCTGTTCATTCACATTGTGCAATTATTTGAAATATTTCTTAAAATTATGATAAATTACTTTTGCAATACAGTAATTTCAAAGGCATTACAGTGCCTAAAAGACTTATTTCACTAAGTTCAGTTACACAGAGGCTTGCATCGTGCAGTTATTTGATATGTTTCTTATACTGATAAGAGGTGATTTCTTGCAATACAGTACATTTGAGAGTATTACAGTGCCCAGCAGACTTAATTCACAAAGTTCAATTATACAGAGGATTGTTGGGCTATTGTGCAAAGTTACAAATACTAGCATAAATTTCTGGCATATGTGTATGTATATGTGGTGTTGCTTATTTGCAAAACCCTTCACTGGTATGCGTTAATATGGAAGACAGATTTTTGAAAGCTCTTACCAGTGTATTTGATCAGAATATTGCAGAGAACTGGAGAATATTCGAGCAAGAGTACAATATTTTTATACAAGCAGCTTATTCAGAGAAAGATCCACACACCAGGGCATTCATTTTGCTAAACCTAGCAGGGTCAGAGGCCATAGAAAGAGAGTGTTCATTTGTGTATGCACCAGCAGTATTTGAGGGAGAAGATGAAAATCATTGTATTGTTGTACAGGCTGAATCAAGGGAAGACCCTGAGTGTTTGAAGCATAAGTTCAGAGAAATGTGTAACCCCCAGACAAATATTAAATTAGAGAGGTATTTGTTTTACGTGAGAGATCAAGAAACCAATGGAAACTTTTGCAGCTTATATTACTGACCTGAGAAACAAAGCCAAAATGTGTCAGTTTGGTGACTTAAAAGATGAGTTAGGAAAGGACAGACTCGTGTCTGGTATTAATAGTGCTGCTGTGAGAAAGATTTTACTTTGTGACAGTGATTTAATGTTGAGTAAAGCCATTGAGATTTGCCAAATCCAAGAAGTTACAGAAAAACACACAATTATGCTTGGAAGTGACAAGAGCATAGTTTCAGCAGGCTCCAGAGCAAATGTAGATAACATGCACCACATGGCAAACAGAGGTAGGCCTAAGCACATGGTATCCACAGCCCCTGCTGGCTCACCAGGGAAACCACATAGCTTTCCAGCAAGTTCTAAGACTAGTTCAGCTAAAGGAGCACATCTGTCAGTGCAGTACAAGCGCGAATCAGCAAAACCCAAGTATAGCTTGATTGTTAACTGTCACAGTTGTGGTGCCAATCATGAGTCTAGAAGAGAGAAGTGTTAAGTATTTGGTCAGCAATGTCATAAATGTAAAAAATGGAACCATTTTCAAAACTTTTGCAAATCAAGTAAACCTCACACGGTTGTAAAGAAAGGTTACACAAAAAAGCAAGTTGATCAAGTAGAGCCACAGCAGTCAACTTTTTTTGTAGATGATGTATCAGTAATTGGTAGGAGAGTTGATGCAGTGAATTTATTGGCAAAAAGCAAAGTGTTTTGTACAGTCCAAATCAATGGTAAATCCACAGAGCTTAAAGTAGACACTGTTTCAAAGTGTAATGTTATATCTGCAGACACATTTGCTAAAGTGAGAACTAATATGCAACTCAATGTGGCCAGTAGTGTGAAACTTGTTGCTTATGGAGGTGAAGAAATCCAAACCGAAGGCTCAGTGATGCTTTCATGTTATTTGGCCAAGAACTGTTACAGCTTGTTATTCTATGTAGTTTGAAGACCAGTACAGTCTTTATTGGGTCTCAAAGATAGTCTGAGAATGAACCTGCTTTCTTTTAACAAAGAAGTTCATCACATAAGTGTATCTCCTAGTTCCAAATTTTCTGAAGACATTTTCCCACAGTATGCTGTTTTCAATGACAAGCTGGGCAAACTTCCAGTTGTATATTTTATGAAGTTATACCCAGAGGTCACTCCAGTAGTCAGACCAGTGAGAAGTGTTCCAATAGCTATGCAAGATAAAGTTAAGGCTCAGCTGGATAAAATGGTACAGCAAGGTGTAATTTGTCCAGTTACAGAACCAACTGAATGGGTGTCATCTATGGTAGTAGCAGCTCACAAAAAAGGCTCAGACAAAATCAGGATATATATTGACCCAAGAGATTTGAACAAGGCATTGAAGAGACTGTATCATCCGATGCACACAGTCGAAGAGATCGCAGCTCTAATACCGAATGCCTCTGTTTTTTGTGTCTTAGATGCAAAACGTTCATTTTGGCAAGTGACGCTTGATCACAAATCCTCATTACTAACCACTTTTGGTACCCCGTTTGGCAGATATAGATTCCTAAGGTTCCCATTTGGAATAAATTCTGCAAGTGATGTCTTCTAGAGTGCAATGGAGTAAATTTGTTCAGGATATCCTTGTGCCATAATCGTATATGATTTATTGGTTGGAGGCAATGGTGACGCAGAGCATGACAGAAACTTAAAGAGAGTTATATACAGAGCATGTGAAGTAAACTTGAAGCCGAACTCCCTGAAGTGCAAATTCAGGCTTTCAGAAGTTACATATGTAGCTCATTTATTTACCAGTGTTGGCTTGAGATCAGACCCAACCTAGCATGCAGCTATTCTTGAGATGTCAGCACCAGCTAATGTTCAAGCTCTACAGCATTTCCTAGGCATGGTCAACAATTTAGACACGTTTATACCAGACTTCAATGAGTTGACATCACCTTTAAGAGAGCTGACATGCAAAAATGTTACATGGTCATGGTTAGAACAATAACAGAAGGTATTTGAAGACCTTAAGCAGAAAATTGTCATCTCGCCTGCATTAAGATACTACGATGTGAATAAACCAGTCACTCTTTCCAGTGATGCTTCAAACTTTTGTCTTGGCACAGTTATTTTTCAAGAGGGCAGACAAGTAGCCTATGCATCTAGAACACTTACCCAAACTGAAAAGCAGTATGCTCAAATTGAGAAAGAACTTTTGCCAATAGTAGTTGCATGTTCCAAGTTTCAAGATTATATTTATGGTCGACCTATTCAGATTGAAACTGACCACCAACCTCTAGTCACTATTCTAAAGAAGCCTATGCATTCAGCTCCAGCAAGATTACAAAGAATGATGCTCAGATTGCAAATGTACAGTTTCAAAATGGTCTACACAAAAGGCAAACTACTCTATCTGGCTGATACCTTGTCCAGATTGCCCAGAAATATGATTGAGCAGCTTGAAGTGGAGAATTTTGATTTTGACATGATAGCAGTGCATAATTTTTCTACCACTGGGCTTGATGGGTTAAGAGATCATGCAAAGACTGATCCAATTTTGTAAAAGCTCAATCACTACATAAATATTGGATGGCCATCAAAGCAATCTAGTGTACCACCTGAAGTGCCAACCTATTTTCCTCAGAGAGATGAAATGTTGATGGAAGATGGCATTATTTTCAAAGGTCCTAAAATTGTTTTTCCTGCTTCCTTACAACAAGAATATATCCATATTTTGCATTGTGGTCACCCAGGTTCTGCATCCACTAAGAGAAGAGTGAGAGAACTAGTATTTTGGCCTTCCTTACTGAAAGACATTGATAAGGTACTTTCTTCTTATTCAGTATGCAATAGTACTAGATCGCATTTGCAAAGAGAACCACTTCAGCTAAGTCAAGTTCCTGAACTACCCTGGTCAACAGTAGCCATTGATATCTTTGAGTGGGACAATTAACACTACTTAGTATTGGTAGACTCTTATTCAAATTGGTTTGAGATCAACTTACTACCTAACCTAGCATCCACTACTGTTATTACCAAATTGAAACATCATTTCTCAGTCCATGGAAGTCCACACAAAGTTATTTCTGACAATGGTACTCAGTTTACTAGTCAGTTGTTTTAGAAATTTGCAAGAGAATGGGACTTTGTACATGTTACTAGTAGTCCTGAATATCCCCAGTCAAATGGACTAGCTGAACGTGCAGTGCAGAGTGCAAAGCAATTACTTGAAAGGTCAAAGCGTGGCAATACCGATGTATTCCTGAATCTACTTAATCTCAGAAGCATACCCCGTGATGATATTCTTGGCTCACCTGCTCAAAGGCTTCTATCCTGGCAAAGCAGAATGACACTACCTATTAGTTCCAGTTTATTGAGGCCTAAAGCCAAGAACAACAAAACCATCAAGGCTCAATTATTCCAGAAGCATTCTATACAGAAGTCCAGTTATGATAAATCAAGCAGATTTCTTCATCTGTTGAGGGAAGGAGAGACAGTGAGAATACAAACAGTGAAATGTTTCGACTGGATTGGTCAAGTTACAGGTATATGTGCCAAGCCGAGATCCTACCTTGTAGCATCTGAGGGTGTGGAGTACAGGAGAAACCGCAGACATCTTCTTCCTGTACCAGAATCATCATCACAGCATTGTTTCTGTGATACAGACTCTAGATCTCAGAGTGAACCAAACATTGTTTCCACCCCAGAGTGTTTCAACCTCTACTTCTGTTCCTGAAGGTATTCCAAATAATCCCAAGGTTGAACGTTCTGTAAAGACTGCTCCAGTTTCTAAACCAAATTCCTAGTTTTATGTCACATGATATGGTTGAATAATCCAGGCCCAGTGTGAAATATGCAACAGCATGGTCTTATCGGTGTACATATATACCTAGTCTTGTATAAATGCATGACAAACAACTACCTGTGATATTCACATGCCAAATAGATTCATAACGTTGCATGATCTATTTTTCAAAGAGGGAGGATGTAGATCAGATTATATGTGCTGTAGCTTTAAGAAGCATGTCAAGGGTTGAGTGTGCAAATATAAGTATCAGGAACGTGCTATTCCCAGTACCATTTTGAGACTGCAGCCAGAGAGTGAGCATGTATGATTGCAGCAGTTAGTTTGTATATAAGTTACTTAAGTTAAAGTCAGTAAACTTCTATCGTGATGTGTTTGCATATAATAAAACTGCATGAACAGAACCCACGAAGACTCTTCTATTCTGTCCAAAGTAGGACAGCGACATTAACCTTCTACGAAATCTTGCAACAGCTCCTTTCTATACTCTTAATCAATGTGTGTTTACTGTACTAGCCACTAATGAACGTAACCAAATGACTGAACAAAATGTCCTTTCAACTGTACTGTTTGTTGTAACACGCTGTGCTCTTTATAAGTATATTTATTTTTTGCTCCTTTCTTGGCATTGAAATTGTACCATATTAAATTTTTGACTCTGTACTGTACTTTTATAACATGTGTATTGTATTTACTGTATTTGCTGAACTAATCTTTTTGGAGCTTTTCTCCCCTGGCCTCCACTGAAAATGGGATCCATGACCAGTCGGACTTTCCTAATAAACAAATGTAAAATAAATAAAAACATTAGATCTGTGAAGCCATGTTTCCAGAATCTCCTTCTGCAGTTGGGAAGAACTTCACTCCAATGGTTTATGGGAGATCAGTGTAGGAAGACTGGCATGAAATGTTTGACAAAAGGCATGGGCATTCAGGGCATGAAATCACACAGCGAATGGAAGGGAAAAAATGAAAAATAAACAGCCACACCACCCTTGCAGTAGTGATCTATATTAATGGAAATACTGATATCACTGTCAAGCACTGCCACTACTCAACCTCAATCTTTTCATGAATCATGCACAAAATAGAAACAGTATATGTAAAAACAAGAAAGAGATAGTACCACTATCCTGATGTACAAAGCTAGGCAAGGGGAAATAGACTGTTCACCAGAATTTATCTGTCATGTCACTCATATTCATTCATTCATTTTCTGATATTCTTACCGGGGAGACAAAGCCTATCTTGATAACCAATGGGTGTAAAGCAGAGAAATGGTTCTGGATTGGATGCAAGTCTGTCACATTGTTTATAAGCTAGTAGAGCTTCATATCAGCAACATCAAAATGTATACAGTACAATAGAACACAAATGCTAAAAAATCATCATTCATATTTGTCCAGGACTGGCTCAGACGATGCTGTCAGCTATACATTATCAGCTTAACTAATGATGAAGGGAAAGTTATTTTATCTCTTTGCTCTCGACAGATCTCATGTTGCATCTTTCAACATTGTTCTTGTGCTCCCCGGAGGCATGTGTTCTCATTACCCTTGGATTTCATACTGTTTTCCAAAGTGTATTAAAGGAAAGATACAGTTTAAGTACATTATGCAAAAGGCCACATCTTGTAGGATATCAGTTATACAGATATCACATGTCCAGCAGTATAATTCATAAGATAAATATTGCTGTATTTCATTAGGAAATATGCAGTTCTCAATTTTTAAATATGTTTATAGCTAAGCAGCTTGCAAAGATTGCATGGCATATGTTAATACATCAGGTAATGAGAAACAGATCTGTCTGTAATATATTCCTTGCACATTGAGGGACGGCCCATGTTTACTTCTGCATTTATGAAAATATGGAAGATTATTGTGGTTTTGGTAATATAAATCACAGATTTACAAAATCTGCACTGCATCATGTGAGAAACCTCACACTATAACATGTTAGTTTCCTTGCACAAATTCAAAAAACAAGCAAGTTTTAGACAGTGTTGCTGTATCTGGAAGTGGCAACATTGTGATGCTTAACTGTCACTAATACTTCTGTGTAGCAGTCAAAATTTTTAAGGTACTGAAAGTTTATTCTCTTCTTAGCAAGAACAATTTTGGTGGCTTTAGTCTGAATCATTAACACCTATGAGGTGTGGATAGTCACACTTTTAACAGCCTACACGCATCCATGCATTTCAGAGCATTTTATGAAAAATCAGCTTTAAAAGCATGCGATAAACAAATGTGAATATTTTGTGGATAATAAAAGCTATTACAACTGTACAAATAGCAATGTTATCAATTGGAAGTATTCTTTTTGTTGATATTAATCAGTGTTATCATAGTTTTCCATAAATAGCATTATCTTTAATTCAGACAAACCCAGAATTATATTTTTGCTAAACTTTCACAAATTGTCATATATATTGGAAAATGTAAAACACAGACATATGTTGTTAGAACACTGGTTAACTGGACCAAGCTTTCCCATGACAGCAAGAAATTTCATATCAGAGTGCATATTTATTTAGATATTTACAAAAATATGAAAACATATTCTTAATTGTAAAAATAGCAATATAAATACACTGAATATCTCTCAAGATGTGTAACTTAAATAGGAAATATCAAGAACAGTTTTCTTCATCAACATCTAAGGTTTCAACTGATGCCATAGCAGTTTGTAAGTCACTTGTTTCTGAAATATTAAGTACATATGAAAATATTGCTTATTTGCAAAACTACTAGAAAACATCTAGCAATATTCCAAGTACACCATGATATAAATGAACATTGACAATGAATTTGCCTGTCCCTCACTAATTTCACATCATACTCCTCAACAGCATGTAGGTACCTCACTTATGAAAGTGTGATCATAAATATGAAAATATCAATAATAAGTGGCAAACAAAGATTAATTTCTGCACTGCAAGACATCCTAGATTAACAATATTAGTTTTGTTTTGTTGATAAATACTTTCCCATTCTAATATTGCCTATTATAAACTCATAAGTCACTTATGGAGGCAGATTCAAACAAGATACTGATGCCAGAAGCAGCTATAGGTGTTAACTGAAATATACAAAAAAGTGCTATAGGCGAGTGAGTTAACATAAAAACTGAAAAAGAATAACTTGTGATATGCCTGATTGTAGTGTGTTTACAAAGTACATATTTTTGGGAATGTCTTTCATATTTATGTTATTTGCCAGGCTTTGCAGATGTCAAAAATACTGACTTGTAAGTGTTTTATTATTAAAGCTCATTATTGCTCTAGCAGGCTAAGGATGCACTACTAACAACATGTAGGAGAACAAGGGTGTAATTGTTTCACAGCTGATGGGAATGCAAAGGGTTAAGAATATAAATATTCTGACTATTTGTCAACATCATGAAAAGCGGAAGGTGCTTGCTTGTAGTGACGCAATATGCTGTCTGGAGAGGAACTAATTTAAGAGTCAACATAGTTTTACACGATCGCAGCTCTACAGAAACAAAATAAAGAACATAAAAAAATTCTGTTTTACTAAGTCTTCTAAAAACAATGATATGCTTGAACACCAGAGACTTAGAATGCAAGAACTAAATTGTGCGTCTAGTACTTTTTCCTGACCTGTACTTTTCGGTAATTTAATTCATTGGCATTTAGTTTTCATTCTGAAATGTCTTCCATGATACTGAAGCTGGGAATTAATGCAACATGCGCATACTATTCAATTTCTAGAAGGAACTAGTACAAATATTCACAAACACATTACATTAGAAATGCAAAACTTTTAAATGATTAGCAATACATTTTACTCCATCACTACTCTTAATGTGACAGTTTTGTACTACTTACATCTACCAAACTCAGATGTTGCAAGTTCTTCTGTTTATTTAATTTCTTACAAAAAGTAGTATTATTTTACATAACCTTTATCTGTTACAAAACCCTAATGTGCAATTAATATGCATTTAAGGAACAATCAGATAGTGTCAAAAGTATAAACGCCTATGGTTGGAGAGATTTTCCTGTTTACTCATTTTGTGAAAATTGTAACTCTTTCCCTGTGGTGTGTGTTAGATCTGAAGGCAAAGAAAGAGCACCATAGACAATATAAAATACATCATTATGTATGGAAGTATTTATGTTCACCTACTTGAGGATGGAGTCATTAATATGCACCTAGATAATTTATATTAGCATGCCTGATAGCTGGAAGATCAGAATAGATTCAAACTGTGAGACCCCACAACATCAGGACTGGGACATGCCTTTTTCACCAATAATCTGTGACCATAGAATCAAGAATCATCCCACTGCTGCCAAGACTAATGACTATACGACACACAGCTGGCCAAAATTGACTGTTTGCTGAATAAAACATAGCAAATAAATGCAGAACCACTGATAATTCCACTTAATAACACAGAAACCACATGAAAAGCAATCCAATCTGTAAAATTACTTCAGTTAACAATTGCAACTTCAAATTCAGATAAAACATGGTAAAATGTGAGAAAAAATGACATAACCTACCAAATCTGATAGCCACATAAAAAGCACTGTAATGGGTAGAATGCCTTCACTTTAATACTTCTAACTACAGATTCAGAGAAAATGCAGTGAAAATGCAGGAAAAATGACAGGAACTACTAAGTGACATTACGTGCTGTACAATAAATGTACTTTATTGTTTACTGGATGCAATATGGAGTCAAGATGCTACTTTGTTTAGTTTTCAGTTTGTGCACAGCAGTTATAATGCCTTTCCTTCTCAGCAATTAATCATATGAAGGGTTTTGTTCAACTGTTTAATTTTCATTGATGGCTCTGACACATACTATATATGCACATGTGTGAATGTCTGTCTCTCCAGCATTCCCTCTCTGTCTCTCTGCATACATACATATATCTCTTTCAAAAAGAAAAGTGTATGTATATATATATATATATATATATATATATATATATATATAGTTAGATAAGTATAAACATGCATATGTTTATATGTGTGCGTATACATATATATAATATATATATATATATATATATATATATATATATATATATACATAGAATCTAATTTAAATAATCAAATTACCACTTCATCAAATCACAAAAGATTGAGACCACTTTGCTGAAAATTCAATGAACTCCCAGAACATTGTATTCTAGCACCGGGAAATTAACCACTTGGCCACCATGGCGAACTTTGCCCTTTTCTCAACTGTAGTGCAATCTTGGAGTTAGTATATTTAGTTAGGGAGTGAAGGGCACAGCCCCCACATGGGGGTGTGTGGGAGGGTAAGGTCCCCTACATTGGTGGGTTAAATTTGCTTCAGTTTGTATTTTGATTATTGGTGGCCAAGTGGTAGAATACAATGTTCCGGGAGTTCATTGAATTAAGTTTTTGTCAACATGGTCTCGATCTTCTGCGATTCGAAGAAATGGTAATTTGTTTGTTTAAAGCAGATTCATATATATAATATATATATATATATATATATATATATATATATATATATATATATATATATATATATATATATATATATATATATATATATATATATATATATCTATATATATATATATATATATATATATATATACACATATATACATATATATATCTATATATATATATATATATATATATATATATATATATATATACATATATATATAGGTCTACCTGAAAACACTGACATGCCAAAACACCGACAAGAAGATAACTGACACCACAAAACCGACAGTTCAAAAGCACGAAACTTCACATGCCCGACAAACCACAATCCCAACAATCAACAAAACAAAACAAATACCTTTTCCAAAAAACACACACACAACACAAGCACACCAAAAACCTTACAAACCTGCACTAAACCTTACATACACAATTATCTATGCATTAACCTTAACCCAAACCCTAACTCTAAGGTCCGTCACTATCGTACACTCACCTAACCTGCACCCTAACCCTAAAGTCTGTCACTATCACACACTTACTTTACCCGCACCCTAATCCTAACTCACTTAACCCGCCCCTAACCCTAAAGTCTGTCACAATTGCACACTTACCTTAACATCTCGGTGTTCTCAGCGTCGGGCTTTTCAACTGTCAGTCATCTCCATTGTCAATCTTCCGGTCTCAGTGTTCTCGTCGTCGGCATTTTCGGCTTTCGCTGTTATCAGGTAGACCTATATATATATATATATATATATATATATATTTATAAAATACATATATATATATATATATATATATATATATATATATATATATATATATATATATATATATGGGTCTACTTCATATGACCTAAATTTCATTTGACTGAGACCAAAACACTGAAAGTTCAAAAGACTGAAAACTCATTTGACTGAAACTGATAACACTGACACATTACAGTTAAAGGTATATGCCCTTTTCCCCACTGCAGTGCGATCCTGGAGTTAGTATATATATATATATATATATATATATATATATATATATATATATATATGTGTATAGAGAGAGAGAGAGAGAGAGAGTTGTGGGAGTGGGGAGCACAACCCCCCGCATACTTTATACATTTTAAGCCATACACATGGAAATTTATAACTGCAACAAATAACTCTTTGCAGAAAACAATATTTACCTAAACTATATGGGGGGCTTTGCTACCCACACACCCCACAACCCCCCTAACTATATATACTAACTCCAGGATCACACTACAGTGGGGAAAAGGGCATATAACTTTTACATTAATGTGTCAGTGTTATGAGTTTCAGTCAAATGAGTTTTCAGTCTTTTGAACTTTCAGTGTTTTGTTCTCAGTCAAATGAATTTCAGTCAAATGAAATTTAGGTCATATGAGGTAAACCCATATATATATATATATATATATAAATATATATATATATATATATATATATATACATACACACACACACACACACACACACACACACACACACACACACACACACACACACACATACAAACACACACATATGCACACACACAAACACACATGTACATAGCAACTTTGCATAGTGGTGTTCACCAATATAATGTATGTGTTTCATTTCAGGAGGTGTACTAACATTATTTAAACTACTTTTGTAGCCGATGCCCCTTTAAGGTGAACTTATGGTATCTCTGGCAACTAAGCACAAGTGGCAGTTAAAGATGTACAAAAAGAAGGAGCTATGGCCCATCAGAAGTCAAAGAAAAAAATGGAGGAGTCTAGAACTGTTACGAGTAAAATGGAGGCCTACAGCAATGTCTCTGGTGATGAGATGCTATGAAGGTTGTTTGCCAGAAGAGACACAGTACCCAATTGCATGAAAGCAGACCAGAGCCAGAGACATTCTGTTTGCTTTTATTTATTTCCATCTCCTAAATTTTACAAGGTACTGTACATAAATCATGTTGCAGAGCAAAGACGTTATTTTGTACTTTAGCAACACCAGCCTTTAATTTAAGTTCTGTAAGCAAAACTGTGTTCCACATTAGTGGATGCAGCAAGCATAAACTGCTGCCTAATATTTTTTTCTGAAGTTGTGGCTTAACCTATCACTGCCAAATAAACATAATTCTCATAAAAAGATTTTTTTTTCTTATGGACTGCAATGCTGAAAAACCTTCATGGTCTTAAGTTCTATGTGGAGCAAGAATTAAGCACATGTGTTGCCACTTGTTATTCAGAAGCTCATGCTGCAATCTGTGAGAGTATGCCTGCTTCATGCTGGACATTGTGTTGTACCTTGAAGCTTGTGCAGTATTTCTATGAGTTTATACAAGCCTTTAGTCCTTCTGCTGTATTGTATCTTTATGGTGAGTAACTGTTTCAAAATCCTGTGCCACATTCTTGAGAGAAGCCATCTGTTCCTAAACTACAGATTAGATGACTACTGTGGGATGTGTCCTTCAAATGATCACTGCTGCTACTGCTGCACAGGGAATGGAAGCCACTGTGAAATCCATCACAATGCCAAAAGCCATGCCACCACTGAAACATCTGACCAAGGAGTGGAAATTGAAGGCTTACATAGTCTCTTTCAAGTGGATCACCTGCCAAGATGGATGGGGCTGAGCCAAATGGAATTGGATACTTTCTACACAGCTGTCAGGTGGTTCCCACTGAGCCTTCATTGACATGAAAGGAGCAGGCTTTATAGACTATGAGAAAAGAAAGAAATGTTTGCTTGCACTACGTGGGTACACACTGGAGACCTAATTTCACAACTTTCATGAGTTTTCAAAAACAGAACATCAAAGTCCCAATTATCTTAAATAAGGCACATGGTATCTTTATGATTAAACCCAGAGTGTTACAATAGTAGCTAAACATTGATAGAAATGTTGGTGATTGATATATTTCAACCAGTGTTGCCAGATGTAATTAAAAGCAGGCATGTCAGATCCAAACGATCCTGAACGTTTGCTACTCTGGTAGATAAAGAGAATTTTATGTAGTAAAGGTCTACACAATGGTAAGTTGCTTAGAGGAACAGAAAAGTCACTTGTTACATTTTAGGGGCCAGCTACACATATACTTTGTTTTAGATGTGGAAAAAGTGCCACATTGCTAATTTCTGTAAGACTAATGCTAGTTCTGATATGAATGTCAAACATGCCGAGAAGCATGTGAATGATAGAGAATCAATTGAATGTGGTAAGACCTCTGCTAGAATGGATGAAACTGCTTTCTGTCATTGTGCAACTGCCAAGTTAAATAATTAAGTGTACTGCAGTTTGTTACATTCTAGTTGTATGATCATCCTAATAAGGGAGCAGTATATCTGTAAACAAAATATTCTCATAAGAAGGCTGTATAAATACTGTGTAGCAATGAAGAAAAAAAAACAATACCTCCATTGTCCAAATGGACAGATTGAAATTTAAACAGCTTTTGTGGGGTACTACAGCACATTGCAATAGTGCCATATCTAACTTTTGTCATGATAACTGGGAAGGATTACACACAGTTTAAAGAGTAGTGTAAACCATGAGAAAGGGATAATACTGTTGACAAATCATACACCCCAATTTAAAGGAGTAAATAATTTCAAACAGTCATATCCCTACCTTTGGAACCTCCTGAAATAGGAGACAGAGAGAGAGAAACTACCAACAGTGATGGACATTAACAAATATGGGTTAAGTAAAAGCCCAGGAACATGCTTTAACTAGGGTTATTGATGAGCGTAACAATAAATGTAACAGACCTATAGTTTTGATTCTGCAATGGCTTCAAAAAGCTCATCTATTTCTAAGTTACATAGTTATTCTATGCCAATGACAGACATAACTGTAATATGAGTGGGGCAGTTTATATTGTAACATAGTTAAGTATTCCAACTTTTTATATAGGCAAAACAGAGTACCCACTAAAAAGCAGATTTACTAACACATTTATGCAATAAAAAATGAGATGATGGGAAAACATGGCATTAAGTGAAATGGGTTTAACAAGTTTTATTTTTATATTTTAGAGAAGGTACTGAGAAATGAGAGGGGTGGCAATTGGGAGGCTCTCCTTGAATACAGGGAGCTTTGTTGTGGACTGTTGCTAAATGCTATGCATCTTCCAGGCATTAGTGAGAAAGTTTCTATTAGCAGCACTTTGACAATGAAAGCTGATAAATTACAGATTTTAATACAGCAGTGTTGCTGCTGCAAGCCTTTTTAATTATGTGGTTGTGCAGAACGACAAAATTAAATAATTTAATTTATAATGTACAGCAATCAGTGTGTTGAAAGGGCTGATATATATGTTTATTAAAGATTTTCATTCAGGAATTTTATGATTGTCGACAACAATATGATATATTTATTATGAATTAATTTTTAATGTCATTATTTAATTTTTAATTATAGAAATAATTACAGGCTTAATTAATTCTTTAGCACAATTGATCATTGGTTTTAATGTAAAACATGATAGGAAATTATACACTTTTGATTCTAATGAAGTTATATTATAAGTTGAGAATGAAAGCACTTAATCACAAATACATTTGGAATTTTGAGTAAATTATTGAACTTCAGCCGTATGTTATATTTCCTGTTGTAGAAACTGGCAATCATTTTTTAAGGTTATTGGTTTAGTTGGTGTGATTAGAGGCTATTTTGTTTATTCATTTCCAGCTTTCTTATACCCCTTTCCAAACTTATAAAACACCAACCCAGGGTGCCCACATAAGGATATCCTGAAATTCAATAAATCAATCCTTATGCTGTTTCAGTTTACAGTTGGATAGCTGTGCTGAGCTGCACTGAGTACAGGTTATCTTAAATGATCTAAGGAAAGTATGGTCTTAAGCATGGGCACATAACAAAAGTAGCAGAAATAAATCGAGAGTATACTCACACACACACACACACACACACACACACACACACACACACACACACACACACACACACACACATATATATATGGGTTCACGTCAATTCACTGAACTTTCAATTCACTGACTTTCATTTCACTGACACCATTTCACTGAAATTCATTTCACTGAAACTTCATTTCACTGAAAGTTCATTTCACTGACAACTATTATTAGCAATAAAATGGAATATTCCCCCTTCCCCACTGTAGTGCGACCCTGGAGTTAGAATATATAGTTAGGGGGGTGTGGGGGCACAGCCCCCCACTTCATTTCATATGATATTCTTACGTTTTGATATAATATTGCTTAGTAAAAGAAAAGTAAGTGGGGGGCTGAGCCCCCCACACCGCCCAATGTGGGGGCTCTGCCCCCCACACCCCCCTAACTATATATTCTAACTCCAGGTTCGCACTACAGTGGGGAAGGGGGCATATTCCATTTACTTTGTAATAATACTTGTCAGTGAAATGAACTTTCAGTGAAATGAAGTTTCAGTGAAATGAATTTCAGTGAAATGGTGTCAGTGAAATGAAAGTCAGTGAACTGAAAGTTCAGTGAATTGAAGTGAACCCATATATATATATATATATATATATATATATATATATATAAATATAAATATATATATATATATATATATATATATATCCAGCTTCCACCACACATAATTACACCACTTTCAATTCATGTTATGCCTTTGCAGACGAAGAAATCTCTTCTGGCCCTTTCAAAGCAGGAGTGAGATTTTTCACAATCAGTCCTGTTTAAGCAATTCCAGTTTGCATAAAGGCATGGTGCATTTTTTGTCAACTGTCCTTGCACTTATGGGACAAAAAACATCACCTATCAACTTTGCTCTAACTCCAATATATGAAGCTTTACTAATTGAAAACTTAATATAAATTAACAGATAAAACCAAATCTGTTTTAATACATAAACATATTAATGAACTCCAGGAACATTTTAAATTAAAATGGGAGAAACAAAATATATACTTAGCAAATATTCTAGCTAAATATAAAAACATTACTGCACATATTCATTCTAAAGAATGTACTGTATTAACACTCAAATGCAACAAAGTATTATTTTCCATTAAAAACACGTGGAGAATAATTAGAATGATTGCATTCTCTAGCATAAAATATCCATGGATACCAGACCAGAAAAAAATAAAATACAAAAGTAATTGAAGAAATTATTTTTGACTTTTCCCTGGTTTCTTAATTAAGTTAGAGATGTTTTTAGGAACCATAACATACCATGGGATAGTGTGAGATTGACTTGCCAGATACTGATTCTCATTCAGTAGCTGCTGCTCTAAATGTTACCATTCTATGTGGAGTCATCTAATGATGATAAATAGAAATTCAAATTTGAAAGCATCTGTGAGAAATATAAATTATGGAATTCATCTAATGCTTTATTATAGTGATAAAAGAAAGTTGTTGTGGCTGTTGAAAACGTATAATAATATTCTAGACTACAATTTCCAATCTATATAAATAATTTGTTAAAAGATATTTGGAAATGTTACTTGTAGAGCCATCTCAATTAATAAATGTATTTTTCTCCATAATCGCTATGTCTTTTATATTTGGTTTTATAGTGGACTCTAACTTAAAATTATGAAATTAAAAGATAGTAATTTCATACATTGGTTTAATTGTTCAAAATGTCATGTAATTTAGTTAACATATACTCTAAAGTGTACTTTTGAATGAGACCTTAATGACTGTTAGACAATATATCTCAGGTAATAATCAAGAAATATCAGTAAAAGGGAATCCTTATTAATATCAGTTGAGCATTTCAGATTAGCTATATCTAAGAAATTGATTTATTTTTATTTTTATTCAAGTCATATACTAAACTGCTGTATATAATAAAAATCAATTTGAAATCTTCTAAAATGACAGCATTTTCATTGTTTTGAAAGATACTTTTATGGAAGTTTCTTCACAGACCTTTATTATACTTTTAAAGCAAATGTTAGAGACATAATAAATTGCTAAAAGCAGGCTGGCAAGATATATAACTGTGAATTATTACATGAGTTCTGATCAAAAATCCAATTATTCATAAAGGTCAATGTCTAATAATTGCAATTTATCTAAATCTATAATCTTATGTAATGCTCCAGTGTCCAGGTGTAGTGAAAAAAATCAGTATCCATTATTGTGAAGTATTGTATAAATAGCAAGAAAAGTTACTACCAAATGAGAAAGGAATATAGCGCTTTCATTCAAATAATTAAAATGAAATCTAAATCCATTGCATCTGATTATACTTTAGAATATCTTATTGGAAAATATATAAATGAATGGTCAGATTGTTTAAGCATGTAAATGTGTATTACATGTTTGAAATAAATTGTGCTCATAATATATGACAAATTTAGAAATACGAATACAGATATATTGGAAACTTTTAAATAGTCGTTGCAATGGTAAACAAATTTCTTGAGGCCATTTCAGAGCATATGTGATATTTTCCACAATCAGCCATGTTTGAGCTTTGCCAGTTTGCAAACAGCATACTGGCATTTTTTACCAACTGTCCTTCCACTTATGGGATGATAAATACCACCCATAAATTTGCTCTAACTTCAATATAGGATGCTTTACTATTCAAAAACCTAATCTAGCTTAAAATTTAACACAGATAAAGCCAAATCTGTTTTAATACATCAAAATATTAATAAACGCCAGAAATAGCACTTTAAAATGGGACAAGCAAAATATCAAATACTTAACAGATATTTTAGGTAAATATAAGAACAGTATGACAGAAATTACTTTTGAAGTATTTATTGTATTAACACACAAAATATCCACTATACACCACAATATATGTTGCTAGAAAAAACATTAATACTCTGCCATTGAATGCTTCCCAGTAGCACATGCAGAATACTTGTGATTTGTATTTAGTGAATTCAGGGAGCAGCATTTTTGCAGGGGGAGCCCCACTGCACCCTCCACACTCCCTGCTAATTATATTTACCAACTCAGAAATTGCAGCACAGTGGGGAAAAAGGGACATTCATTCAAATTTCTAAATACTTAATCACATGGTCTCAACCATGTGAAATTCTACTTTTTAAAAAGTTGATCATATAAAATTGACCCAGATAGTAACATCTTTTGGCCTAACCTTTGGTTGTCATTTGAGATAAATAATAGGAGATCTAATATCTAGGATATCTAACACTGATACTGCATGATGGTTGAAATAGAGAGAGAGCTATCAGTCAAGAGGCCAATATTTCTCATTTTTGTGTCATCTCGGAGGGGATGCTGGTTATGTTATAGGTTACGGTTAGAATTTTCTTTCCAAAACCAACAATGCTATGCTTTCTTCATTTTGTTTTAGCCCTTCCTCTGTATACCATTAGCTTGCAAGGTTTAATTCCTTTTGTAGTGCTGCCATATCAATGAATATGCTCATCTTTCAGTTATTAGCAAATTGTAATAACCATAGGTCAGTTTTAGTTGTCTTCAGTTCAAAGGCTTATATCACAAACAGGAATGTTCCCAATACTGATCCCTTAGGTACATTACTAGTTACTTAGCTACTTTTTTGCTTTCAGAGGAAGTGACTGCTATTTGGACATCATGGGTCATACCTGTAAGTCTTTCCATATCCATCTTATTGCATATTGGTCTGCATTTTCATCTTTTTATTTGTTAACAATATCTAAATGTTGGATGGTGTCAAAGCTTTGGCAAGGTGGGCAGCATAACCTCTATCCACAGCTTCTGTGACTCTTGAAAAAATCAAGTTGAGCAAGAATTATCATTCCTTTACAAAATCAAACTGCTGGGGGAGAAAGGTTAAAAGATTCTTGAGGTAGCAGTTTATAAAGTTAGATATAATGTGCTCTATACCTTTACAAAATAGGCTAGTCAGACACATTGGTCTATAATTCTTGAAGAGGTATTACAACTGCTATCTTCTGTGCTTCATGGACATATATTGTGGCTAAACTTAAGGTGAAAAAGTTTAGGAGGGACTCTGCCAGGATGTGTCTGGCACTGTTTATGTATGTTGTCTGGTCCCATTCATGTAGGTTTTTGTTGGCTTTTAAGAGTACAGTGAGGACATGTTACATTAAGATCTTAGATTGCATTAGGGTGCTAGGGATTTGTGGAGCTATGAAGGCTCCCCATATTCAATAAAATCCATGTAGGCTCCGTGTTGAGCCTACACGGAATGCGCCCGTATACTTGGCTATGGTTCCCCCTCAGCAGCATGCCATGCATATTAATCATGGTGCACTGCCAAGGGACAGCATAGTAAAAGGGATATTGAATACATGTAGGCAGAAGTGTAGAGGCTATCTGGTGGTTGTGGATTGTCCAGGGAATTCCTGAATAGATGTTATATACAGGGTGACACTCCTTGTTATGTGCCATGCTACCTTTGAAGTGTACTGTGAATTAATATTTTGTGTTTTAGTTTTCTAATTTATTTTTTAATTTTTTAATGTCCATTTGCGTGGCACAGTGCAGAGTGCAGCAGTGCCAAGGTGCATTTAGAAATATACAGCTGACAACTGCTAGACATTTAAAAATAGAAAAAGTATGTAATTTATTATAATTTGTTTTGTCCATTTGCATGGTGCAAATCACAGCAGAGCCGAGTCGTACTTACACATAGATGCTAAAAATAGAAACTGGATGTAATTAATTATTTATTTCTGGTTATCTTTAAGCCTGTTTGTGTGGCACAGAATGATGCTTAGCAACACTAACTGGTAGCTTAGTAGTGTATGTGAAGGTATACAAGTTTACATATTATCCACAAAGCTAAATGGGTAGAGTCATGGCTTAAAGTTTAAGAGGTCCTGGGTTATAGTCCCTAGCATTCATATCTTTTTTAATGTAATTTAATTTTATGTTTAATTTAAAAACAAAACTGTTACATTAACAAGAGCTGTACGGTGCTAAGCACTGCTTAAACATGGTTAATGTCTACTACTGTTTGTGTGTTGTTATGCTTTGCTAAAATCTTAGTTGTGCTAGTTTCAGCTATGCTCAGCTCCGCTAACCAGGTTTGAGTGATGCTAAGCAACACGGCGCTTTTGAATGTTGCAGTGTTATGTGTAAGCATGGGAAAACAGCCCATATTAAGGCCAATTGGTGGGAATTCTGTACCATTTGTTGGAGTCTGTGTAACTGTTGGTATGCCAGGTGTTGTTGGAGAGGATGTGGGCTTTCAGGCACAGAGATGGGGTGTGCTGGAGTCCAGGGTGTTTGTTGGGCTCCTGATATCCAATTACAAACCTAGGCTGTTGCAGGGCAATTACCAGGACTCAGTATGTAAGGCTGATGCCTAGGATTGGTTGACCACAGAACTTACCAGTGCTACTGGTATCCTCCTCACTGGTGAGCAGTGATGAAACCACTCTGATGACCTGAAGTGTTACAAAAGGGGAACTTTGGACACCTGGGTCCAAGAGGCCAGGGATGGGCATGCCCTAGATATGTAAGTATTTCTGCCACTACTTTACTAAAATACAAGCTGAATCTGTGCAAAACTGGTATGCATAATGGTGTGCTTCTCTTCCAACAGCTGCAGATGAGAGGGCTCTCAACATGCAGTTCCATGCCAGGTGCCTGGCCAGGAGGCGCCATGACTGTAGCAAGTATGGATATATTATGATAACTGTAGTGCAATAAACAATAAAAACTGTAGTGCAATGAAGAATAAACAATAAAAACTGCAGTGAAATAAATAAACAATAAAAACTGTAGCACAATAACAATAAACAATATGAGTAACAGTAAGCAATAAGGTATAAAGCAGGATTGTGGTGTCATAACATAATTACAGTAGAGCTGTATGCATTTCATGTCTATTATAATGTTGCTGCAGTCAACTGTAAAACTGCAATAACTGTGGAATGCAAACGTAATTTCTTGAAAAATGTATTGCAGAACTCACAGTATGGTTGACAGCTGTCTCCAGGCCACTTTCAGTCACATAATGCTGTCTTTTCCTTCCACTCCAGGAACAAAAAGTATATGGGTGAGGTAGCCCATTTTATGGGCGGATATCATGTGTAAACTTCAAAGATACTTAGCAGCAATATCAATAAAGTGTAAAGCAGGATTGTGGTTCCATAACAAAATGTATTTTAATACTTACAATAGGGCTGTATTCATTCCATGTCTGTTTCAAGTTGCTGCAGTGAATTGTTACATTATTTGCAGATGTCCCCTGCAGTCAAAGCTTTTGAGTTCTACTCCCATGCTTGCCAACTAAGACATGTTGGCTGTCTAGTCTACTTAATATACACAAATATACCTCTCAACTGTCATGATTTTTCATAATGTAATTACAGCTGCCCAATCTGTCTGGTCCATGATTATCAGATAAATGATTACCTGGAATGCAATGTATTGTCAAATCAATTTACATAACACCTTGGTAGTCATGTACGTGCACATTATGTGAAATAGTTCCATGTAGTTGTGTACCTACATTTGTTAGTGCTTGGCTCATACTGCCCCATACTAACAGCTTGAGAGGTATGTATGTGCTACATCATCTATAGAGGAATTGTAGACACTGTACTCACAACTGACACTCCACACCTCTAGAACTATGTATTAGCAGTCTTTTTTAGGGATATCATCTGCAATGTCACTAATGGTATGTTTTTCTCTCTCTCCCCACCCCTTATCATCTTTAATTTATTGTTGTTATTTATTGTTATGATATAATATTAAGATATTTTGTTAAAATAACTGTTTTTTTTTTTGGCTTTATGGGTTATTTCATATTGGCTTGCTGTTAACATACTTACTGTAATGTTATTTAACATTCCACATAATATACCTTAATATATATTTGGATTAATCAATATTATGTTCCATTATGTTGATACTAACATTGGTTTGGTTATTACTAATCTTAACTTATTGTTACAACTAATTTACTACAGCATGTCAAGGTATGTCAGTTCCAGATGCTCCATCTACCTTGCCTCCTCCGGCAGTGGCACTGGGCCCCAACACATCTGGGGCACAGATTGGTGGTGCCCCCTCTGCTGCCCCTGCACTACCTGTGGTGTCGGGTAGTTTCACCCCATGGAATGGGACCGGGCCCCCCTCTGGTAGCAGTGGTGGAGGGGGAGTTATCACCTGTGAAGAACTGCTGGTTTTGGTGTGCAGGATCATGTATTGTGGGTTTGGATGATGCAGAGCATGCTAGCCACTCTAGTAGGGTAGGCTTGCCCTGGAGTCCAGCCTACACCACTGTCACCCCCAGGCAGTGATGAAGCAGCGCCAACATTCCCATGGTTGGAGACTTGAGTCATGCTGCTACCTTGTGGAGGCACATTGGACTGCGATTCCACAACACCCTCCCCATCCAAGGTGTTCACCCCCTCTCTTGTGACACACACCACCCCTGTCTGCTGTCTTGTCTGTCTACAAAGGCTTCCTCACCTACCCAACTTACCTTCCACACACATACCTATGTCCCTTCTCCAACATTCCACTCTCACCTTAAAAAAAAATGGGCACCTGTCCCCAAAAAAAAAAAAAACTTCCCATACATAGCTCTCCATTTTGCCAATGTGTCCACTGGACACACGTAATTTGGTCCAATTGGCTTGACAATGCAGTTATGTTGTCCTCACCCCTCTCTCTGGGGGTGAGAGTCCAAAGCCATCTATAAATTCTGTCAAAGTGCACAATTATTGCTGTACAAGAAATGGATAGCTATGGTTCTTTCCTACAGCCTTCCTGTACATACCTACCTGCATTTCACTATGTTTTCCCCTGATTGCACCCCATTTTACCAATTTCCTATCTCCCCATTTTTCTTTTCTTTAAAGATTTTTTGCACGATGCTGTGCAATGCTGCACATAACGCAGCATTGCTAAGCTCAGATAAATGGAGCCATATTGATATATGTGTTTTAAATGATAATATACACATACAAAATAAACACCTGTCCCCTAGTTCGAAACCAAGACTATCACACCTGCAGATCACTGCATTAATGTGCCATGCCACACAATTGTTAAGTAAAGCAGGTGGTTTAAGCAAAATATAGTAATTGCAAGTTACAGTCATTAAGCAAGTTTAAGCAGAACTGCACAGGGTTGCATTACTCAAACTTGCTTAAAGAGTAATGGAAAAAATGGGAGTGTAACTTGGAGTCTGGTGCAAGAGTACACCAGTAGAAAGCCAGACACATAATAATGGATGTAAGTGAGGTCTCTAATAGCAGGTAAATGTGCAGATTTATCAGCAACATATACATCTACTAAAACATTAATGGCAACGTACATGTTCAACTGGGACTCTGGTGAAGAAATACATCCATATAAAGCCATCCACATAATTATGGATGTAAAAAGTATCTCACAGCCTGTATGTGTGCAATTATATCTTGATAAATACACTTACTGTAATAGTGACTCAGTAGCTCAATCTGTTAAAATCTGTGCAAACAGTAAGCTTTGCCACACATAATCCTGGGTTCAAATCCAGTGGTGTGTAGCATTTAAATTACATTATTGTGAAGCCAGCAATTAATGACTAAGTCATGCACTCTTTATCCACACAATGCATTCCAAATTAAATGTTTCTTTTCACTGATAGCAGTCACAGGCCTACAGATAGGAACACACTTTACATATCCCTATAGCAACACATAAGTATAAATACATAAAGTATCGGGTCATGTATTAATATGCATTCACAGAGAATGTTAACTTAGGTAATACAAATGAGGCCCACTAATATCAGAATGATGCACACAATCCTTTCTTAAGTGCATTACAGATTAGCACAGCTACACAACTAACATACACATATGAAGCCCTGCTAGTAAAAAAGACTGCCAGCATACACATTCCAAATGAGTACCACACTGTAACACATGGTTTGACAGTTGCCCAAATGGTTGACTTAATGTTATATTTATCCCCTATGTTGCTCAAGGACAGAACAAACATGTTGCATAGTACTCTGTTAGTGATACCATTGCCAAACATACTTACCTTAAACACAGGCCTTAATTTGAGTGGAAGATCCTGGACCCCCACTAAACCTGGAATACTCAGGAACTGTTCTAACCCTAACCTCCTGCTATTAAGTGAGCACCTGGCAAAATTCCAAGCCCCCATAAACCCTAAGAACACTGCTGCCTATGCAGAACTGTTCAAGGAAACCCTGTACAAGCATGTTAGAGGCAGAGGTACCCACCAAGAAAAAGTAAAGAACTAACAAAAAAAAGCCACCCTGGTGGAATCAGAAAATCAATAGGCTGTGTAACAGGAGGAAGAAAACCATGGCAAAAATGAGGAGGTACAGCACCCAGTAGGGTAAAAGTACTCTCATCAAACTAAACCAACAACTCAGAGGACAAATAAAGTCTACCAAAGCCAAATTTCAGGTAACCTTGGTCTACCAGGCCAAAGACAACCACAAAGCATTCGTTAGCTATGTCCGCAATCTCAAAGGCAATACACAAGCATGTGCAGCACTCATTGTAAATAGAACCACCTATACTGAGCCAAAAGATATAGGAACCTGCTGGCCAATAAATTCAGCTCCAACTTTACCCCTCTCTCCCCATCAACCTTCCCTCAGGAAATATCAAATATAACTCCCCCTACTATCACTATGGAACAGGTCCTTAATGCTCTCTCTAAGACCAAGAACACTGCATCAATGGGTCCAGATAATATCCCAGGATGGCTTCTAAATAGCAGAAGCATGATCTATCAGGGCCTCAGGAATTACTATTTAACTGTAGCCTCCAAACAAGTTTCATGCCTCATAAATGGAGAAAGGCAACAGTCATCCCTCTGCACAAAGGTGGGCCTTCTACAGACCCTGGAAAATACAGTCTCATAAGTCTCACTAGTCTTATATGTAAAGCCATGGAAATAATTATCAGAGATGATCAATAGAGATATAGTAAACCTCCAGACACAGGACCCAACCCAATTTGGTTTCATCAAGGGCAGATCATGCCTATTCAAATGGGTGGACTTCTTTGAGAAGGTCACCAAAGCAATGGATGAAAGCAAAATCATTCACACTGCCCACCTAGACCTGGCCAAGGCATTTGACACAATACCCCACTTGGTGATTGTTGACAAACTCAAGAGGTTAGGTACAAACCCGTATGTCACCCGGTGGGAAGCCAACTGTCTCACAGACAGGACCCAGGAAGTTAGAAATGGAGAGTCCACCTCTACAAAGAAGCCAGTCACAAGTGGAATCCCTCTGGGATCAGTCCTTAGACCACTCCTTTTTGGCATTTGCTTCTCAGAAGTCAAGGCCAATGTCAGTGGTCTCTTGCTGACTAAATTTGCAGATGATTGAAAATTAGGAGCACTCATTGAATCTCACACTGACACAAATGTTCTCCAGGAGAGGCTGACACAGACAAATAACTGGTGTCACAGCCATGGACTAAAACTAAATGCCAGGAAATGCATAATAGTATCCTTTGGGAAGTCATCCATCCCTTGTAATTATCATATTGACAACACGCCCCTTAGAGTTGGCACAGTAGTCAGGGACTTAGGGACACACATACTTAGTAATCTACCCTTTGACTATCATGTGTCTACAGTGGTGAGGAAATCATTCTATGTTGTGCAATGTATAAACAAAGGTATGCCATCTATGTTCAAGGCAGTCATTGTTCCACTGTATTCGGCATTCATCAAACCTATCATTGAGTACAACACCCCCTTTGGTATGTAACTAAGTAGGTATATCCAACAACTGGCATGTCTGCAGAGGTTCCTCACTAAAGGAATGCAAAGCATAAGTAAAATGTTCTATGCAGACTGCCTCAAAGCCCTATCCCTGTATTCTGTCTCCTACAAGCTTTTGAAGGGAGTTCTATGCCTGGCATACAGGGCATTGTCAGACTCCACTCTGACAGACCTCCTGCATATCCACAAAACAAACAGCATGAGAATTAACCATTCTAAAGACTTAAGCATTGCCTGTGATATAAATAGGACCTGCTGGAGAGATAGGTATGTATCCCAGAAACTAACCTGTCTATGGAACAGACTTCCCATCCATGTGAAACAGAGTTCCTCCCTAACCCAATTGAAGTGCAGCTTGGACAATTGGATGGGAAACTGTAAATTCATCCCTGGTTTGGGCACCTATGTGTCTAATGGACACAAGTAACCTGTAAATGGTTCATCTCCCAGACCCATGCTTACACTTATCAAGGGTACCAGAACTTGTCAGAGACTTGGGATGCATGGCTAAACTTAAAAAGGCCCTTGTGGTTATTAGCCTAATAAACAAATATGAACCTATGAACCTAAGGGGTACCCTCACTCTGGCTCTGCCTCTAGAACAAGGCTGACACAGCTATCATAGTTACTCTTACAGCTCGTTGTCTTCCAAAGTGTTCACACTCTCTGCCTATGCCTATTGCCTGCAGCAGCAGCTGCAGCCTGTAGCACAAACAGCTGTATGTAAAAGTAGCCACTACAGACCTACCCTCTATGATGATGTAGTCTCTTGACCCCAGTAATGTCTAGCACAACATATCAGAAAGGGCTTCTAATCTACATGAAGGGCTTATATCTTGTTCAGTGGTTGCATGTCATTGGCTGATGATACTGCAAATCAGCTGTGTTGGCTGCAATTATCATTTCAGAACCACAGATTGGTTAAGAGGCAATCACCTGGTAATGAGAAGCATTTTAAAAAGGCAAACAGCTGACTATGGGGAACTAGTCTGTATGAAATTTTCTTCACACAGTAAATGCATTGCCAAACACATTATATATCTGCACATATCAACAGAGGAGTACTGTACTCCATCAGGTAAGTAACCTTTTTGCTTACAACAGGATGCATATGCATGAATATACTTAGGGGGAATGGGGATTACAGCATTAAGTCTTTCTTAGAACTGTGATAGTGATGTGTCATTGATCTCGATTTGTTACACCTACAGATGATGTGCAATACATCGAGTGGAATGTTTTTTGTCAATGTGGCACACTGGTCTTGTGGGAATGTCTCTTTATAGTGGTTGTAATACCACACTGTTATTTGTTTGGCACTGTTGTTTTGACATATTATCAGAGGGGTTGCCCCTAGGTGACACACTACAATGGACTCCATTGTTGGGTGTATGATCATACAGGAGTATCTGTCGTGGCACACACGGGAATAGCTGACTATTGCTAATATCTTAGTTATATCCACACATTTAGTATGTTTGTACACTGTGGAATATGACGCATGATCAAACAGTGGATACTGCCATCCATTATGTTCTTTTTGTATCTCTACATTGTATACTCCGTAAATGTGATCCGTGACTCATAGATGGATGTCAGCAACCCCATCTGCTGAGAGTCCTCATGGCCATGCACAATCACACTCCTGTAGTGGCAGTACATCCAGTGCTCCAGTGGGGAGTGTGCTGTCCATACCTAGAAGTGACAGGCCATGGGCTCACGGTCCTGGGAATTCCCATGGAGGACACAGTCCACGCATACAGCAGTCACCATCAGATACTAGCACCACTGATGACCTTGGGCATGGCAGTGTCAGTGCAACTCCTGGCAGAGCCAGTTCCCGTGTTCAGGAGTGGAGACGGTGAACTGTCAGCTCGACCATATACATTTCAAAGCTGTCCAACATACACACACATGTATGGCTAGCACTGAGCTTGACTGTGTTTACACACACACACACACACACACACACACACACACACACACACACACACACACACTCACACACCACTGTCAACTAAAGGTCACCTACAGACACACACAGCACATTTCCATTGTCCATCTTGCCTACTTCCCTTCCTGACTGTCACACATGCTTTCAACCTATTAAGTCAGCCTAGGGCTCCTGTACCCACACACAACACGCTATGCAAGTGATGATACCTGTGCCACATCCCTGTTATCCTCATCATTGAAATGAAGTTATGTGTCTAATGCACAGGGTGACTTTATAAATTAATATGTACTTGTGTAATGCAGTGTTGCTTTGCCATGCCACTTGTACTGGTACTGACACATACTGTATGCTGACATGTGTAATGAGTAAGCCACATAATTTTATGTATCTTATGTTGTATGATGTTGCAATGGCTATATACTAATACAATGAAATGTGAGTCACAGACCTGTTCATGTTTCAGTTTCAGGAGTCTGTAGGGGACACCTGTAGATACACAGTGGCAATAAACACATAGACATCACAGCACAGGATGGAATGTCAGTACAGAAGAAATATGTCTTCAGCAAGGTACAGCACTATAGGCACATGGCTCCATAGGTTCATATGTGTATAACAGGCTATCAAGGACAATGGCATCATTCAGCCTATTCATGCATCGTTAATCTATGAAAAGGTCTGATACCCTTGATAAGTGTCACCAGGGTTTTGGAAGCTAACACATCTATAAGCTGTGGTGATGGAGATGACCCTTCTACATATTTCCTGTGTCCATTACAGGCATTTGTCCTACATCAGTTATGCTCTACATCCCATTGTGTGACTTGCACATGATGTGCGTTACAGCAGATGTGTGCTTTACATGCATGGTTAGCCTGTTATATATAGGGTGTAGTGTCTGTGTTACATACCTGTCTCTCCACCATGTACTATTTATACCACAGTGATGGTGTAGGTGTGTAGAACAGGTAAGACGTGTTAGTGTTATCTTGGATACATGGGAGCTACACAGTGGGATCTGACAACTCCCTGTATGGCAGCCATACACATCCCCTCCAAAGCATGTAACTACACATGTACAGTCTTGATGTGGACTGCATAGGATATGTTATCTACAATGTGATAAAAAAGCACAAAAATTGACTGCTATACTTATAAGAATGGATCACCTTTGCATGAACACATGAGGTTTATTGAGTATACAAAGTTTCCAAAGAGTGTACAAGCCCAGGACAGGATACAATCCACATACTGTCCATGTTTTGGAAATAATGTCTTATTAGTTGGCACAGGCAATATAAAGTTCATAAAATAGTATAAAAGTGAAAACCAGACCTGGGTTCTAATGTGGTTGAAAAAGTAATAGGAAAATTTCTGTCTTTCCGTCAATTCACTTCCATAAGAAACTCCCAGGATGGCCAGCCCTGGTAGCGATGTTATAGCTTCTTTGATAAAGTAAAGCGCAGTCGGTGACCAACTGTCGTAACCAAGTGTGGCTTAGTACAACTAATGTGCAGTCTTATCCAGCTGTCCGCCCAAAATCGTTGGTATAGGCAGACTGTAGCAATGTTGTGGCTTCCGTAAAAGAGTGAAGTGCAGTCGGTAACCAACTGCCATGACCAAGTACGGCTTAGTACAACTAAAGTGCAACATTTTGTCAGTGTGCTTTTGTGAATTGTGGAATACCCTGCTGTTTCGGATTTTACTTTATACTATTTTCACCGAACTGGGTTCGTGGTTTGTGTTAAAGTCTGCCTACATCAACGGCTTTGGGCGGACAGTTGGCTAAGACTGCACTTTAGTTGTACTAAGCCGTACTTGGTCACGGCAGTTGGTTACCGACTGCACTTCACTCTTTTACGGAAGCCACAACATTGCTACAGTCTGCCTATACCAACGATTTTGGGTGGACAGCTGGATAAGACTGCACATTAGTTGTACTAAGCCACACTTGGTTACGACAGTTGGTCACCGACTGCGCTTTACTTTATCATAGAAGCTATAACATCGCTACCAGGGCTGGCCATCCTGGGAGTTTCTTATGGAAGTGAATTGATGGAAAGACGGAAATTTTCCTATTACTTTTTCAACCACATTAGAACCCAGGTCTGGTTTTCACTTTTATACGATTTTATGAACTTTATATTGCCTGTGCCAACTAATAAGACATTATTTCCAAAACACGGACAGTACGTGGATTGTATCCTGTCCTGGGCTTGTACACTCTTTGGAAACTTTGTATACTCAATAAACCTTGTGTGTTCATGCAAAGGTGATCCATTCTTATAAGTATAGCAGTCAATTTTTGTGCTTTTTTATCAGTTTTGTGAGTGTGCAGTTTTCTTGGTTATCTACAATGTGTATTGGTTTAACATGGAACCTGTGTGGCTGCTACAGTTGCAAGATATGCCTGTTTAGTGACATAACAAAGGTGCCATTTCACTCAATGATAGGTGTGATGAGTGCCAAATTCAGTATAATAATGATAGTCTCGGATTTACATGCCATACCTTTCTGTATAGGTTGTAAAAAATTGAATGGATCCCCACATCTTACCGACCACTGAAAGTCAAAGGCTACATTACTCTCTGTGTCCATAACTTTGTGAGTAATAGCTCAACTGTGTGCAGTGTTCAGACACTATTGTATTTTGTAGGGGTGGATGACTTCCCAAAGGATAGTATTGTGCAGTCATTGGCATTTATTATTTCTCAGTGGCTCTGACAACAACTGAATGTGTATCTCAGGCCATCCTGGATAACTGGTTATGTGTGGCATTCAGTGACAGCTTCTAATATGCAATCACCTGCTAATGTAGTCAGTCAGAGTTCACAGACAGTGGCCGTGACTGCAGAGGAGGGAATGGCTAGAAGGGGTACACCATTAATGATGTCTGGGGAAATGGACTGATGACTGGCATTATTGTATATGACTATCAGACACTTGCCTATCCACCAGCTGACATACCACTCTGTAAATAACCTACACAGTTTCCAGCAAGGCAAACACCATGTCAGGCCATGGTAGGTGGAGTGAATCATATTCCCATCATCCATTGCACAGTGTAACAATCAATGGGATCCATCAGTTATGGTAGGTAGGCATGATCTGGCCTTCAGCAAAACAAACGTGTTTGGTCCAGTGTCAGTAGGTGTACGACAGTGTTACTGCTCCTATCCATACTAACTCCTTTTATGGCATTTCATATCACATGACTCAGAGATCTGGGGACACTGCTGGTTGTCCTTTGTGCAACTAAGTATTGCAGTTACATCCAGCATTGTTCAAAGAAGAGAGTCATCAGAGGTGTCTGTACAGAGCACAGACAAACAAGTCAGGGAAGTGCAATATGTATACTGTGTTAAGGTAAGATGGGGGTTTTACACAGGTATTCTGCAGTTGGACACCCCCCAAGCAGTGTGTACTGGAAGGACACAAGTACCTTGTAAGGACTGTGAAAAGCAGGGGAATTCACAGAATTACCAGTGCCTAGCAGCTACTAATGCTGGTCTCACCAAAAATACTCTCACTCCGATACCATGCTCCGATATGTTTTCTGTCATCGCACGCAAAACGTTACTATGAATCTCATGATGAGAAGCAGAACACAGCCTGTTTGCTCATCTGCATAGCTGTCCCACATTATGAAAGGCTCCGTAGGCTTCACATACTCTTCTCCAGGGAGATGCTTTGATTAGCAACCTGGGCACTCAGTTGGCTTTAGCATGTATTATGCCTTCTATTCCAGGGTTGGTGGTATGTCACTAGGGCACTGACAAGATGGTGATTAGGAGCACTGCTGCTGCAGCATCACAATAGAATGTGCAATGTCCAGTGACAGATGTCAAGGCTTTCTGAAACAAGCAGCACAATGGCGGTGATCCGTCATAAGTGACAATTTCACAGCAAGTCATGCATCCTACCCTTCAACAGACTAATGGTGAATATCTGCATGACATGCTGTGAGGCCTACTGCAGCAGGCTGGACACCTTTGGCCAATGTGTGTGTCCACCTGCCACATGTCATACACATGCCATACTATGCAGTTATGTACCTGAAACACATATCTGCTTTCCCATGTCATGTCACACAACAGCCAGTGTGCTGACTGGTTGCTTGATAGGCATTGTATGCTTCCAAGATCAACATAATGTCAGCAAAGTTGAACAAGTCCTCTATGCATGCACGGGCATCCATATTTTCACTTCAAGGAGTGCCTACAAGCACTGTATATCACACTGTCAACCTCAAGAGTGTAGCAGCATGAACCTATCTTTGCAGGACCTGCAGATGAGATGTGAAAAGTGTCCCCACTCCTCCACTCATTAGACACACAAATACAATGTGTGACAGATGCGACTGCATTTTAAACCTTGCTTCCATTGTGTCTCCAACAGCAGTCATTACATATGGCAATGAGCATTTTGCCAACATGCACAGCTCATATCCTGTACCACCTACACCCACATCATCCACACCTGAATGTGTGCAGCTCCCTACCAGACACATTCCCAAACACCAGACAACTCAGAAAATCCTGCCTCTGGAGAGCACAGTACACATAATACTGCATGCACTTCTCTCTCACAGGTCAAACACCTGAGGCAAAACACAAAATCACACCTTTTAGTCATAGGTGATTACATCGTGAGACACATCGATGTCTGTGTCAACAGGCTACATATGGGAAATATCACACTTAGCTGTCTGTGGGTTGACACAATATGCCATACCACTCATTGCCGCAAATCAAGGAATATCAGTTAACATAATGTTGACATCATAGTTCCTGCAGGTGTATACAACTGGGGATATACATCACCAGACTGTATGCAGACACATGAATGTGCTCAGCCAGTCTGTGTCCCTCTCGGGTATGCTCATACCTTTCAACTGCAGTTGACCCTCACCTAGGATGATGGCTCCATATACACGGAAGTTGATGGAAGTCAATAATTACCTTAGCATGTGGTGTCATTGTAAGGGGATATACTACATGCCTGCCTGGGATGCCTTGCTCAAGAGACATCAATGCTTCACCAGTGATGGTTTTCATATCTCACCCCTGAGATTTGAGGTACTAGGCAAGGCTGCTGATACCCCCACAATGCATCTTATATGCACTGTCTGGAGGGGAAACTTTGCAATGAGAACTCCTTTTTTATACAACATTATGGTTATGCTGCTACACCATGGGTATGGCAACACTGAACCCCACTCTGTGGAAGGTGACCCACCTTGGAATATGCAGACATGTGTGCAGTCAAGGACATCTGGTTCAAGGCTGTGGACAGCACCACAGCCATACCAGACTACACGCCCTCCCACATGTTCAGACCTCAAAATTACAGTATGCAGGTTAATGCAGGTGGTGTATACATACTCATTAAGGATAGCTACACATCCAGACTTAGTGAAACACTGTGATTTCCCAGAGACACTGCAGGTGCCATTAACTACTGGAAGGGCACATAATCAAGCAATTGCTGGCTACAGGAGCAGCTCCATGAATCCAGACACCCATTCTGCATATTTGGATGTATGTGTGTCAGTCAAGATATATCATTACACAATTCTAAAATGGTGGACAGCCTATAAGCACACTAGCTGTGCAGCTCCTCAACTCTTAATTTTTATCTGACCTTTTTCCAGCTCATCATTAAAAGAAAGCACCTTAAAAGATTTAGGCTCGAGAAAAGAATACAAATATAAACTATCCCCACTGATATTTTTTGCAGAAAAATCATTTTTGCACAAAACATTACTTACTGGATGATGAACCCTAAACCGCATGGTGTGGAAATTTCCAGACACTGAGGCCTAAACAAAAGAAACAACAGAGGAGGAAAACTATGTAACTTGGAATTAGCAAATTGAACTAAATCCTGTAACTTCAAGCAATTACTTCTGTAATTGAAATGGCTAATCAGTCAGACCAGATGGAAACACTAACCACTAAGACCAAACTGTCTCTTATAACTACTCCAGAAAAAGACACCTCTTCTAAAAGGCAAAAAACTATTAAGCCACAGCAAGATGCCTTGAAGTTATCCCTTAGATTGAAACAAGATCAGACTCGAACAATTGAAGACCTTAAAATGGCATTGCAGTCTCTGCAAACTGAAATCCAGGGATTTTCACATAAATTAGCCTAATTCAGATCTAATTTGGACCAAGTAATGGTCCGACTTGAACAGAATAAAGCAAAATCAATGGACAATGAAATTAAAATAAAAGAACTTAAACAAAACTTGCAGGCTAGTGATAACACTATCAAAGATCTACATCAAAAAATGCTAGGTCTTGAAGCCAGAAGCCAACATAACAACATCATACTGAGAGGAATCCCTGAGTCCTTTGAAAATGCTTGACTTACTACAATAATCAAAGGAGTCTTAAACACACTACTAGATAACAAAGATCTTCTTAATGAAATAACCATAGAAAGAGCCCACAGATCTCTCAGGCATTCTCAAGTAGCTGAACCCCCAAGGCAAATTTATGTCAGACTTTTGAACTCAGCACATGTCCAAACCATACTTGCAGCCTTCAAAGCAAAAAAGAACATTACCCAGAGAGGCCATAAAATTACTATACTACAAGATCTCCTACAAGAAATTAAGCAGAAAGGCCAAAAACCTAGTAAATACTGTGCTTATTTAGTTGAAAATAAAGTTTGTTTCCAGATGAAATACCCTGCAACTTTAATCTTTCATCATAAAGATACTAAACAATTGAAACCCCTGAGGAGGCTAAATCCACTTTCATGCATATTGTTAGAGTTAATCCTGCATGATTTAACTCACCTTGTGAATTGCTGAGTTACTGATAAGTAATCCAAGAGGTTTTCTCCATTTGTATGATTTCATTGCTTTATTTTAATGAAATAAGTTGTTGTTTCTAAAATCAAGTGGCCGTTAGTGTCTCGACATTCTAATTCCCAGAAGGCTTTCAGATTTACGAGGAAACACTGAACTGTTACCCTTTCACCTAAATGACGTAATTTCTAAGTCACTTCCTGCCGCTATGCCTCGCCGGAAATAGCCAACTGATAAAAACACTTCAGAAACGCCATTGCTAGTGCTCCGAAGTCCAGGAACTTTTGTTTTTTTTTTTTTCTTTATTTCCTTTCCTTTTGGAATCAAACTTCAAGATCTCAGAAACCAAAAGAGAAGAGAAAGAAGAAGAAGCTCAAACTCGCCTGCACAAACTGGAAGATTAAGTACCTCTCAAAACCCTTATTGATGCAACCAGTAACAGACTTGGGTATTATTACTTTTTTTTCTTTTTTCTTTACTTTGCTGGAATTGCTTCAAATAAGCAGTACATTTAGTGGTGCGCCTTTATCTTAGTTATATGGTGGTGCTGCAGTAGCGTTGTCGCCTCACAGTTAGATGTTGCCCTTTCAATTCTCAGTTAGAGCGTCTTCTGTGTGTCAACATGCGTGAATGGGCGTTCCTTCGTTGAAGGTTATGCGTTAAGCCCGGCAAGCCAGCACGTAAAAACCTACTGGCAATCATTAGCGGACCGGAGTTCCGCTGTGGCGACCCCTAACTGGGAAAAGCCGAAAGACACAAACAAGCATCTGCAATTGCTAAAGTAATGTGGTGGCAGACTTCTTTTTATAGTAGAATGTCTAAAAGTAATATTAGGTATGAAATTCAAACAGCGCCTGCTATTTTTTCTTGTACACTTGTAGTGTTCTACCCGCAACATTTTAAAACTACTGAAATTAACTGCTACAGCCACTGCTGTAGAGCACTTAACTTTAGCAATGCACAAGCAGTTTTAACTGTAATGTCCTGCACCTAATTCCTCTGCTGGTTTGATAACTTTAAATACGAATGGTTCTGCTCATTTTGTACTTGATGTAACAGGACGTTAAGTAACTTTTAACCTTTGATATACCAATGGTTTCACGGGTTACTTTCTAACCTAATGTAAGGTTTCCCTCTTGATTTTACATCATTACTTTCTAAAGAGACTTAGATGCCGCGGTGGTACAGCGGTAGCGTTGTTACCTCACAGCAAGAGGTTCTCCCGTTCGATTCTCAGCTGGGCTTGAGAGTGCCTTCTGTGTGGAGTCTGCATGTCCTCCCCACGGTTGGGTAGCGTTTGAAAGACATGCGTGTGTAAATGGGCGTGCCTTCATTGAAGGTTGAGCATCGAGCTGGCACCTCGGCCTTTCATAAAAATCTACTGCCAATCATTAGCGGACCGGAGTTCCGCTGTGGCGACCCCTTAATGGGAAAAGCCGAAAGACAAACAACTACAACTTTCTAAAGAGACTTAAAGTGATTTAAAGAAATTCACATTACTTTGTATATAAGATTGACTGACTATTTCTACTTAACACCCTTGATAGATTAATACATATGCAGAGATGTGTTTGTTTTAAAGTTAATCAATAACACTATAAGTAGGAATGCTGTTTGTACTGTCTATAAAAGTTTTGTAATTGCTCTCCTATACTTCTTCTGGCAGAATTTTCTTTACCTTTGTTTGGTTTAACTAGGATATTTTTATCCTTATCTAGATTTGAACATTCTAACTGCTGGTATTACAAACTATCCCTTTATTTTTGTTTTTCTTTTTCCAGCAAGATACTTATGTTGATATTGTTATTGTTAAACTATGAGGTTAGATACAAATTTCCTTTAATTGTTAATAATTAAGAGGAGAAGCTTTGCACATTCTATAGCTGATGTTTGTCTACGTTTGGATCAAGTTAGGTAGGTTTATCATCCCTCTGCTACTTACTTCTCTCACCTTAGGTCAAATTCTAACTACTTCCTGCTATGCAATAAACATATCCACACCTTTACAGAGGGATGGGTGGTTAGGCACCTACATAGGTTTTAGGAGCTTAGAAGTCACCTTATTTAAATTATCTTCTAACTTAACAGCTTTAAATATGCACATTCAGTCTTACATATATCACTCAACAACATCCTTAAAAACAAATCTAGATTGTGATAATGATTACAATAGATTCATGGAATATAAAGGGGCTATCGGATAAAAAACATAAACTAATTATGCATCTCATATTCCAAAATAAATCTAATATAACTTTTCTACAAGAGGCTCATATGACCAATGAGCTTTGGAATAATGAAAGAAATAGGAAATGGGTGAAACAAATAATTGCTGCTGGATGTAACTCATCATCTAGGGGAGTAGCAATTATAATTAATAAATCTTATCAAGGAGAGATCACCTCCACCAAAAGTGACCCTAGTGGAATATGAGTTCTATTTACCAGTAACTACCATACCCTAAATAAACCTTTACACTTTGTTAACATTTATAGCCCCTGTACAAGCCAACATCTTTTTATCTACGACATATTTAATATCCTAGCAAATTATCCAAATCATCTACACATTATAGGAGGGGACTGGAACACTTTGCTCAGCCCAGACAAGGAAAGGTAACATAAAGAGACTAGGCAGTCTCAACATACTACTCTAGCACTAGAAGAATTACAAAGCACCTTTGATTTAATGGACCCTTATATAAAATTCCAAAATGATAACTTAAAACCTAAATTCACTTTTTTTCAGCCATATATAAAACCTGGTGAATAATTGATGCCTTTCTAATTTCCCAAACTTTCTCTTCTTATACACTAAAATAACATGGTCTCCCCTAGATCTATATCTGATCATTCCAAAATCAATATCTCCATTGACATCTCGACTTCTAACCAAAGATCCTCTTACTCAACAATTCATAGGTTCATAGGTTCATAGGTTGATACTAGGCTATCTGCCCTAGGGCATTTATAAGCCTAGCCGGAGTGTGTTTGGCTTTCGCCACCCTTTTAGATTAGTTGACTGTGCCTCTGTATAGTAGGTCAGAGAAGGTAGCCCTTTTAAGGTTAATTTACTGTACCTCTGTCAAGCAGGGACACAGAAGAGATCCCAGGGGTAAACTTATGATCTCCCATCCACTCGTCAAGATTTCTCTTGAAGAGGGTCAGTGAGGGGCTCTGCCTAACATGGATTGGGATTTTGTTCCAGAGTGAGGGGAGCCTCTGTGATATGAATCTGTCCCTCCAGCATGTCCTATTTATTTCTGTGCTGAGGTTCAAGTCCCTGGAGCATGTAGCTCTAAGGGATTTGGATTTCCTGAGGTGAAGCATGTCCATTAATTCTGGGTTGGACATGGCATTATACGTCAGACACAGATCGCCTCTGAGTAGGCGGTACGCAACTGAGTAGAGCTGGAGTTTCTTTAGCCGAACTGCATAGGGCATCTGTTTGAGCCCCTTGATCCTCTTGGTGAGGTACTTTTGGGGTCTTTCCAGTTGCTGCAGGTGTCGGGTAAGGTACATCCCAAATGGGGCATTGTATTCAAATATGGGCCTGATAAGTGATGAGTAGAGGGGCACAATGACCTCTCTTGATCTAGATGTGAATCCTTTCGTGATAAGGTGGGCTATAGAGAAGGTCTTTCTAACCACTTTGGCAACGTGATTGTCAAAGGAGAGATTTCTATGTACTTGGGTCCCCAAGTCCCTAATTACTTCTTCTGTACTTAATGGATTACCACCTATGTAGTAATTTGTGGGCACTTTGTTTTTCCCAAAGGGGATGACTATGCACTTTTTGGCATTTAGCTTTAGGCCATGGCTCTGGCACCAGTTATCCATCTCTGTGAGACCCTTTTGGAGGATGCTTGTGTCAGCCGGAGAGTCGATTACGGCACCCAGTTTGCAGTCATCTGTGAACTTGGACAGCCATAGTCCACCCATGTTAGCCTGTACCTCGGAGAAATATATACCGAACAAGAGAGGTCCCAGGACTGAGCCTTATGGGATGCCACTTGTAACTGGTTTAGAGTCTGATATGGTACCTGCTATTCTGACCATGTGGGTTCTATCCCTGAGCCAGTTTGCAACCCATCTTGTGACATAGGTGTTGATATTTAAGCTGGTGAGCTTATTTATGATGCCCGAGTGGGGTATTGTGTTGAAGGCTTTTGCGAGGTCCATGTAGGCTGTGTGGACTACCTTCCCTTCATCTATGGCTTTGGTAACTGTTTCCAAGAAATCGACCAGGTTCAAGAGGCAAGATCTGCCCTTAACAAAGCCAAATTGGGTAGGATCCAGTGTCTAGAGGTTCCCAATGTCTTTGTTTATGATTTCCATGATGATACGCTCCATAGCTTTGCAGACCAGGCTAGTCAGGCTTATAGGGTGATAGTTTCCAGGGTCTGTTGTGGCACCACCTTTGTGGAGTGGGACCACTGTTGCTGTATGCCATTCCTTGGGTACATATCCTGTAGTAAGGCTGAGATTGAACAGTGACTTTATATGAGGGTTTAGTGCTTCTTGGAGCTCATGTAAGACACAGCCCGGGACACCAATTGGTCCTTAAATCCTAATATCATTCAAATAGAAAAAGTAATACAGGAAATCAATGCTGTCCTAGCCCAACTGGACAATGATCTTATCTCTACTCCAATTCCCTATGATGTGCAATGGGCTGGCTGCTAAATCGGTCATAAGAGGTCTCATTATCCAAAAATCCTCGTGGTATAAGAAAAAAACATAATAATATTAAATCCAAACTGGAGACCAAATTAAAGATATTGAATTAGAAGTCCAGCATATGTACTCAAAGGATTTAGAAGAAACAATGACCGATTTGCAAAAGCAATTGCACAATCTCTATCTAAAAAACATCTCATTTGTAGAGATGAGATTAATATACCAATACTCAGAGTGGGCACAAATTCCCTCAAAAATCCTTGCCAGATTAATCAATATCAAAAATGGACCTCCCAGGATTAAGGAAATCAAGCACAAATGATTGTTAAAACATAAATACCAAGATATTATAGACAAATGTGAGGATATTTACAAAAACCTATATAATCTACCAAACTCTCCCTCTACAGACAAATTTGAAGAGTTTATGCATAGGCTAAAATTCCCACAGCTTAGTGACTACAAAAGAACTCCTTAAAATCACCCCTGCATTTAGAAGAAGTTAAAACTGCAATTAATAAACTTAGACTAGGTAAATCGCCTAGCCCAGATGGATATAGGGTGGAATTCTACAAAAAAATTATCCGAACCTGTCTCTAAAATCTTGTTAAAAACATTTAACTACATAATTCAATATGGCATAATTGAGAGATATTTAAATAACTCAAAAAACATTCTAATTCTTAAACCAAACTCTGACCCTCTAGATCCAGCTAGCTATAGAACAATTGCCCTCATCAATATGCACCTTAACATTCTAGCCCACATTATTGCAAACAGACTGAAAAATATACTCCCTTCCATAATCTCGCATGAACAAATGGGTTCTATGCAGACTAGACAAACATGCGATAACACTCTTCTGTTAGATACCATTATAAGACTTCTAGGTAACAATAGGCATCCTAGATACGCCCTTACTGCTGACACAAGCAAAGCATTCAACAGAGTAAACCTAAACTTCTTATTTAATGTTTGCCCTCTTTTGGAATCCCACAAGAATTCATAAAAACAGTCCCTGTTAGAGAGTATAAACCCAAATACCAGATAAAATACCTAGGCATAATCTATACTCCTGACTTTAGTGAGATCATTAAGAACAATTTGTTACACATATGGTCAAACATTGAAAATGGTATCAACAGATTTAGAAATATTAATATGTCCTTATTGTCAAAAGCTAGTGTGGTCAAAATGAATGTCTTACCTAGAATTCTCTTTCAGCTATATGCTACTCTTTTAATCATTCCACAGAAATTCTTCATGAATGTAGAAAAAGCCATATCTAAATTCTTGTAGCACCCTAAATCTATTAGAATCAAATATGGCAAACTTTCCTTAACAAAGGATAAAGGAGGCTTAGGGTTGCCAGACTTTAAACTTTATTATAATATAATCACCTCTAGCAGACTGATCCAAATAGTCATTTATGATCCTAACCTGAGTTGCTGGACTCCCCTGTGGATTAAAATCTGGTATAATCAACTTAAATCCCTTGATATAATTCCCAAATCTCTCCCTTTTCTAAATTTAAATAAAAAAGACTCCTTCGCTAAGAGCCTGCACCCACTGATCAAACATATGATACTAACTCTCCAAAATGTATTCAAATCTATACAACTTTCCAATGTCCTTGCTCTCATACAACCACTCCATCTAAATCCCAACCTTTTAATAAACAACCAACCAATAAATTTAACAAACTTCTCTCTAATAAAAGACTTCACAGTTTGGGAACATTACAAATGGCAGGACACTAATATAACAGAACTAAGACAGAAACTTGAACTTCTAAAGAAATATGTTAGTATTCTTAGACTGCTCCTTTATCTATTAAAAACTAAATTATTTTCTACTAAGATTGACCACCAGGCTATTAACTCAACTATTCTAATAGTTAAAAACCTAGCAATTAAGAATAAAATTATCTCCAGGACATACAAACTAATAACAAGCATAAAATATTAGAATTCCTTCCTATTTCCTATTCCCAAACTATTGTCAGGAAAAAAGCCAACTGATTTCATATAAAAGTAAAAAATTGGCTATTGAAAATACGATCAAGCTTATTCCCTTCAAACGTTTGTTATACACCCAAATCATGATTAACAGCAACGCTTACTATACGCCATCAATTCTTAATAAATCAAATCTCAAATATTCAGCATAGTGCCCCAATTAAATGGCAGTCACTTTCCATGTTTTATGGAGCTGTAAGAAAGTTCACAATGTATGGTGTTCCCTAAGAGTAAGATTGGAAAAGATCGGATATGAAAAATCCACCTTTTCATGGGAAACAACTGCTTTACATATTACTACAACCAACCGTTTAAACAAACCAGACAGGTCAGGTTTGAAGACACTCACAGATGTAGGAACCCAAATCCCAAACGCAAACGACCGAGATCCATTTTGAAAAGACATGGCAATCATAGTGACACCATAGATGCTGATACCTCTTCTGGTACAGACATGAATTCACAGCAAGCTACGGACTCCCCTACCCCTAAGCGTAATAATTTTGGGACCCCTTTAGGCCATACAAGAGGGGAGGTAGGAAACACAAAAAAAGTCACAAGTCTACAGAACCTTATGGAATTATTGACCAACAAGTAAACATATTTGCACACAATAATGTATGTAATATTTCCAACACTGTTTTAATTGAACAACAGATTGCTTTGTTAAATAAAGGGTTGTCTTTTATACCTGGTGTTTTTGTATCTGAGGATGTTTTTGCTCAAGACGTAGTAACTTTTTGTAGGTTAATTAACCTTAAATTATATTTTCAGGATAACGGTGAACAGTATCATTTATCTGATAATTTTAGATATCATCCTTCCAGTTTTACACCACCCACGCATCCATCTGTGAGCTTATTCCAACATGGGGTCCTTAAGGATTTGCATTTTTCTGCTAATACTATTTCACCTATGTCTAACAATATTTCAGAGTCTGAAACATCATGTTTAGCAGAATTAGTGCATAACAAAGAATTAGTAATCACTACTGCTGACAAAGGAGGGGCAGTTGTTGTAATGAACTGGATTGATTATGATATCGAGGCACACAAACAACTTGATGATGACAGATGCTACACCAAGATGCCACTCGATCCCACATCCATGTTCAAGCAACAAATTGATACATTTCTTAATTCAGCATTGGAAAATGGGATTATAACATCTGATATCTTAATACACTTGATCATTAAAGACCCCATTAGGCAATATATTTACTTCTTGCCTAAAATTCATAAGGATCTTTTACATCCACCAGGGAGACCTATTGTGGCAGGGACTGGCTCTTTAACTGAACCTCTATCTGAATTTTTGACCAAATATCTAAAACCTTTACTTTCCTGGGTAAGATCTAGAATACAGGATACCACACAATTTCTGGGTATTATTAATGAAATGCAGATTGAGAATGACTGGTGGTTATGTATGTTAGATGTGACTTCATTATACACGAATATACCCCACTGGGCTGGTTTGGATGCTATTGAATACTGGCTTTACAAATCCAACATGTACAAACCTGGCTTTAATACTTTCTTGATAATCTTGACAGAACATGTGCTTACCAAAAATGTGTTTTTTTACGATAAGCAATGTTATCTCCAAATTAAGGGTACTGCTATGGGGGCATCTTTTGCCCCTATTTATGCCGACTTATATATGGCATTTATTGAGGATCACATCATTTATGATGATACACATAATCTTTATTTACTGGAGATTGACATTTGGCGAAGATATTTGGATGATTGCTGGATGGTGTGGAGGGCAGACATTGAATACTTACATGAGTTTGTTCATTATCTTAACGACAACAAAGGGGGGGCTTCATTTTACCATTACCTATGATCAACATCAGATTACCTTTTTGAACATCATGGTTACCAGGAATCCTGATAATACACTAAACCCTCAAATATACAGGAAATTTCCTGAATACAATACTTTGCTCCACGCATCCAGCTTTCATCCAAAACATATAGCCAGAAACATTCCTAAATCACAGTTTATTAGGGTAAGACGGAATTGTTCTGATGATGATACTTTTCGCCTTTACAGCCAGGATCTGACTGATAGGTTTAAAAATAGAGGTTACAGTTCAGGATATGTTTCCACTGCCAGGAATTATGCATCACATCTACCCAAGGAGGAACTTCTCAAATACAAACATAAACAAGTACATAAATCCAACATTTTACATCTTACCACCACCTATGGGTGAAATACCAATAAGTTTATTGACATTATTAAAAGCAATTGGAATATTCTTTCAGCGGATCCTACATTGTCTTCCATTATTGCTCCAACATGTTCCTTTTCTTTCAGGAAGGGCAAAAATTTGGGTGCTTATTTTAATCATCATAAGCACCATTCTGATTCCATGCATTTACAGCTGGCACAGACTACCATTATGGGTGATAAGCTCATTGGCTGTATGCCCTGTGGCCATTGTAACAATTGTAAACATGTATTAAGAACTAAACATTTTTCCAGCAGTAACAGCAGCATTGTATATGATATCAGGTTTTTTGCAAACTGTAACTCTGATTGGATCATCTACATGGCTTGTTGTAGCTGTCATGCCGTCTATATTGGTCAAACATCTAGACATTTTAAGTTAAGGGTTTCAGAACATCTGAGTGATATCAAATGCAAAAGAACAAGCAATGCACTTTACAAACACACACAAACATAATACAGCTAAATTCCATTTTTTGGTTATTGACAAGATCATTAGTGATCGTTCGTATAAATCTGGTTGGCATAACAAACTGAATATTAAGGAGAAAAAATGGATTGTTAAACTGGGCTCGCTTTTTCATCCTGGATTAAATGAACATTTATGAATATTTATGAATATTTATGAAGAGTTATATTAATATTCATGAGTTCTCCAATCACTTTTTGTTGCTTATTAATTCAAAGGTATATATGACTTCAATTGTTTTTTGTAAAGGTACGCTGATGAAGGCTAGGTGAAATCTAAGCCAAAACCGGTCTGTTATTTGAAGTTATGACCTAATAAATCTTATTTCCACAGCTCTTTGTTGCTGGCTGTTCGTTTTTGGTTTAGCTCATTTTGGCCGTGCAACACTCTCCGTGCAGGGGAATTGTTTTTGGTTGTACAACCAATCTTCCCAAAATCTTAAAACACATTCTCATCACTATGTGTGCCCATATTAAATTCTACATCACTAAAAACTGGATTGATAAATCTACTATTAAATACAAATCCACCCATAAATTAGCATACGTTGCTACAAAACAAAAGCAATACTACCATAAATAATGGGGATACTTGCTGGACTTAATTCTTAAGAATTAAAATCTGGTATTACTCCAGCCTATTCTGATAAACTCCGATACTAACTTGTCACAACAATAAGTTAGACTATTCCTTTCATTATCTCAACATATAAGTATCTCTACAATATATCTAGATGTAACAAAGAGTTTGCATACTTCACCTGCACATCTCAATATGATATGCTCCTTCTTTTATTTTCTTTTTCTAGTTATGAAAACCTAGGTTTACAGATATGACTTCTATTGTATATAGTGTACATAGTTCTAGGCTCAATGTTAATTTTTCTTCTCTGTAAATACTTGTCATTTTTCTGTTTTCAACTTAACCTAATTATTGTCGCATACATTGGTATTAACTGTATTGTTCTCTTTCCTAGTGATGTTTTCATTGTTTTCATTGTTAAAATCTAAATAAAAAGTTTTTTTGGAAAAAAAAAAGACATATCATTACACCATGGTTTGGGGTCGCATTAAGTGACCACCAATTGTGTTGCATAGGTGTGCTGCAGCTCACTTGTCCAAAGTTTAGTTCACATCCTTAACTACAATGCCCTGGAGAAGTGCCATGACATCCCCACAAGGGGAACCAACATAATGCATCATGTGTTTACCAATATAGGTGAGCACGGCAGCCCCCCCCCCCCCAATGTGAGGTCCTCCCTGGAGGGATCTGACCACAGATCAGTCTCATTAAAACTACCAGAACTAACCCCCTTGCAGACAATAAAAACATATATTTCAACAAAGCAAGTTATTACCTCCTGTGCGATGGTTTAAATAGCTTGACTGCACCTCCCCACTCAGATGAGACAGGCAAGTATGCAGAGCTCTACACCCATGCATTATGCAAGCAGCATTACAACTGCATAGACTTGGCTGTACCTGACAGGAGGAACACAGGCTTTTCATGGCACAGCAAACCTGCCTGGTGGGCAACTGTCATTAGCAGGCTGTACAATAAGGGGTGGACATTGCTGTGTAGCAGTTGGGATGAGGGTGCCCCCCTAAAATGGAGTTACAACCTCCTCAGTTAAAACAAGCATATAGTGTTGTTGTGACATTGTGTAGACACAGTAAGTGACAAAATTAGCCACTGACACATAGCAGAACCACAACGCACAGTGTAGTTACATGTGTAATCTCAAAGGACAGGCCCAGATTGTTGGTGAACTCATACATAATGATGCCACATATAATGAGTCTGTACTCATAGGTAACTGTAGTCTCACAGGTTCTGCATAAGCTTCACTCCCCTGTCACCACCACATGTGCCAGATGACATTCCTACAACCTGTCCCATACCTTCCATATCTACAGAGCAGGTCTTAACTGCCTTTCTATGGGGGATACATAGCATCTATTGCACATGCTAACATCCCAGGTTGTGTCCTACATGGGATCTGACAAGGATTACTAACACTATTGGTAACACCTTGCAATCATACTGAAACCACTGGCTGCACCCCAGCTGACTGGACAACAGCAAGTGTTATACCCTTTCACAGAGGTGGTGCATCCACTGATCACCAGAACTATAGACCACTTTGCCTGAGTGTCCATATCTGCATGCCCATAGGACCAATATAATGGAGCTGATCAGCACACATATATGTGAACTACACACAGTGGACTGTACACAGTTTGGATGTCTGACAGGGGGATCATGACTGTTAAATATAGTGGACATTTCTGAGGCAGTCACCAAGGAACTGGGTGAGGGAACATCAAGGCATACAACCCCCTGGACATAGCCAAGCCATCTGACTATATCATCCACTCAGGCATCATTTACAAAAGCACCCACATAGGCATCCATGGTAATATCATTGTAGGGGTCACTAAGTGGCCCATTGATGGCACACATACTCAACATAGGGACATCCGCCTCCAATAGCTGATCTGCAAGCAGCAGTGTTCAGTAGGGCTCAGTCCTGGGTCCTCTACTGCTTGGAATCCATTTAACCACAATAAAAGTGAATACTGATTGTCTATGGCTAACAGTGTTGGTTGATGGCTGTAAACTGTGAGCAATCATAGATTCTGTCACTTATGTCAATATCCTACAAGAGGGTATTGATGAACTAATGCCTGTTGACATACCAATGGTCATAAACTCCATGCAAATATATATGTAATATAATTTCCATCAGTAACACCTATGTATCTGCTAAGTAGCACATCAGTCTCAACATGTGATGTACATACTTATGTGTGATAAAATTGGGCACATAGGCTTAGCCACACAGGTTTACACCTAATGTGCCAGGGATCACCATGTCTCCACAGTGGTATGACAGGAATCATATGTCATATCTGATGGGCACAGTCACCTGCAACTGACATAATCATAACTTCCATGTATCCTTCCCTCAGCATTCCAATATCTGAGTGCAATGGCAATTTGGTAATGTACCTTTCCAAGCACTACTGGCAATTGCACACAACAGTATGTCCCCTCACAGGGAAACTTCACGTCTTCAGTATCTGTTCAATGGGGATCATATGAAATTAGTGTTATTGTAGCCTGTGGCATATAGACTACTCAGAGGTGATCTCTGCCTTGCATTCAGGGCAATGTGTGACCCTGCTTGACTGTAAATGCTACATATCTATAGGTGGCATGGTACATGGATTAATCACATTAAGGAAATTAACCTAGTATGTGATGTTAGTAAAACATGATAGTGGGAGAGATCTGTCTAGCAGAATTTAACACACCTTTGAAACAGAACTCTGCCTAATGGCAAGCAAAGCACCTCAGTGCACCTCATCACATGCCATCTGTATGATTGGCTGGGTGACCGTCATTTCACCACAGGGCTTCTGCCTGTGGCCCTCTTCGACTGGGACTATATGTGCTGATCACATAAATAAGGGTATAAAGTTGTATAGGACTGTGAGGGCTGTATGGCCATTATGCTAGGGAAGTTCAAACATCCTATGGCTGCATAAGCTGATGTAAAATGCTCTAATAGCCACACACACAAACATGGCTATATTGAGGATAGCATGTTAACTGTATGTAGATTAGAACACTTACTATCTAATGGTACATACAACAGATCACAGTACATGATGCACGCAACACACCTCATGTCTGCTATTAGTATCACTTTAGGGCATATTATGCTTGATGACATCAGCAGGCCTAGTTGTGGTCAGGCATTTGGAGGCCCACATCACCTGCTACAAATAAAATACTGCAAAACCCTACCTCTTTCTACATTGGTGAGGTGATCATATTTGTGCTGTACAGACATACACACACACACACACACACACACACACACACACACACACACACACACACACACACACACACACTGAGTGGCCTAGAGTGAGATTAGAACCTCATGACTTGAGTCAGATATTACAATGGCAGCTGGTAGTCTTAAGGTAGATGACATTATCACGCCTTGTAGAAGAAAGAACTTTGGAAGCCAGAAGCAACTTACAGGGCCAAAAAGTGCAGAACCATTGCAGTTTGATAGCCAATAAGGGATTCTCAGTTGTTTTGTAGGGGGATACATGTGTGCACGCACACACACACACACACACACACACACACACACACACACACACACACACACACACACACACACACACACACACATAGACAAAGTGGCCTGGAGTGAGACCAGAACCCCTACCTATCTAGTCTTACACACTATTAGATCAAAGTTCTTATCACACAGACCACAGATGGCAACTGTTTTACATATGATTGCCAGAAAACTACTTGTGGATTAAACAAACTAGGCATGTGTTGAACAGCATTTGGGGCCTGCAGAGTGATACTGCTTCATACTGTTATCTGCATATAGTATCCTAGCTGTCAGATAACTGTTATTTATCCCAGCTATGTATCCACAGTTACCAGTATGGTCATATGTGGCTGTTGCTTGCACTTGGATTGCCAAGCCTGGGGCAGGAAAAATGTGCCCTGTCCATGCATGCATAGACAATATTATACATTACACCACCTGCTGCTGTACGTGTGGTGACATCCAGCAGGCACAGAGGTCTGTAGGTAAGTCCATTATGTACTGTTGAGCCCTTACTTCGGATCCTTTGAGCAACATTATAGATGTGTGATAGAGCAGCTTTACTCACCATTATTAGGCTATGTAGGACAATACAGACATCCACACACATATTTATGTATATAATAAGGATGTATATATATAAATATAAGCTGTGTTTTCTGTGATATGTATATGTGTTATGTAAATATATGGGGAGAGACTGAGATGCATGTTTACATATATATATATATATATATATATATATATATATAAAGAGAGAGAGAGACAGATATTGCTATATATCTAGTTGTAAATATACTATCTATGTGAGAGAGAGAGATAGTGACAGATGGATATGTATACATATATGTATGTATGTATGTATCCACTCATTACAGGTAATTTTATCAAGAGGCAACAGAATTGTGCTCAGTTTAACTAAGTGTATGAACATGCCCAGTGGGACTGTCAGTATTTATAAAGTGACTCCAGTCCACGCCTATCTGTATTCCAGTCTGGGATTTTGTGTGTTACAGGCAATGACATCTGGCCCTGTTTCTGTAGTACTACACTTCACTCAAACTGTCCATGGCATTCTCCAGCTGTCTGTTGTAATAAATATGTGACAGAGGTTCATAATGTTACACCACACACACTCTGACAATCTGTAAAAACATCAACATAATAATACCTGACATGAAAAAGATGTGGATACTTCCAGATTTGAGCCATCAACACCGTCACCTATGCCAACTTCCTTAGTCCACTGAGCAACGCAAACTGCCAGACAGAGAGGAGTCATTCATCGCACAATCAACAGCACACATATGTACATTATCATTCCTGCGTTAAGTGAAACATTCCATGTATGACTGATTTCTATGTTACTCCCCTGAGGTTGCCTGGACTGCTGATATACCACTGATGAGTTACTGTTAAATCAGTAATATGGGAACACTGCTGTGTTGAGGGTGGAGGAACAACACCACATAGTCTGCTGGGCTACACAGTAGTACAAATATCATGTCGCCCCACTGTTTAACATCTCCCTTGAGTGATGTAGTGAATATTTCAACCATGAGCCTAGTGAATATTATGGAACACATACTAGTGGACTGTGTATCTGTAGTCCCACGTTGACGTTTCTTCTGTCCAAATAGCCCACTATATTTACTTGCATAAATGCAGCAGTTCGTACATACAATACCATATCATAGTAATCCTTACAAGTACTGTGTAGGTTAGAGACTTACCTTGCGAATGTAGCAGTTGACAGAACTGTAGTTCAGGGCTGACTCTGATGCAGGCAGTACACAGCCAATACAATGATAGTTACAGGTTGTATGGGTTGCCGGGCACCAATTTTAATATATGTAAGTGAGTAGGAGTAAGGTGTCAGCCCCTAGGTCATCAATAAAAGTGCTATGCGTTGTCTCTTATCTAAAGCCAAGGTATACTGAGCAAGTCTACATCTGCCTACAGGGACATCAGCAGGGGGTTCTGCCTCCAAGTCCTCCTCCTCTGTGGCTGTGGAGACCTAGGCACTGGTGGGGGGCTGTGTATCCCTTCCCTTTGCTTCAGCTGTTTCCGCAGTGTCATATTGTGTAGCATAGCACATACCATGAACATATATGCACATGTGGCTGGAGAGCACTGCAGGGCTCCACCAGATATATCAAGGCACAAGAACCAGTACTTCAGAAGCCCAAACACACTCTCTATGATGTCCCTAGTTGCACGTGTGCCTCATCATGGCATTCTTCCATGGGTTTGAGTGCATTTCTGATGGGTGTCATCATCCACATTTCCAGTATGTAGCCACCATCCCCCACTAAATGGCCATGTAGGATGCACCCCCTAACAAACATCTGGTACAGATGTGATGCATGCTAGATATAGGAGTCATAATAACTGCCAGGGCTGCTAACACACACATTCATGATAATCCCCTGGGCATTGCACATACCCTGGCAGTTGATGGCGAGGTACCCCTTGTGGTTGACATAGATTTTAGCCTCTTCACTGGGTGGTGCCTTGATGTGTACATGAGTGCAATCTATGGCACCCAGTACTTCAGGGTAGTGTGCTACATGGTAGTAGTGTTGCATATCGCTGGCCCTCACCTCAGCATTGAGGGAAAAGAAATGTGCTCAGTGGCATGTGGTAGCCTGGCATCCAGGAACTGGTGGAGTACCCTGGATCCAGATGCCTGCTAGACCCCCATCATGTCCCCAGTTGGTCTTTGGGAAGTACCTGTAGCTAGTATCCTAAGGGATACACATACCTTTATTTCCACTGGGATGGGTTCCCCTCTGTTGGCTGTGGGTCTGAGTTGAGGGCATCAGAGCTCAGTGAGTTCTTGTAGTATGTCCCTGACCAACCTGTAGTGCTCTGCAGTCTCCATCTCATGTAGCTCCTGGAAGGTTACCCTGGGCCTGAACACTCTTCTCCTTATTTGTCTAGGGCTATTGTCAACAGCAGCTGCAGCAGCAGCACTGACTTTAGCGGCTAGCACATACAGATGTAGCAGACCTGCAGCAGCCCCTAGCATTATCACAGTTACAATCCCCACGTCTGTACTACAATGGTTCAGAGTACTGGGGAAAAATCTGAATGTAGGGTGTATGCATACTTTATACAGCTCTTCTGTAGGTGTAGAATATGTGATTGGCTAACTACAATGCATTCCACCTGCCTACAAATAATGGCCCTATTTCAGTGCGTGATGCTGAGCACAGTGCTGCAGCACACAGCATAGCTTAAACAAGGGTCAAAACTAACTGAATGCATCCGGTTTTGAGACATGCTCAGCTAGGTGGTGAGCTGTGCAAACATGCACACCGAAGCTTAAAAGAGCTTAGAAGTCAGTGGACACCCCCTCCTCCCCGATGTCAGCTGCATCTTATGTAAACATCAACATGGGCCTAAGCCTACATGAAGGGGATATGCAGACATGATTACTCCTTTCTGCTAGTCAGTAACTCCAGCTCATTTGCATACATATCCATGCTCACAGCCTGGAAACTTCATGCTTCATAGCCCTACCATGTTAGCAACAGCACCCATGCACTATTGTAGGTACCACATGCAAGGTCCTGTAATACAGTTCTGTCACATAATATTAATTTCTTTTTTTTCCAATTTTTTTTTATTTTTCTATAAAGCATGTTTGCACACTTATTTCCTATAATTTTTCTGGCATACAGTCTAATAGTTTCACTCATATGTGTATGTGGTATTACATTTTCAGGGGATTACTTTCCATATATCTAACAGTTTTACACCACCTTTTGTCTGTCTACACTCCTGTATGTGGAATTTTTCAGCATATACTACGGACACTACAGACACTGACATGGGGTGAGAACAAATGTCTTTCTGCTTGTTGGATGGCTCTACCTGCCTCATTTGCATGAGCTTCACCTGCTTATGAGGTGATTTGCATGCCACAGAAGTTTCTGTGTTTGCTTGTACATGGGTGCCACTCAGCAGCGCTTACTAAATCTCAAAATGTTTGCATCTGTGTAAGCAGCACAGGGCAATGCCTTTACAGAAAAAAAATGTGTAGGCTTTATTAAATCCCTCCTGTTGTCTCCAGGGTTAAATTTGTATTAAGCTTATTTGTCAGTATACATTTAATGTCCTTTGGGTTAGAATAAGTGATATTCTTTTAGACTAATTGAAAGCACTGCTTGATATTGTCTTAGATCTCTAACATAGCTAAAAAGGTGTATTTGCCCTTGGCCTCATTCTGGTTGAAGGTAATATTACACTCAGCTTTAGAGTCTTTCCTGCATCTGACATCTGCAGAATAAGATCCAACATGTCCCTTTGTATGTCCCTCAGGTTACAGCGCCTCGTGTCTTTCACATTTGCATGGACCACCACAAGGTCACATTCATACTTGTCAATAGAGAAGGCCTGAAGAGCCCATGTAATATCATAGATCCTAGCACAGAAGAGACAACTATCTCCCTATCCTTATCCAGCCTCTTCAGTATGGAGTCCATGTGCTTAACAATGAAGTCATCAATCACTAATGCACTTCTATTAGTAACCATGGGTACTTACAGTGTCAGCTGCCCAGTGACTCATTACTGACTGTGCATGTGGTAGTGTAATGTTTATGGATGTCTGCTGTCACTTCATCTTCTAGTTTCAAGGTGGCTAGGGCAGTGCCTTTTTTCCAACTTATATAAACATGGGGGATGGGCTAGTGTGTAATCCTCACAATCAACAGTTTTTGGTTAAAGGGTGACCTCCATGTTGTGCAAATACTTACATCTCTCATAGATTGTGTTATGTGCATAAAATAATAACATTTATCTGTAGGCATGTGGCAGTTCTTACAGTGCATAAGAAAACCAAGAGAAAGAAAAATGGAAACAGAAAGGAAAACAAGTTGGCGGTCTACTATTATAGCCATGCGGATCTTTATCTTATAAGGATAAGTGCAAGTTATAAAAATACCACTTATATACTAATGGAGGAAAGATGAAGTGTGGCACACATAGCATTTTGAATAAGTGCACAGTGATGTCTGTCTGAGCATGAAGCGACAAACAAACATGATACTACATAACAAATTGCCAAAATGGTAGAGACACTATATTTATTTATTTTATTTTTTATTTTACATTTGTTTACCAGGAAAGTCCGACTGGGTGTAAGCCCATTTTCAGCAGAGGCCCAGGGAGAAAAGCTCTACATATAAAAACAAACAAGTTATGACAAACACAAGTTAAAACAATTTGTGTAAAAATGTTATAAGAGAGTCCAATAATACAGTGTATACAAGCAGATAATGGCAGACAGGTATGATGCAAACTATGCAGCATACATTTAGAAATTAACATCATTATGTCAAGTAGGAAATCCAACGCAGAGTCAGATGCCTATTGTAAGGTAAAATATAAACACTCTAGTAGGAGGTTTTTGCCTATCAAAGTTAGTAAAATTCCTTTCTAATGAGTAGTAAAGGTGTATTAGAAATTAATTTGTATGCCTTGTGGCTGTATTTGTTTAAAAAGATGTTAGAGACAGGAAGACTATGCATATATGTGGATCTACTTTAGAAGCTCAAACTTTCAAAACTTCGAACTTCATATGGTTGAGACTATAACATCGAAGTTTTGAAAGTTCAAAACTTCAATAGAAAAATAAAAACATTTTTTTTATGTTTATGCAGGGGGCAACCCCCTGCACCTCACACCCCCTGCTAATTAAATATACCAACTCTGAGATCACACTACAGTGAAGAGAACGGTAAATTTCCCATTCCGCGCCGTATGGTGATCTCCACCTAAACAGTTTAAAGTTTCAAAACTTCAATCTTATCATCTTGACCACATGACGTTCTAAGTTTTGAAACTATGAGTTTCCAAAGTAGACCCATATATGTCTATATTAGGCAACACACTGGAAGAACAGCAGAACTAACAGAAAAATACGAAACTAGCATACTTTTATTAAACACCGATACATAATCCACTCAACTATCAAACATTCACAAACACAAAAAAACAGAACAAGCAGCTTGCAGCAGCAGAGAGCATATGTGCTTACTATGCATTAGAACAGCAGATCTGCATGCACAGATCTAAAGCTGGTAGCCGTATAAGAGAAGGTCACACAGATCGCAGCACTGCAGCAACACTGAATTTTCTATGCAAACGTTCAATAATGTGCAAACACCAAGAGAAATGGTCTAGTCACTCTGAGGGAAATATTAAGTGCACTCAGAGAAAACTATTCATCAAGAAATGTCAGTGTGCAATACTGCATGAAGCACAGCAGTAAAAACAAAGCAGAAAAACATAATAGCCAATCATGTAACAACTTATTAGAAATTCAGCAGCAGTTCAAAAGCCCAGAACTGCAGCAAATTATCCTGTAAAAGAAGGTTTCAAAAACACTGATGTCAAACTCAGCAAATATCACTGAACATCAGCAAATCTCTGATGTAGATGGCAAACAGAAGCATTAAATAAATAATCGCACTTCCCAGCAGTGTAGCCAGATTCAAATAGTTTTTACCACTTATCTCATGTGTCAAATTAACTGTTAACTTACCTATGTAACTGAACATGTGTATGTGCAGAAAGCTTCAACACAGAGGTGACATTTTACTGTTCAGTTAAAGCAATCAAAAATGAGTATAGCCATAATGTTCTGGGGAAGGGAATTCCATATCGCTTATGTTAAGAATGACAAGACTGTGGAGGTGCAGAGAAGATATTATAATTGAATGTCTAGGTCATTCCATGAATTTATCCTTAATCTGAGGTCACTATGGAATATTTTCTGATAATGATCCTGGTTAAATAATAAATAATTCCCACCCACCCCCACTACATCTAGATTTATACCCACCTAACCACTCCTACTTCCTCTCCATTTACTGAACTCCACCCCTTTAAACCCTTCCTCTTCCTACTCCCTCCCCCCTCCCACCATCCACTCACCACATATTTCCCTTCCACCTTACTCAACACCATATATTTCTTCATCAAAGCCTCAACATGCTTACAAAATATACATCCTCCTCAATTCAACTACTACTTTTTCTGAACCTCACTTATATCCACTACCTTACCCAGCCCAACCCCATAACCCACACACCACTCCTACATACAACCAGCTCATTCCCCACATCACACACACTCATTTATCTCAATATCTCCTGCCCTATATCCCATCAACAACAATCTATGTTTTCACTACAAACTAATCACTCCTTATAAAGCCTCCATTCCCACTCTTTCCTCCAAATCCCTCACAAATCTTACAACACACATCACACAAACAAAACAATCCAAATATCTCTACTACATAATCCAACTTCTAACAACCATACTTCTATCTGGAGATATACACCCTAACCCTGGTCCGAACACCTCTTCCACTCCATCTAAATCCATCCTACTAGCATCTCTTAATACCCAAAGCATAGCTAACAAATTTCCCAACCTGCATGCCTGGCTACTCCACAACAAACTCGACATCATAGCCATATCTGAAACCTGGTTAAAACCTAATTACCCCATCACCAGAAAAGACAGAGCCCACAAAAAGGGTGGTGGAGTAGCTCTACTCTACTCATCCTCCCTATGCATTACTCCCTATAATAAACCCATTCCCCACTTTGCCAACAAAGAATTAATACTAGCTCTATTTCAGTTAAATAAACACAAACACATATGCATAGCCTCCCTTTACATTCCCCCTGGAAACAATATCTCAGTACTTGAAGATATCCTCTCCTGGCTTTCTACCAATATCAGTAATGAAATTATTATCATGGGAGACACAAACATTAATTGGTCCTCCATTCAGTCCCCTGCACACTCCCTAAACATCAACCTATATAACTACTCTCAACTCATCAACTCCACTACCAGGCCCTCTAAAGACTTCACCAGTGGCAGCATCCTTGACTGGATCTTAGTCTCTCACCACCACTACTATCCTGATAGTGGAACTCTTCCTGACTCCCTCAGTGACCACCTTCCCATCTTTGCTAGGCGTCTTCCATCTCCCTTACAAGTAACTCATAATTACATCAGTACTCAATGCCAAAGAAACTTCAACCCAAAAGCCTTCTCTGACTCCTTAAAATCACTTAACTGGTACCCTCTAAAAACTCTACCCCTGGAAAATGCAATCGCACACTTTAATACAACTTTCCTAAAACTACTAGATATTCATGCTCCCATATAAACCAAAAGAATAAGAAACAGAACCACCCCCTGGCTAACAAAAACACACTAACTGCCATGAGACTTAGAGACAAAGTCTGGGCATGTTACCAAAGGAACAAAACTCCATCTACCCTCTATGAGTACAAAACTTTTCGCAACTCAGTTAAAAAGCTTATCATAGCAGACCGTCAAAGCTACTTCTCCTTACTTCAAAGCAACCATAAAACCAATCCACAAAAGTTCTGGAAAGGTATCACTACCCTCTTAAAACCTGGCACAACTGAAAACCCAAGGCCAGGCCCAAATGTACAAGACATAAATTTAGCCACACAATTCAATTCTTTTTTCATAAACTCTATTTCCAAACTAACCTCTTCCGTCTGTAATAACACTCCACCTCCTACTTCTGCATCTCCTCTCCCATCACCCCCTCCACCTCCAGTCTCTCATTCCTCATCCTCTTAACCCTCACCATTCTCCATAAAACCCATCCCTACTTCTACCATAAAAAAACTCTCGCAGAAGCTAAAACCATGCACCAATGCCCCCGATAACATTCCCTCAAACTTCCTCAGCATAGCTGCCGAAGCCATTGCCTTCCCAATCAGCATCCTAATTAACCACTCTATCCAAGAAGGTCTTCTTCCCCAACTCTGGAAAAAGGCTTTTATCATTCCCCTGCACAAAGAAGGCAACAATACTAATATCACCAACTTCCGGCCCATCGCCATCCTCTCTCCTATCTCAAAACTCTTAGAGAAATGTATCCATCTTCAACCCCTTCCCCATCTCTTAGACAACAACTTATTAACTCCCACCCAACACGGATTCAGACCCAATCACAGCACTATGACTACCCTCTTATTTTTCCTAGAAACTGTGAATAAAGCTAGAGATTCTGACTTTACTGTATCTACCATCCTACTTGACCTCTCTAAGGCCTTTGACACTATCTCTCATAACCTTCTCCTTACTAAACTATCTAACCTAAACCTATCACCTTCATCTCTCAGTTGGTTCACCAGCTACCTCTCCAACAGACAACAAGCTGTCAAATGGAAAAAAGCCAACTCCTCTTTCCTTAACACCCCCACTGGTGCCCCACAGGGTTCCATATTGGGTCCCCTCCTCTTCAATATATTCATAAATGATTTTATCTGCTCAGTCCCATATGCTAACATTATTCAATATGCAGATGATTCTACAATCATCTGTGCTGCCTTATCCATCCCGACTCTCTTAAAGCTGACTCAAGATGCCTTCTTTACCACAGAACAGTGGATGAATGACAATCATCTAGCACTCAATGCAGCAAAAACCAAACTTATGATATTTACCCTGTCTAAAACCAACACCATTGATAGAAAACTATTCTCCATCACCAGCCAAAATAACACACCTCTTGCACTGGTATCTGAAACCAAACTACTAGGAGTCCAGATCGATGACAAACTTAAATTCAATTCCCATCTACAACTAAACATAAAAAAAACCCCACCAAAAACTTGGCATGCTCTACCGACACAATCAATACCTCACTACAGCTACTAAGCTCACTCTGTCTACTACATTTATCATACCTTCCCTCCTTTATGGTGCCCCTCCTCTCCTAACAAACCTACAATCATCTCTCAAAACAAAACTGTCCTCTTGTTATAATAAAATTGCCAGATTCGCCACTAGCAACAAATCATCAACCCATCACTGTGCACCTGTCCACAAACTAAACTGGCTAGAGCTTACCAACTACCTCTCCTATACTCAGCTCACCTATGCACACAAACTCATTTTCCACCCCTCCCTCTGTCCCTCCCTCTCCTCTACCTTAAAAATGCACTACCCACAAAGACTCCTAAGATCTAGCAATCAAAACCTAATAGAAGTGTACAAACCCCTTCGCCCCCAGGACAAAACCTCCTATCCTTTTCCTTAGCATGCCTATGGAACTCCCTCCCTCCATTCATACCGTCAATAGCCTCCCATCCTTTAAAAATCCCTTTACTCACTTCTAACATCCGCATGGGAATGTTCCTGCTCCCACCTCTCATAGCCTATTCTCCACTTCCTACAGCCATCCATCTCATATATTCCAGACAACAACTTCATATTTGCATCTAGCAAATTCTAAGCCGACTGCAATTAACTTCTTCTTATCCTCTAATCCTACTATTTCATCTTAAGAAACTGTATATTTACTAGAGCAACGTTCTCCTTCTACTAAATGTAACAAAAAAAAATATCCTCAGTAATTTTTGTTTTGTCTTAGAACCAGAAATAGTTAAATTGTAAATTGCTGTAATCTTTGTGTTGGAGCTTTTCTCCCCAGGACTCCATTGAAAACAGGTTCTTTTGGCCGAATGGACTATCCTGTTTAACCATCTGCAAATAAAATAAAATAAATAAAAAAATAAAAATAAATACATTAAGTACTACACTACAAGTGAGAAATGTTGATCTATACATAATATCCAAGTACCTGAACCTGACCAGATACACAGTTGTGTTTATCCTATATAGTGCATCAGTCACAAAATGTCTTGCTCTGTCTAATTTAGTTATCAGTTTTTGAATACACCAGAAATAATAGTAAAAGCAAACACTCAACAATAATTCCCTTTTCTTGGGAAAAGCAATTGGGCATTTTGCAGCAATATGACAACACATCCATGGTTTTGGTTACACTTTTAGTTATGTGCAAAGAAAAAGTAAGGAACTGGCTGAGCCAAACTCAAAAATATGTATGGGAATTTACTGCTCTGAGCTTTACTCATCAGTCTGCTAAGAAGATCAGGCATATTTTTACATCTATCAGCCTTCTTTGCATCTCAAATAATATAGTGTTAGTTTTGGTGAAACTTACGTTCGTATTGACTTTGTATAACATTGTACACATATGACTTAGACTGGTTGGTAAGTCTCTGGGAATTTTGTTTTAGCCACTATGACTGTTCCAGATAATCATGCCATTTGCATAACTCATGCGGTGGATTACACTGGGGCTGATAAGAAAAACAATGACTAACCTTTAAAATAAGTCACTCCAGTTCTAACCTTGTGGCATCTTTGTTTTAACTGGTTTGGTGGTTGAAAATTGCATTTCAGTTAGAAGCCTAAATGCTCTTTTTTCTAAATAACTCTTTAACCAGCCAGTTTTTGTACTACTCGGACACTGGACTTCTGAATCAGACAGAAGCAAGGAGCAGTCTCTGTATTAAAAGTTTTACTGTGAGACACGATGCTCATTACGATCCTTTAGTCTACAGCTCTAAATATGAACTGATAAGTAACATTAGACCTTTGCTGCTACTGTTGTGATCTTGGTTGAAGCCATTTTTTTCCAGAATCTTCTTCTGCAGTTGGGAAGGACCGTACTCCAATAGTTTATGGGAGCTTGACAGAAGGCATAAGCATTCAGAGCATGAACTATCACAAGGAATAGAAGCAAAAAAGCAAATTACAAATAAATAAATGAACAGCCACACCACCCTTGCAGTAGTGATCTATATTAATGGGAAAAATGATATCCTTGTCAAGCACTGTCACTACTCATCCTCAGTGTTTTCATGACTTAGCACAAAATGGGCACAGCATATGTAAAAACAAGAAAGAGAAGCATCACTATCCCGACATACACAGATAGGCAAGAGAAAATAGCCTTTTCACCAGAATGTATCTGTCATGTCATTCATGTATTCATTCATTTATTTTCTGATATTCTTACAGGTGAGCAACAGCCTATCTTAGGTGTAAAGAAGAGAAACAGTCCTGGACTGGAAGAAGTCTGCCACAATCTGTATAAGCTAGTAGAGAGTCATATCACCAACATCAAAAATGTTGGAAAGTATTATTTATACAGCCTGGTACAACACAAATACTAAAAAATAATCATTCGTATTTGCCCAGGTCTGGATCAAATAATATTGTCAGCTGTAGATGATAAGCTTTAACCAATGATGAAGGGAAATTTAAATACCAAATAGCAAGAATTCTGGATAAAAGAAAGGCTCCAAATGAAGCAGAGCACCAAAACAGAAGTAAACAGAGCCTTGTCCACCACGGCTGGATACAAATGCTTTATTTAAAATATCAAAACGTAAGTGCTTTCACAGACTCTATGACTGTTTCCTCAGACAACTTTAAACAACTAAAGCACATTCTTTATATAGTTAAAAATCAATTAACAAGTAACTGGTAGCAATTAGAGCATTTAAAGTGTCCCTTATACTTTGCTACTAAAAAACATTTAATACTTAATTTACAGCCTTGTTTATTAAAAAAACTTTTTAAAAAATGTATTCACATTTGTCTACACATTTTAAAGTGCTGTGGATATGTGTGTTAATATCTGAGTGCTCTAGCTTTTAAGAATGGTTTCAATGATGGTGCTTCATTTATACCTGGAGGTGTGTCTGCATTAAGTTTAATGATCCACCTCTGCTCAGCTGCTTCACTCCTATTTCTCACATCACCTCCTCTCATCCCTTCTCTGATAACCTCTAGAACAAATAATTTGAGAGTGTGGTCTCTCCCTTCTGCCTCAACATGCTTGGTCAATGTACTGTTCTCCTTTCCATTAATGATGTCTCTATTGTGTTCTAATGTACGGTCCTTAAGCATTCTGTTTGTCTTCCCTATATAGAAGACCATGCATCTCACGCAGAAACTAAAATTCACAACATTCTTGGTTCGACTGTCAGCATAACAATTTGCATGAATTACTGTCATGAAATACTGTATGTATGTGTAAAAGTAGTGCAAGAATGTATGAATTTGCATGCTGCACAATTTCTGTGCATGTAAGTCCTTAGTCTGGAAGATGCAATATGTGGCCGAATTGTTTGTGTTTTATAACATAAATGTTGCTTAAGACATTTTTTGTTTTTAAATGAGAACAGTGGAGTGTCCTCCAACACTTCACTAAGCTCATATATTACTGTCAAGTTGTTCCAGTTCTTCCTGAACACCTCACAGAACACATTAATGTCACTAGAAAATGAAATTGGGAATCTGATCTTCCCATTGCCTGATCTATTCATGTCGGACGCAGACTCCACCTGCTGTGCAAAATTGGATTGCCCTCTGTTCCCCCTTTCTTTCAATGATTCTTCTATACATTTATCCAATTCCTTCTTAGAATATCCTCTTTCTAGAAATTCTTCCCTGAGGTTATCCAGGGCTGCTATTAACTGTGTTTCATTATTGTGCAGTCTGATAATTCTCATGTTCTGACCCTTCATGATGTTTCTATTAATGTGGTTGGGGTGCATACTTCTTCTATGGAGTATGGCATTCCTCCTAGTGGGTTTTCTATTCAAACTAGTTTCCAATGTTCTAACCTCTGATTTCTTGACTGTAACATCAAGAAAATCCATACTCTCTTGGGAGTATTAAATGTTTTTAGTAACAAAGTGTAAAGGACACTTTAAATGCCCTAATTGCAATTAATTACTTGTTAATTGATTTTTAACTGTATAAAGAATGTGCTTTAGTTGTTTAAAGTTGTCTGAGGAAGCAGTCATAGAGTCTGTGAAAGCACTTACATTTTGGTATTTTAAATAAAGCATTTGTATCCAGCCGTGGTGGACAAGGCTCTGTTTACTTCTATTTTGATGCTCTGCTTCATTTGGAGCCTGTCCTTTATCCAGAACTCTTGCTGTTTGGTATTTTACTTGTATTTTTCTCTACAAAACCTGGGATATGGTAGAAGGCTTTGATGTTGGGTTGGACTATGTTCCTGTGGGAAATACTGGTACACAGGCACAAGAAGGAAGACTGAATCGGATTCTTTACTTGGACAGTAATCCGCTGTTTAACCAATCGGTACTTCCAGATGATCAGACTGTAACAGGTAATCATGAAGTAGAATTGCGGTTCCATGAGCAGTTTAGAAGCTATGAGAACAAAATGTATAGGTTCAAATGCCCCCAGTGGCAGAGATTCCACATGGAGGCATTGCTACATTACAAAATTGTTCCCAGGGGCTAAGAGTATTTACAATGCCAACCTATGGGGATACGTTTCCCACTCGGCTAAAAAAAGTGGCAACAGTTAAACCTGCAGCTTAGCTATGACTATATGAAATTACTTATTGAGTTCTTCCAGCCAGAGGAAAATGAATTACAGAAGGAACTCAAAGATTTATATGAATATATCATGGCTACTTTTCTGAGTGACATGGTTATAGATAGAATGGACTCTTTGCATGATCAGATCTTATATTATGAGAAAAGACTACAAAACATTAAAATGAAGAAGTTACAGTGAGATATGAGTGACTTTCAGAGTGGGACGGTCTTCTCTTGGCTGAGACAACAGAGAGACCCAACCATCCAATCAACAAATGTCATTTCTATCCAGCAACCTATCACTGTAAATGAACCTGAACAGCACAGAAGTGCAATGATGGGTCCTACAAACTTGCTAGCAACCAACTGCATCAATGATGAACTGCAGAATACACCCACTAGCAGTGAGACTTCTAACAAGGAAGTGCATGTACCCGGATACGAGCCAACAGCCTAGAAGCTGAACAGAATGCCACATTGAGCCTACAAGTTGAGGATTTAAGCAGCAACAAAAGGAAAAATAATGAGATACCACTGAATACATGACTACCCCATTTTTAGAGGATACGAACGGCAGGAGAGAGGCATTAATGCTGCTGTTTCAGCTGAGTGATCCATTACTGATCAAGGAGAGATCCAGGAGCCAAGCCAGGAAAGGAGTACTCACTGTGTCAGCAGAATATGGAAGAGAAAAAACAGAAAATGGTCACCCGCAGCAAGAATTCCAAGGTTTGGTCCTAAACCTCTCATCTATACCTTTGACCAGTGCCCAATTGGGTGTACTTGGGACAGGGCTATCATTTATACCTTCACAAAAGACTAATATGGTAGACATCCTACAAGAATTGAGAATGTTTGGAAGAACATTAACATTGAAAACCTTATTTAAAAGGGGTGTTGGAGAAATTAACAAGTTCACTAAACCGAGTACATTTACACCCAAAATGCATCCAATGATAAATACTTTTATATCAGTATGTGACAAACCAATTAGGGACCTGCATGATAATGATACAGGTTCTAGGTATCACAATCTAAGTAGAGATGAATGTGTTGCTTTAGATGAACTTAAGAAAATGCAGTCCACTGAGATTAGACCTGCAGACAAAGGTGGGGGGGTGACTGTCATGGACAAAGAGTTCTACATAACAAGAATGGATCAGTTGCTCAGTGACCAGTACACATATGTAAGAATTAATGGGACAGAGTTGAAAGCTATTACTGATAGAGTGTCCTTTTTGATTTTTGACTTACTTATAACAGGTATGATCTCAAAAGACTTATTCAATTATTTTGCGACAGAAGTTCCACTTGTACTTATTATATATGGACTACCTAAGGTGCATAAGGATGCCACGGACTCACCAATGAGACCTATAGTCTCAAGTAAGAGGTGGGTGACACAGGCATTGTCCATTTATGTTGAGAAATGCTTGCATCCGGGGCTAGATACTTACAATCATATATTAAAAGACACTAAGATGTTTTTACAAAATTGTTTTTGTAAAACTGAGGGATTGAAGAGTAAAAAATATTTTGTGACCCTAGATGTGACATTATTATTCACGGTTATCCCAAATGACTGGGGCATAGACAATATCAAACAACAACTAAGTACTAAAAGGGTCTACACTAACAGCAAAATTAATTTGATTTGTAACTTACTGGACATCATTTTAGAAAATAATGTCTTTGTCTTCAGAGATCAGTATTATGTGCAAAAGATAGGCGTAGCTATGGGCACAGCTTGTTACAATAGCTATGCCAGTCTTGCCTTGGTTCACTGGGAAATGACATCATTTTTACATAACAGCGAATATAACCAATATTTGCTGTGATACACTCGTTTTGTGGATGATATTTTCCTTCTATGTGGAAACTCTGAACAACAGCTACAAGACTTTTTGGGATACTTACATACTACCACTACGTTCCTAAAGTTTACATGTAATTTCTCCCAAGAGAGTATGGATTTTCTTGATGTTACAGTCATGAAATCAGAGGTTAGAACATTCAAAACTAGTTTGTATAGGAAACCCACTAGGAGGAATGCCATACTCCATAGAAGAAGTATGCATCCCAACCACATTAATAGAAACATCATGAAGGGTAAGAGATCTTGAGAATTATGAGACTGCACAACAATGAAACACAGTTAATAGCAGCCCCGGATAATCTCAGGGAAGAATTTCTAGAAAGAGGATATTCTAAGAAGGAATTGGATAAATGTATAGAAGAATCATTGAAAGAAAGGGGGAACAGAGGGCAAGCCTGTTTTGCACAGCAGGTGGATTCTGCATCAGACATGAATAGATCAGGCAATGGGAAGATCATATTCCCAATTTCATTTTCTAGTGACATTAATGTGTTCTGTGAGGTGTTCAGGAAGAACTGGAACATCTTGACAGCAGTAGATGAGCTTAGAGAAGTGTTGGAGGACACTCCACTGTTCTCCTTTAAAAACAAAAAATGTCAAACAACAGTTATGTTATAAAACACAAACAATTCAGCCACCTATTGCATCTTCCAGACTAAGGACTTACATGCACAGAAATTGTGCAGCATGCAAATTCATACATTCTTGCACTACTTTTACACATACATACAGTATTTCATGACAGTAATTCATGCGAATTGCTATGCTGACAGTCAATCCAAGAATGTTGTGAATTTTAGTTTCTGCGTGAGATGCATGGTCTTCTATATAGGGAAGACAAACAGAATGCTTAAGGACCGTACATTAGAACACAATAGAGACATCATTAATGGAAAGGAGAACAGTACATTGACCAAGCATGTTGAGGCAGAAGGGAGAGACCACACTCTCAAATTATTTGTTCTAGAGGTTATCAGAGAAGGGATGAGAGGAGGTGATGTAAGAAATAGGAGTGAAGCAGTTGAGCAGAGGTGGCTCATTAAACTTAATGCAGACACACCACCAGGTATAAATGAAGCAGTATCATTGAAACCATTCTTAAAAGCTAGAGCACTCAGACATTAACACACATATGCACAGCACTTTAAAATGTGTAGACAAATTTGAATACATTTTTTAAAAGTTTTGTAATAAACAAGGCTGTAAATTAAGTATTAATTTTTTTTTTAGTAGCAAAGTGTAAGGGACGCTTTAAATGCCTTAATTGCTATCAATTACTTGTTAACTGATTTTTAACTGTATAAAGAATGTGCTTTAGTTGTTTAAAGTTGTCTGAGGAAGTAGTCATAGAGACTGTGAAAGCGCTTAAGTTTTGGTATTTTAAATAAAGCATTTGTATCCAACCATGGTGGACAAGGTTCTATTTACTTCTGTTTCGATGAAGGGAAAGTTATTTTATCTCTTTGCTCCCTACAGATCTCATGTTGCATCTTTCAGCATGGTTCTTGTGTTCCCTGTAGACATATGTTCTCATCATAGTTGGATTTCCTGTTGTTTCCCAATAGTTTATTAAAGGGAAGGCACAGTTTAAATACATTATGCAAAAGGCCACATATATCACATGCCCAGCAGCATTGTTCATCAGATAAATACTGTTATGCAAGTAATATGCAGTTCTTCATATTTTTTAAAAGCTTACAACTAAGCACATTGCAAACATTGCATGGTATACGTCAACACATCAGGTAATGAGAAACAGATATTTCTGTAATATATTCCTTCTAAATTATGGAACTGCTCATGTTCACTTCTGCATTTATGAAAATATCGAAGATTATTGTGCTTTTGTTAGTGTAAAAACACAGATTTACCAAACCCGCACTGCATCATGTAAGAAACCTCACACTATAACATGTTAGTTTCCTTGCGCAAATTCAAAAAAACAAGGAACTCGCAGACAGTCTTGCTGTATCTGGGAAATGGCGACATCGTGATGCTTAACTGTTACTAATACTTCCGTGTAGCAGTCAAAATTTTTAAGGTACTGAAAGTTTGTTCTCTTTTTAGCAAAAACAATTTTGGTGGCTTTAGTTTAACTCATTAGCACCTATGTGGTGTGGAATTTTACACCTCTAGCAGCCTACACACATTTGTGCATCCCAGAGCATTTTTTGTTTAAAATCAACTTCAAAAGCATAAGATAAACAGATGTGAATATTTTGTCTACAATAAACCTACTAAAAGTGTGCAAATAGTAATGCTATCAGTAAGAAGTGTTTTTGTGGGGATAATAGTCAGTGTAATCATAGTTTTTACAGAAACACTATGATCTATTATTAATTCACACAAACCCAGAATTATATTTTTGCTAAATGTTCACAAACAAAATTTCATATCTTGGAAAATGTGCAACATAGAACACTTTGATGAACCTAACACAAGTTTTCACATCCATCCATTCATCCACAACCCCTTTTCCCATGATTGCACACAGGTCAGGATGTCACTTCAATGGTGACAATCATCTAGAGCCAAGGTACACACTGCTGAGTGGCTAGCCCTGCCATAGGCACAAGGTTTCACATGACAGCAAGAAATTTGTCTCTGGGTGAATTTTTATTTAGATATTTACAGAAATTTAAAAACGTATGCTTAAATCTATTATAGGCAATATAATTAACACTGAATATCTCTAAAGATGTACAACTTAAATTAATGTGAATTTTATCTAATTATATTTTTTCTCTATACGAGTGAGTAAATTTCCCTTTCTGTTGATTTCAATTGTATTAGCCTTCGTGTATACTTACCCAGACATACACTGTATATTTTTCTGTGAATAATATGAACTGTAACTATGTATTGTATTTCTTCTGGGGAGATTTTCTCCCTGGGCCTCCAATGAAAAAGGGTACTACACTAGCTCAGTCGGACTTTCCCAGTCAACAAATGTCAAATAAATAAATAAACTGGCAAATGGCAAATAGTAATTAATTTCACTATTGCAGGACATCCCAGATTAATAATCTTAGTGTCATTTTGTTAATAAATATTTGTCCTTTCTAATATACTGCCTGTTGTTAATTGATAAATCATTTAAGAAACCATATTCAAATGCTATAAAGATCTATGGGTGTTAACTGGAAGTATACAAAAAAGAGCTATAGGCATGAGTGAGGTAAAACAAAAACTGAAAAGAATAACTTTTAATATGCCTATTAGTAAGTTTACAAAGTACACATTGTTGGCAATGGCTTTCATATTTGTTTTTTTTTTGTTTTTTTTTTTGTTTTTTTGGGGGTTTTTTGCCAGGCTTTACAGATATAGAAAATACACATTTAAGTGCTTCATTATTACAGCACAATTTTTCTCTGTGAGTCTAAGGCTGCACCTCTAACAACATGTAGGAGACAAAGGGTGTAATTGTTTTACAGCTGATGGAAATACAAAGGGTTAAGAATGCAAATATTCTATTTAGCAACATCATGAAAAGAGGAAGGTGCTTGCTTATAATGATGCAATGTGCTGTCTAGAGAGCAACTAATTCTGGAATCATGTTTTACATGCTCACAGCCCTATGTAAACAAATCAAAACAAAGAGGAACATAAAAAGCTTTTATTTTACTAAGTCTTCTAAAAACAATGAAATGCTTGAAGTCCAGAGACTTAGAATGTAATAAATAAATTGTGCTTCTATTATTTTTCCTGCCCTGTACTTTTCAGTAATTTAATTCATTACCATTTAAGCCTAACTATAAGGGTGTTTTTTTTTGTTTAATAACCATTTTGTATAACCAGTTTTCATACTATCCTCTGATGTCTTATATTTTTATGTACATTATTTGCTATATAACTAATGTGGAGCTTATATACATTATTTGCTCTATAACTAATGTGGAGCTTTTCTCCCCAGGCCTCTGCTGAAAATGGACATATATCCAGTTAGACTAGCCCGGTCAACAAATGTAAAATAAATAAATTTAGTTTTCATTCTAAGATGCCTTCTATGATACTGAAGCTAGGAATAAATGCAGCACACGCATACTATTCAGTTTCTAGAGAGAACTAATACAACTATTCACACACATATTGCATTAGAAATGCAAAAGATTTAAATGGTTATCAATATGTTTTACTCCATCACTACTTTTAATGTGATAGTTGTGTTACTGCATGCATCTTCCAAACTCGTCTGTTGCAAGTTCTTCTGTTTATTTCCTTTCTTACAAAAAGTGGCATTGTTTTACATAAACTTTATCTGCTACAAAACTTTAATGTGCAACTAATACATATTTAATGAACAGTCAGATAAAGTGTCAGAAGTACAAATGCCTATGGTTGGATAGATTTTCCTATTTACTCATTTTCTGGATAGTATGTATAGCTCTTTGCCTGTGGTCTGTGTTAGAACTGAAGGTAAAGAACGAGCATAATCGATAGTATAACATACAACATTATGTATGGAGGTAGTTCTGTTCACCTACTTGAGGACATAGTCATTAATGTCCACCTGAATAATTTAGATTGGCACGCCAGAGAGTTGAAAGCTCACAGTAGATTCAAACTGTGAGAACCCACAAATTCAGAAGTGGGACATGCCCTTTTCAACAAGGGTCTGTGACCACAGAATGAGCAATCACCCCATTGCTGCTAAGACTAATGTTTAATATAACTCACACAGCTAGCCAAAACTGCTTGCTGACTGAAACACAACAAATAAATGAAACATCACTGATAAGCCCACTTAATAGCACAGATACCAAATGAAAATCAATACAGTCTGTAAAACTACTTCAATTAATAGCTGTAATTTCATATTAGTATAACACATAATAAAATATGGAAAAATGACATAACCCACTCAAAACTGATTTAAATAACTAGGCACAGAACCCACATAAAAAGTAGTGCAAGCAATACAATGCCTTCAATTTACTACCTCTTAACTTCAAATTCAGAGAAAACACATTGAAAATGCAAGAAAAATGACAGGAACCACTAGGTGACTTTAAATGCAGTAGAATAAATGCTCTATATTGTTAACTGGATGCAAAATGGAGTCAAGATGCTAATATGATTAGTTTTCATCTAGTGCTCAGCAGTTATAATGCCTTTCCTTCTCAAACAATTAATTATATGAAGGGTTTTGCTCAACTGTTTATTTTTCACTGATGGTTCTGACACATACTATATATGCACTCTTGTGTGTGCCACTCTCCAACATTCCTCTCTCTCTCTCTCTCTCTCTCTCGCTCGCTCTCTCTCTCTCTCCCTGCATGCCTACACATGCTCTTTCTCTTTATGTGTGTGTGTGTGTGTGTGTGTGTGTGTGTGTGTGTGTGTGTGTGTGTGTGTGTGTGTGTGTGTGTGCGTGCGTGCGTGTGTGTGTGTGTGTGTGTGTGTGTGTGTGTGTGTGTGTGTGTGTATCTGTCTGTATATAGATAAATATATAGATATTTATACATATATAAATATAGATATACTGTAGATATGCAGGCACGTAGCAACATTGCATGGTGGTGCTCACCAATATAGTGCATGTATTTCATTTAATGAGGTGTACTAATCATTTGCATAGACTATGTTTATAGCAGATATTCTGAATACCCCTTTAAGGTGACCCTATGGTGTCTCTGGCAACTACGCACATGTGGCAGTTGAAGGTGTACAGAAAGAAGGGGCTGTGGACCATCAGAAGACAAAGAAAAAACAGCAGGAGTCTAGAACTGTTAGGAGTAAACTGCAGGCCTAGAGCATTAGCTCCCTGGTGATGTGATGTTATGAAGGTTGTTTGCCAGAGGAGAGGTTACCCAATTGCATGAAAGCAGACCAAAACCAGAAACATTCTACTTGCTTTTATTTCTTTCCAGCTCCTAAATTCCACAAGGCACTGTACATTAATAGTGTTACAGTGCAAAGGCATTATTTTGTACTATAGAAAAATCAGCCTTTCATTTAAGTTCTGTAAGCAAAACTGTTTTCCACATTGGAGGATGCAGCAAGCATAAAGTTCTGCCTAATTTTTTTCTGAAGTTGTGCATTAATCTATCACTGCCAAATAAGCATAATTCTCATAAAGCTTTTGTTCTTATAGCCTGCAATACTGAAAAATCTTCATGGTGTTAAGTTCTATTCTGAGCAAAAATTAAGCACATGTGTTGACACTTGTTATTCAGAAGCTCATGCGGCAATCTGTGAGAGTATGCCTGCTTCATGCTGGACATTGTGTTGTACCTTGAAGCTTGTGCAGTATTTCTATGAGTTTATACAAGCCTTTAGTCCTTCTGCTGTGTTGTATCTTTATGGTGAGTAACTGTTTCAAAATCCTGTGCCACATTCTTGAGAGAAGCCATCTGTTCCTAAACTGCAGACTAGATGACTACTGTGGGGTGAGTCCTTTCAATGATCACTGCTGCTACTGCTGCACAGAGAATGGTAGCCACTGTGAAATCCATCACAATGATAAAAGCCATGCCACCACTGAAACATCTGACCAAGGAGTGGAAATTGGAGGCTTACATAGTCTCTTTGAAGTAGATCATCAGCCAAGATGAATAGGGCTGAGCCAAATGGAATCTGAAACTTTCTGCAAAGCTATCAGATGGTTCCCATTGAGCCTTCATTGACATGAAAGGAGCAGGCTTTAAGATCTATGAGAAAGTAAAAAAAAAAAGTTTGCTTGTGCAAGTTAGGTACACACCAGAGACCCAATTTCACAAACTTCATGAGTTTTCAAAAACAGAACAACAAAGACACAATTATTTGAATTAAGACACTTGGTATCTTTATGATTAAACCCAAACTGTTGCAATAGTGTCTAAACATTGATAGAAGTGTTGGTGATTGGTATATTTAAACCAGTATTGCCAGATGTAATTAAAAAGCAGGCATGTCAGTCAGATCCAAAAGATCCTGAAAGTTTGCTACTCTGGTAGAGAAAGAGAATTTTATGTCATAAAAGTCTACAGGATGGTAAGTTACTAAGAGGGACAGACTTGTTAAATTTTAGGGGTCAGCTGCACATATACTTTGTTTTAGATGTGGGAAAAGGAGCTACTTTGCTAATTTCTATAATACTAATGCTAGTTCTGATGTGAATTAAACATGCTTAGAGAATGGGCAAATTGTACAGCAGCAACCCAATTGGAGAACAAACGTTCTCCAACAGATTGCTAATGTACAAGTAATGCCCACTGAAAAACAAGTCTGCCGCTTCACAGCAGCATATCAAGCTGCCATGGAGCTCGGTCTGAAAAGAAATCTAATGGCTGCCATTATTTTATACTTGCTAAGCAGTGCTTCTGCTGTATAGCGAGTGAAAAATATATTTAAAAAAAAGAAATCTAAAACCAAAAGTGTGTGTGTGTGTGTTTATGTCTGTATGTGAGTGCATGTGTGCATGTGAGTGAAACCGAGATTGATTGAGCCATTATTTTTCACTCATTAAGCTGAGCTTTTGCTGTTTAGCGTGTATAAAAACTAAGTATAACAGAAAAAATATGTAGGTGTATGCTTATGTTTCTGTATGTGTATGTTTCTGTTTGTGTGTTTGTTTCTGTCTGTGTGTGTGAATGCATGCTTGTGTGCATGAAAGTGAGGTGTGTGAGAGTGAGACAGAGTGAAGAGTGAGAACTATCGAACAACAACAGCATTGAGGAGGTTTACGTGCATCTCACCTCTTAGATCAAGGTAACTGGATAAAACCTAAAATAAAGGGGGAGCAAAGGCTCAAAACAAGAGCATATTCCTCTTAGAAAAGTTGCAAATTTCCTTCAATAATATGACTTGTATTAATGCCGCAGTGGTGCAGCGGTTAGCGTTGTCACCTCACAGGAAGAGGTTCTCCTGTTTGATTCTCGGCTGGAGCGCCTTCTGTGTAGAGTCTGCATGTCCTCCCTGTAGTTGAGTGACGTTAAAGACATGCAGGTAGGTGCGTGCATGAATGGGTGTGCCTTCTTCAAAAGGTTGGGCATCGGGCTTGCAACTCGGCACCGTAAAAATTCCACTGCCAATCATTAGCGGACCAGAGTTCCGCTGTGGCGACCCCTAACCGGGAAAAGCCAAAAGACATTACTAATAGGACTTATGTTAGCATGCATCTTTCTGAAGTTCAAGTGTGTGTGTGTGTGTGTGTGTGTGTGTGTGTATGTGAGAGAGGGACAGGCAGTGAGATGATGGACCTCTGGCAGCAGCAGATAAGAGGTTTGCCTACCTCTCAATCTTTTAGCACAAGAAATCGGGATAAAGCCAGAAATAAAGGGGAACAAAGGCTCAAAAATAGGAATAGATTTTAAATGCTGTACTTATAAAAATGTCAAAGTAAGTTAAATAACAAGATTTGTGTAAACATAAATTTTCTGATGGAAATAAAGTCTGAAAGTCAAATGTATGTCATTATTTAGTGACTTCAATTCCCAATGACTGGCAAGGAACCACACATTTTAGGAGTAAGGGACCAAAAAATAAAGCAAATATCTAGCTATTTAAAAAATAATATATTTTGGATGTGAAATGATTCCTCTAACACCATTTATATATACTATAACAACTTTGAAACATTAGGCAGAATAACTATCTTACATCAAATATATGTAAAAAGTAATATAGTAATAAAAAAAATAAATAAGTAAGTAAAACTCAGCAATTTTAAAGACAGTCCATTCTCTAAGCACAATAATGTCCTCCAGGGTGTGTGTTAATTTGTAATCAATGCCCTTCCAGAAGTGTAGAGGCCCTCCACCTAGAGCATCGGGCCTCAGGACACCCCTGGCCAGACATTAATTACACATTAACACACATCCTGTCAAGCAATATTGCTTGCTGAAAAACATGCAAATGATAGAAAATCAATGGAATGTGATACGACCTCTGCTAGAATGGATGAAACTGCTTTTTATTACAACTTAAATAATTAAGTGTGCTGTAAGTACAGGGGTTGTTACATTCTAGTAGTATGATCATTCTATTTAGGTAGCAAAAGACTCTTATAAAAAGGCAGTTGAAAAGAGTGTGTAGTAATAAATAAATAAATAAATAGCAATACCCCATTGTTAGATGGAAATCTAAACAGCTTTCATAAGGTACTACAGCATATGGCAACAGTGCCATTTCTAACTTGTTACATGATAACTGGGAAGGATTTCCCTCAGTTTAAAGAGTAATATAAACAGTGAGAAAGGGGTAATGCCTGTGGTGAATCATGCCACCAATTTAAAGGGGTAGACCTTCATGATAAACCACCCATAACCCTATCTTCTGCAACTCCTGAAATAGAGACAGAAACTACCAACAGTGATAGACATTAGCAAATTTGTCTTTAGTAAAAACCGAAGAATATGCTTTAACTAGAGGTTATTGATGAATCTAACACTGAATGGAATAGGCCTATAGTTCTGGTTCTGCTGTGGCTTCATCTATTTCTAAGTTAGGTAGTTGTTCTATGCCTACAGAATACAAACTGCCCAAATAGCAAAAAAAGTCTTGGCTCCTATGTACTTTGGGTTTATCAAAAGGTAGATTCCCCTTACTGAGAAAATTAAGGAAAAAATTGCCTTTTTGTCCCCCATGCCCGCATTTGGCCTTAGTGGTGCACTCGCCACATTCCAGTGGTTAACAGCGAGTGTCCTTATACCTCACACTCCCTATACAGCGGCAAATTTATATGATGTAGTGATACATTCTAAAGGCTGGGATTCACATGCATAGGCTATCATGAATTGTCTTAAGCAGTCAGGCCATAGGTGAATGCCTCTAAATGCAAAACTGACACAAAGGAAGTGAGGCACCATGAATACATAATAAGGAGGAGGGTAATAAATCTAAAAGAAGAAGAAGATCAGAGAGGCAATAAAGAACTAGCCAGTATTAAAAACTAAAAAGCAAGATACAGCACTTTTGGGGCTTGGTTAGATGTTACAGAATATTCATGCCACAATTTGTCACAATTGCATGCCCTCTCACTACCCTGACTAGGGGTAATATGCACACAGATATTAGAGGAAGTGTAGATGCAATGTCAGCCTTTCAAAAAGTAAAGAGCATCCTCTAATCTGAAACCATATTGGAATTGCCTGATTTTACTAAGCATTTCATAAGGTTATAAGGATGCATCGATGTGGGTCTGAGTGCAGTGTTGCCCCAAAACCTGCATTATAAGGAGCATTCTATTTGCTACTGAAGCAGGAAATTGACTAGAGTGGAGGAAATGTATTCTGTCATTGAATGTGTGTGCTTGGCTATAAAGTGGGCACACTGAGTTATTAGTTGCAAGTCCCTCACTCGTGAAATCCATCTGTAACCTGTTTTTCACATTTTTGCACATGGGGTCAGGGTGGCATTTGAACAGTGACAGTTGTCTAGAGCCAATGTTTACATTGTCAGGTGGCTAAGCCTGCCACAGTAGTTCTTTCACACCACACAATCACACCTAATATCAATTTAGTGTGTCCAATCCACCTACTGCATATCTTTGGAATGTGGGAGGAAGTCAGAAAACTTGGAGGATATCCAAGCGAACACAGGGAGGACATGCAGACTCCACACAGAAGGCACCCCAACTGAGAATCAAACCAGGGAATGTCTTGCTGTGAGGCAACAACACTATCTACTGCAGGGAGAGTGGCCTAATGGTTAAGGTGTTTGCCTTATAAACACAAGGTGCAGGTTTTGAGTCTCACAAGGGATAATTGGCTAGGCTTAAAATGGCTCGCAAGGGCAGTTAGCCTAGTACTAATCTATGAACCTATGAACCTATAGAGAATACCTAAAGGGGTTGAGACGTATTTCCCAAACACTTAGGAACCTCTCAGCTGTGTTAAAAATTGCAACTGTGTCAGAGTGAGTTACAGCCAGCCATCAGTCTGTAAACAGAAGCCAAAAAGCTGTTTTTTAGATGTTAATTCCAGTTTTACAAAGGCAAAGCACTAATCACTACTTTTATTGCACTACTGTATCTATGTAGTACAAAACAGCAAAGCAAAAATCATAATGATTATGATACCAAGACTGCTAAGCAAAAGAAATTCTGTTTCTTCTTTCTAAATAATAAGTTGCATGTTAACTGAATCCAGAATGATAACAAAATATGGTGTCAAAAGTTGATGACAGAAATGTGGATGGAGCATTATGAGTCATGATTACAATATTTAATGTTAGATATTGTAAAGCCCGTGCCCTGGCCCAGGAATCAAGGAGACTCAATCCTCACCACTAACACCAGAGAGGGCATCTCATATGAGAGGAAAGGATAACAGATGCACACAGTAAAGTGCAATTTCCTTTAAGAGCACACAGAGATCACAGTAAGTCCGGGGCTGATCGCTCCCTTGCTCCCCAGGTCCCCAATAAGACTCCTCACTGGCACAGCTATAGGATCCAAATATCAGCCTAGCTGGCAAGCTAAAATCTCCAGTACACTCTCTCTCCCAACCAGTGCTTTGTGTCCCTGCCCAAGTAGCTGACACACACACACACACACTTTGAGATAAGTATTTATACAACTTCACAGACACTCCTGGGAAAGGCTGACACAGATTCTCCAGCTGTGCCCCTATACCCAGACTATATGGTAGTAATTACTGCCACCACCAGCTAATAATTATCAGCTACCCAAAGGCCCTTAAAATGGTGTCCAATTATTACTGTGCAATATTATTATCCAATTGGTGTGACTAAACAGTCAAAGGCTTATTAGAGTGGCTTTGGACAAAAAACGCTATAAATATGCAATGTACACTAGAGTTTAACTTATTGCTACACAAACCAGCCACAAGTAAAAAGTTTTTTAAATATTTAATAATAAATAATTAAAACACAAGAAAATACTACTACACCACAGTGCTATTCAGGAGTTCAGAGATCACACAGAAACTTAAAATATTTCTGAAGTACAGTTCTGACATAACAGAAAAAACACTGTCTAATCTTTATAGTCCTAGCTATTTCTACAAGAAAACATACTTTTAAAGTAACTTACTTAAGACACAGGCAGAGTGCTGATAAGTCAGATGTCCAAGATCAAAATGCTTAACAATCTCTGGTTCTCACTGTTTAAACTGAAACTCCAGTTCTGATAAACATTACATCATCTTTTTCACCCTTCCTGGAGTTCCCAGGCTACACATTAACTACATTTACATTTTTTTACACTTAGAGCAATAAAGGACATTCCACATGTAAATTCTGGTCATTAACTTTAGCCTTAAAACAATAGGCAGGATGCTTGCTCCAGACTCACCGACTCCAAATTCTAACTTCAAAGGACATACAAAACATAATTTTAATTTCAAAGAACATTTGAAATGTTTGGCTTAGTTTTCCTTACAGCAGATGGCAATGTTGTAACAATCTTGAAGTTCACATTTTACAGTGTTTTCTTTAATTTAAGAAGCAAGCCTGTAGTTTACATTTATATTTACAAATGATAGAATTATCTATAAAATTCTATCTGGTTAGACTGGCAGCCTTCATCCTTCTCTAACAGTCTTCACATCTCTCCCCCCCCCCCCGGAGAACTCAAGCTAGTTTTTTCAGTGACCCTTGAGAAATGCCGCTTGAGAGGGTTAGGTCTATCTGAGTGTACATCACCCCATTCCCTGTCTTGAGAACCCATCTGCATTGGCATTGCTACTCCCACTGTGGTGCTGCACTAACATATCATATGCTTGCAATCTCAGGCTCCATCTTAGCAACTTGGCATTTTGCTGGCTGGCTCTCTTTAACCATATTCGGGGGTTGTGATCTGTCATAACAGTGAATTTACTTCCATACAGATAAGGCTGAAGTTTCTGCAGTGCCCACACTATGGTTAGACATTCCTTTTCTACACCTGCATAGCATTCCTCTCTGGGTTGGAGCCTACAACCAAGATAAACCACTGGGTGTTCTTCCCCCTCTGAAGAAATCTGGCTAAGTACAACCCCCACCCCATGGTTTGAAGCATTCACCTGTACAACAAATGTTTTGCTGTAATCAGGACTGGCTAACACAGGGGGTCCTCCCAAAGCTTCTTTAAGCTTCTGGAATGCCTGCTCACATGCTGAGGTCCACACTACCTTATCTGGCCTGTTCTTCTTTGTCAGGTCTGTGAGGGGAGCAGCTATGGTACTATAACTGGAGATGAACGTTCTGTAGTACCTTGCTGTCCCTAAAAATGCCCTCACCTGCTTTTTAGTAAAAGGTGCAGGCCATGCCTGAATGGCTTCCACTTTGGCAGGTTCCGGCTTTATCTTACCACTCCCCACTCTATGTCCTAGGTAGGAGACCTCTGGCATACCCACCTGACATTTGCTTGGCTTAATGGTCAACCCTGCCCTCTGTAATCTGCCCAGCACCCCCCTGACATGCTGAAAGTGCTCTGGCCAGGAATGGCTGTAGATGAAAATATCATCTAGGTAAGCAAGGGCAAACCCTCCAGCTCTTACTAGGATATGATCTACCAGCCTCTGGAAAGTTGCTGGGGCATTCTTCATCCCAAAGGGCATCTTTGTGAACTCATACAAGCCAAAAGGAGTCACAAAGGCTGACTTGTCTCTAGCACTGGGAGTCAAGGGCACTAGTCAGTAACCCTTGGTAAGATCAATGGTTGTAAGATACTTAGCCCCACCCAGCTGCTCTAGGGCCTCATCTGTCCTAGGCATGGGGTAAGCATCCAATTCTGTGTGACAATTTCATTTCCTGAAGTCCACAAAGAACCTGGTGCTGCCATCCTTCTTTGGCACCAGCACTACTGGGGAGGCCCAGGGGCTGTTGGACCCTTGAATCACCCCTAGTTCCAACATGTTCTGTACCTCTTCCTTCAGAGTCTGTTTGACTCTCTCAGGCACCCTATAAGGGGCCTGCCTAATAGGCCTTTGGGGTCCTGTATCCACCAGGTGCTGCACCAGGTGGGTGTACCCTGGTTTCCCAGTGAACATGTCCCCAAATTCCCTCAACACTGCTCAGATTTCTCAAACCTGGGTAGGAGATAGCTGCTGGGACATTGCTACCCCTTCCACTGAGGTGTCAGTCCGAGCCTCACTAAGGAGATCAGTCCCCAGATCTCCCTCAGACTCCTCCTGCAATCCACTGCAAATGCTCAGCACAAGAGCCTCCCTATCATGGGTAAGGTTTCATCATGTTAATATGGTACAATTTGTGTTCCTGCCATCTGCCTAGCAGTTCCACCATGTAGTTAACATCACTTACCTGTCTTACCACCTTGTAGGGTCCCTCCCAAGCTGCTTGCAGCTTGCTGTGTCTGACAGGAATGAGAACCATTATCTGCTGCCCCACAGCATACTCTCTAGCTCAAGCATTCCTGTCATACCACACCTTTTTCTGTTGTTGGGCTTTTGCCAGGTTCTAACGGGCCAATCCCATGAGTTCCCTGAGCCTTGTCCTGAGGTTTAGGATGTATGCCACAACAGACTCCTTGTGAGTCTCACACTCACCTTCCCACTCATCTCAAATTAAATCTAGAGGTCCCCTCACCCAATGCCCATACAGCAACTCAAAGGGTGAAAATCCTGTGGATTCCTGGGGAACCTCAATGTAGGTAAACAACAGATGGGGCAAATATTTGTCCCACTCCCTCTTAAACTGATCTGCAAATGCCTGTAGCATGGACTTGATTGTAGAGTTTAACCTCTCAACAATACCATTATTCTGGGGATGGTAGGGGGTGGTCTTCATGTGCTTCACCCCACAAGACTTCCACAGACAAGCCAGCAGGTCTGACATAATATTGGCACCTCGGTCAGCCAGTATTTCTTTTGGGAAACCTACCCTGCTGAAAATCTCTAAAAAGCATTTGCCATCTTCTCTGCCTCAATGGAGGTCAAAGCCACTACCTCAGGCTATCGTGTAGCATAATCCACTACCACTAGGATGTACTTTTTCCCTGTGGAACTTGGGGTACTCAGAGGACCCACAATATCCATAGCTACCCTCTAAAATGGCTCCTCAATCACAGGCAAAGACATCAAAGGAGCTCCCACCTTGTCTCCTGCATTGCCTACCTTTTGGCACTGCTCACTGGTCCTGCAGTACCCTGTTACATCTCTGGAAATTCCAGGCCAATAGAAGTTCTGCATAAGATGCCTCTTTGTATGTTTTATGCCCATATGACCTGCAAAGGGAATATCATGGGCTATGGCCAGAAGCGTCAGATGGTAGGCTCCAGGCACTATCAACTGCTGTACTCTCTCATCTTCTAGCCCTCCCTCAGGGGTTTACTCACTGTATAGTAACCCTTTGTCCCAGTATACAGATTCCACTTTTCCTTGAGAATCAGGTGCCTCCCTAGCTACCTGCCTCAGGCCTTGCAATGTAGGGTCTGAGAGCTGAGCCTGTCTCAACTCTCTCCTTGTAGCCCTTCCCAGCTCCCCTTCCACAGGAAGTCTGGCATCCTCTGACAGTGGTGCCTCACTGTCAGCCTGGGTACTACTACTCAGCTCTACCTTTGCAGTCGCTCTGTCCAAGGGACCATCAGTACCCACAAACAGCTGTAGCTCACCTTCAGTTTCACTGCTACAGAGTAGCTCCCTCCCTGAAGTAACCACCTCACCAGTCATGGCTGCAAGTATTCAGTCTGTCTGGGTCTCCCCCAGGCTACCAGACCCACATGCTTGTCTCCAAGCCTGACTGCATGTAACTGCACAAGCACAGGGTACTGCACTATCAAAATCATTCCCTATCAGGACATCTGCAGGTATATCCTCAAACACACCTACTTGCTGGCTTCCTTTTCCACCCTCCCAGTCAAGGTGAATCCTAGCCATATGTATTTGGAATGGGATCCCTCCTAAAGCCCTGACTGGAGTAGACTGCTCAGGCAAGTAGTGCTCCTCTGTAACCATTGCAGACTTTACAATGGTTATATCAGAGGCTGTGTATCTCTTGGCAATGGCCTCTTTGCCATTCACTACAATAGGATATAGCCTCTGGTGGTAGTTTGGTACCCCTGTTGTCTCAAGACAACCTACTATTGGCATTTTGTCTTTCCCACTTTCTGGGTCCCTCACCTTTGGTTCCCTACCTTACCTCTGTGGACACCTGTATGCCACATGGCCCAACTGGTTGCATTCAAAACATTTAACCCTAGCTCCTGAACGTGTACCCAGACTAGTGGCTTCCCCTGATACTGGCAGATTCTGTTGGGGCAGTCTGCGCTACCCACCATGGGTTCCTTTAGACCCATGAGCAGTACTAGGGGTCCCTTTCTGGTACAGGGCTGCCCTGCTTTCCAGGTATAGGTCTCCCTTCTTCCCCAACTCATCTGAAGTAGCACATTGCCTATCAGCTAACCAGATCCTCATGTCCTCAGGCAAAGTGCTAAGGGCTTGTTCCCTCACCAAAAGGTCTGCCAGCCATTTGAAATTGGTGACCTGACATCCACTCACCCAGCTATGAAAATAAGTGCTCAGTTCAGCAACATATTCACACACACTTTCATCTGCCTTGCGTCTATGCTCACAAAAGTTTTTCCTATACATTTCAGGTGTTAGCTTAAAACATTCTAAAAGACATTTTTTACAGCAGTATAATCAAAACAGAGTCAGGCATTTTTGACAGAAAAGTTACAGCTTTCCCATGGAGTAAGGGGGTCAGGAGCCATACCTAAAGCCTTTGGTCAACACTATACTGTTTGCATACCCTCTGAAACATATGAATGAAACTATCAAAATTATCCCCCTCTTTAAATTGCAGAAGAAGTTTACTGACCTGTTGTGCTTCTGGGGTACAGTTACTCGCTTCCCCATTACCTCCATGACTCTGGCGAAGAGTTAGCATTTCCCTCTCTTGCCTCCTCTGATGCTCCTTTTCTTTGGCTTCTATCTCTAAACGTCTGGCCTCCAACTCAAGTCTCTTTAGCTCCAGCTGGATTTTTAAGTCCACTGCAGAAAGGTTGAGCTGTCCATTCTATGAAGATATTGTATCTCCACTGCCAGTCTGATTGTCCTTCGCAGAAAGGTTGAGCTGTCCATTCTCCGAGGATATTGTATCTCCACTGCCAGTCTGATTGTCCTCCTGGATGCTGTTTTCTGATGCAGCTGTAACCAAGGCTGCAATCAGGTATGCTTTAGTCAGGTTTCCATGCACCAGTCCCCTAGCCTGGCACATCTCCACCAGCTGGCTCCTTGTCAGCTTTCCATACTCCTCTGCTGACATGCTGCCTGCTCACCCTGACTAACTAAGCTAACAAAAGAAATAAAACAATTGTGATATGAACTTTGAGTATTCACTGCATGGCTGATTTAGAGTACAAAACACCTTCAGAGATCACTGTACATAAGCTGCAGTATTCACTCTACCCACACCACTACAAGCCATTTAGTATTTGCCAACTAATTAATATGTGATGTGGATATCCACTGCCACCACAAATGTGAAGTGGATCCCACCACTGCAAACCACAAAGTGAAGTAGATCCCAACCCTGCAAACCACATGTGATGGCCAAGCCCTAGCCCAGGAATCAAGGAGCCTCAATCCTCAACAGAAACACCAGAGAGGGCATCTCATATGAGAGGAAAAGATAACAGATGCACACAATAAAGTGCAATTTCCCTTAGGAGCACACAGAGATCACAGTCAGTCCTGGGCTGGTTGCTCCCTTGCTCCCCAGGTCCCCAATATGTCTCCCAACTGGCACAGCTATAGGGTCCTGATCTCAGCCTAGCTGGCAAGCTAAAACCTCCAGTACCCTCTCTGTCCAACCAGTGCTTTGTGTCCCTGCCCAAGTAGCTGACACACACACACACACACACACACACACACACACACACACACACACACACACACACACACACACACAAACACACACACACACACACAGACAAACACACTTTGAGATAAGTATTTATACAACTTCACAGACACTCCTGGGAAAGGCTGACACAGATTCTCCAGCTGTGCCACTATTCCCCAGACTATACAGTAGTAATTACTGCCACCACCAGCTAATAATTATCAGCTATGCAAAGGCCCTTAAAAGGGTGACCAATTATTACTGTGCAATATTATTATCCAATTGTTAAGTGTGACTAAACAGTCTAAGGCTTATTAGAGTGGCTTTGGACAATAAACTCCATAAACATGCATTGTACTCTAGAGCTTAACTTATCACTACACAAACCAGCTACAGGTAAAAGTTTTTTAAAATATTTAATAATAAATAATTAAAACACAAGACAATACTACTACACCACAGTGTTATTCAAGAGTTCAGAGATCACACAGAAACTTAAAATAATTCCGTAGTACAGTTCAGACATAACAGAAAAACACTTAGTCTAATCTTTATAGTCCTAGCTATTTCTACAAGAAAGCATACTTCTAAAGTACCTTACTTAAGACACAGGCAGAGTGCTGATAAGTTAGATGTCCAAGATCAAAATGCTTAACAATCTCTGGTTCTCACTGTTTAAATTGAAACTCCAGTTCTGATAAGCATTACATCATCTTTTTCACCCTTCCTGGAGTTCCCAGGCTACACATTAACTGCATTTACATTCCTTTACACTTAGAGCAATAAAGGACATTCCACATGTAAATTAGCCTTAAAACAATAGGCAGGGTGCTTACTCCAGGCTCATCAACTCCAAATTCTAACTTCAAAGGACATACAAAACATAATTTTAATTTCAAAGAACATTTGAAATGTTTGGCTTAGTTTTCCTTACAGCAGATGGCAATGTTACTACAATCTTGAAGTTCACATTTTACAGTGTTTTCTTTCATTTAAGAACAAGCCTGTATTTTACATTTATATTTACAAATGATAGAATTATCTATAAAATTTTATCTGGCTAGACTGGTAGCCTTCACCCTTCTTTACCAGTCTTCACAAATACACTGATAATTAAGCAAGCAATGAAAAAGTAGTGTGCTGTGAGAAATGAAAAAAAAATAGCATCCTGCAACTTCAGCTGACTGGTAAATCAGCTGAGAATTCAAGGAGCTGTTTCTGTTCCAATTAAAAGGAAAACCTGTAGAAAAATGACCTATAAAAACACACTGTTCACACTTGCTTGTTTATTCGGGTACACAATGAAAATCAAGCAATATTAGTCTTACATGCTTGTAAAAGACTGAATCTGGTGAAGATTCTTTGTTGAAAGCCAGTCTATTTCTGAACATAATAATCTGTTTGTTGTAACAATGCAGTGACCTGTTTAAAGGATTTGATTATTTACCAGGGTAGATGACTATAATAGCTGGTAAATATTATCATCTGTTTTAAGAATCACTGAAAGCAGAGCTTGAAAGGATCAGACTAACTGAAAATAATTTATGAACCAATAGCAGGAATTAACTCTCTAGCAATTTTAGACAAGAAACAATTTAAAATTATGAAGGTCCTTCCACTCCTGAGACCTAAGCACACATGCAATTAAAGGAGAAGATTTCAAATGTCCTGGATGTAAAGAAAAATTATGCAATTTGCTAATGCCATGTATATCCATAAGTTAGATTTTGGTACTTTTAATGTTCCATGTGTCAGATATAGTTTTCTAAGAATTTTGTTTAGGATACGTGGAAGTCTACTACAAAGACAGTAACCTGTTTTATGAATAACCAAAAGGTGTCTAAATATTGATAAAAGATGAACTTCTTTGGGGATCTCTCAAAGAGTATCATAATTCTAAATCCAAATATACTGGATGCTACAGGCAAAGTAAACATGAAGCCAGATAAGGATATATGTAATCTTGTTGAGACAAAGCTGAAGTTGATAGGTGTCATAGTCAGCAGTGATAGTGTCTGACCTGATTCTATGAATGCCCCAGTTCTTGAAAGATGTGAAGACTAGAAGAAAAAAAATGTGTACAGAGGTTTATAGAACTGGTTAACTCCATGAGAAAATTTATAACCAGCCTCTTAGGAAAAAAAACAGCCTCAGTGAGTGGATCATGTAAAGAAAAAGGTATGAGAATGAATGAATGAACAGGAGATGCCTTGGCAGTATCTAAAGAAGGTGCTTGCTAAAGAATTTATTCTGATGTTTTATGATTCGGCAAGAACTATCAGCCTTTCAGCTGAGGTATCTTATAGAGGTTGTTGTAGAACAGAGTGTGTGTATGTACCTTTAAGAAGCATTTCCAGATGTAAGCACATGCATATAAATAATGAGCACGTTCAGGCAGCAGTGCCATTTTGAGAGAACAGCCAGAGTGTTAATATGTATGAGTGTGGTAGTCAGTCTGTTTACAAGTTTAAGTTTAAATTACAAAGCCTCATTCCTGATGTGTTTGTGTGTAATAAAGCTGCTTGAACTGAACCCACAACAGCTTGTCTGTTTTATCCTGACCGGACGAGCAACATGCTGTCAGAGCCGGGATTAAGAGAGCAACTTCTTCAAGCCATGAGGTGCAAAGTTGAAGGTGAAGGCAGATTAAGCTGGTTGAGTGAAACGGAACTCAAAGAAACAAAAAAAGGCCTGAAATGAACTTAAGGTAACAAAAATTTGCACAAATGATTTATTTGGAAAGAAAATGAAACGGAGAATTTGTAAGGCACAAAACACATTACTGATCAAACGAGTAGCACAAGACATATTATTACTCAAAGGAAAGACACAAAATACATTATTAATTAAACAAAATGTTCAAAACCACAATATTTGATAAAACTAGTAGAGATATTCATATGGAGCACAGAATTACATTTGGTTTGCATAATGAACATGTATAAAGTAAAACTGGCACAAGAAAGTATAATGAGCATGATATGAGATTACAAGGGCATAACAAGTCCAATAAAATGGCAAATTAAGCTTAAAGAGCAAGGTGACTGCATGTTCTTTAGTAAAAGACTGTGTTTGGGTGCAAAATACTATTTTGCATTGACCAAAGCCATTCAAAGCATAACTAGAGTTGTTCGAAGTATCTCAGTGTTTGCAGAATGTGTGCTTTATTGCGGTGCAATTATTTCAAAGAGTTTGCTGTGTGCAAAGTACAGTTATATTGCAAAGTACAAAGTACAGATATTTTGAAAAGTGTGTTGTGCTGTGTGCATTTACTCAGAGACTATCACCATTTCAAAGTGTTTTTACACCGTACAGTTATTTCGCAAAGTACAGCCATTTTAACAGTTCTTGTGCGGTGTACAGTTTATTTGCAAAGGGTATTCATCTCGAAGTGTTTCTTACTCTGAGAGTTTTCTTCTGTGTACAGTTTATTTGCAAAGTACAGTCATTTCAAAGTATTTCTTACACTGATAAGAAGTGGTTTCACAAAGTACAATGATTTCAAAGTGTTCTTATGCTATGGAGACTTATTTGGCAAAGTGCAGTTCTTTCAAAGAGTCTGTTGTGCTATTGAGCATAATTACAAGTACTGGCATAAAGTTCTGGCATATATATTTATGTGTGTATGTTCATACATAATTTCAAGCACCTTCACTACTGTGTGTTGATATGGCAGAGGCATTTCACAGACCTAGCCCACTTGTGTTTGACCATAATATAGCAGAGAATTAGAGAGTATTTGAGCAGGAATACAATATTTTCATACAAGCAGCTTTTTCTGACAAAGATGCACATACAAGGGCATTCATTTTGTTTAACTTATCAGGGTCAGAGGCCATTGAAAGAGAGTGAACATGTGTGTATGCACCAGCAGTATATGCAGGAGAGAGGGAAACTGCCATATTGTGGTACCAGCTGAATCAAGAGAGGACCCAGAGTGCTTAAAGCACAACTTTAGAGAAATGTGAAACCCCCAGACAAATGTTACATTAGAAAGGCACTTATTTTATACAAGAGACCAAAAACCAGGTGAGATTTTGCAGCTTATATCACTGACTTGAGAAATAAGGCCAAACTGTGCCAATTTGGTGAATTGAAAGATGAGTTAATAACGGACAGGGTTGTGTGTGGTGTTAATAGTGCTGCAGTAAGAAAGATTTTGCTTCATGACAGTGATTTAATGTTAAGCAAAGCCAGAGAGATTGGTCAAATCCATGAGCTTACAGAAAAGCACACAATTATGCTTGCAAGTGATAAGAGCTTGGTTTCATCAGCCTCTAGAGCCACCGTAAACAGCATGCAGCACATGGCAAGCAGAAACAGGCCTAAGCACATAGTAGCTGCAACCCTTGTAGGTCTACCTGGGAAACCCTGTAGCTTTCTAGCAAGTGTCAAGACTAGCTCAATAAAATGGACATGCTCAGTGCAGTATAAGAGTGAGTAGGCAAAACCCAAGTCAAGTCTTATTGTTAACTGTCATAATCGTGGTGCCAGTCATGATTCTAAAAGAGATACGTGCTTAGCATTTGGTCAGCAATGCCACAAGTGTAAAAAATGGAATCACTTTCAAAAGTTTTGTAAATCAAGCAAGCCTCATTCAATTACTAAGAAAGGTCACTCAAAAAACAAGTTGATCATGTAGAAAGCTGCAGCCATACTTTTTATGTAAATGGTGTATCAGTGGTCGGTGAGAAGGTTGATGCAGTAGATTTGTTGGCAAAGAATTAAGTATTTTGTACTGTCCTGATCAATGGTAACCCTACAGCGCTCAAAGTTAACACTAGTTCAAAGTGTAATGTGATGTCAGCAGAAAGATTTGCTAGAGTGAGGGCTGGTGAGCAACTTAATTTGGCCAGTTGTGTGAAGCTTGTTGCTTATGGAGGTGAAGAGATTTAAACCAAAGGCTCAGTAGTGCTTTCATGCTATTCGGCTGGAAACAGTTACAGCTTGCAATTTTATATAGTCAGAAGACCTGTGCAGTCATTATTAAGTCACAGAGACAGTTTGGGAATGAAACTGCTTTCTTTTACCAAAGAAGTACATCATGTAAGCATATGTCCCTGTTCCAGCTTCAGTGACACTATTTTCTCAGAGTATGCTGATGTTTTCAACCACAAGCTAGGCAAACTTTCAGTTGTGTACTCCATGAAACTAGACCCAGAGGTTAGTCCAGTGGTCAAACGAGCACGGAGAGTTCCAATAGCTATGCAGGACAAAGTCAAGGTCCAGTTAGACAAAATGGTGCAGCAAGGTGTGATTTGCCCAGTCGCAGAACCAACTCAGTGGGTGTCTTCCATGGTAGCTGCTCATAAGAAAAATTCAGTAAATAAAAACAGTAAATAAAAATTCTCTCTTCCTCTCCTTAAGGACTCGCTTGCCAAAAAAACAATGTAAGTCCAAGAAAACAGTCGAGTCCAAACAGGCTGTGCAAACATTTATTCCATAAAAACAGGTAAAATAGTGATAAAACTGTGAGTGCTTTCGGGATAACCCTTCATCAGACAATGAAACAGCTTTCATGAATCTATTTAAATACATTTAAAAACCCAACCACCAATCATCTCACTGCCCTCCTTTTCCTAAGGGCTGGTCTTAAAGGTATACATGTATTCAACCCCGGACGATGGTTTGCTGCTAGTTCTATAATCCAGTGTAGTTCATTACATTTAATGATATTCAGTGACATTCACTATGCCCCCCTTGTACTCACATGAGTAACAGTTACAGGTTACTCATAGGTTCATAGGTTCACAGGTAGATACTAGGCTATTGGCCCTAGGGCCTATATAAGCCTAGCCAAATGGTACCCTGGCTTTTGCCATCCAAGAAAATTATTTTCTTATGTCCCTGTCAAGAAGAGCCATAGAAGTGATCCCCGGGGTGAATTTCCTATCTCCCATCCAATCATCAAGATTTTTCTTGAGGAGTGCTAATGAGGAGCTTTGTTTGATCTAGATAGGTAATTTGTTCCAGAGTATGTGAAGTCTTTGGGACAGGAATCTATCCCTCCAGCATGTTCTGTTTATTGTGGTGACAAGGTTTAGGTCCCTAGAGCGTGTAGCTCAGAGGGATTGGGATTTCTTTACATGGAGCATGTCCAACAGCTCTGGGTTTGACATAGCTTTGAATGTTAGGCAGAGATCACCTCTGAGTAGGTGATATGCGACAGAGTAAAGCTGGAGTTTTTTGAAATGGTCTGCGTAGGGCATCTGTTTGAGGCCGGTAATCCTTTTTGTGAGGTATTTCTGTGGCCTTTCCAGTTGTTGTAGATGTCTTGTGAGGTATATACCAAAAGGGGTGTTGTACTCTATAATGGGTCTAATGAGTGATGAGTAGAGAACAATGACCTCTTTTTTCCTGGATGAGAAACCTTTTGTGATGAGGTGTGCCACATAGAAGGATTTCCTGACTACTGTGGTGATGTGATTATCAAAGGAGAGACTACTGTCCACCTGTGTCCCAAGGTCTCTTATCACACTTTCGGTGTTAAGTAGACTACTGCCTATGTGGTAGTTCATGGGTACAGAGTTTTTACTAAAAGGGATGACAATGCACTTTTTAGCATTGAGCTTGAGGCCATGGCTTTGACACCAGGCATCTGTCTCCGTGACGCCCTTTTGTAGGATGTCCACATTTTTAGGAGTTTTGATTATGGCTCCTAGTTTGCAGTCATCTGCGAACTTTGTTTGCCAAAGACCTTCTGTGTTAGCCTGTACTTCAGAGAAGTAGATACCAAACAGGAGAGGACCTAGGACTGTACCCTGTGGTACTCCACTTGTCACTGGTCTGAAGTTGGATTTAGAGTCTGCTACTTTCACAGTGTGGGTTCTGTCAGTGAGCCAGTTGGCAATCCATCTTGTGACATAGGGATTTATACCTAGTTTAGTGAGTTTATCTATAATTCCAGAGTGGGGGATGGTGTTGAAAGCCTTGGCGAGATCTAGATAGGCTGTGTGAACCACCTTACCCTCATCTACAGCTTTGGTGACTGCTTCAAAGAAGTCTATCAGGTTTAGGAGACAGGGAGGAGAAGGGGGAGACATAGTGAATGGCACTGAATGTAATGAACTACACTGGATTATAGAACTAGCAGCAAACCATCCTCCAGGGTTGAATACATGTATACCTTTAAGACCAGCCCTTAGGAAAAGGAGGGCAGTGAGATAATTGGTGGTTGTGTTTTTAAATGTATTTAAATAGATTAATGAAAGCTGTTTCATTGTCTGATGAAGGGTTATCCCGAAAGCGCTCACAGTTTTATCAATAGTTTACCTCTTTTTATGGAAGAAAAAGTCAGATGAAATCAGAATATGCAATGACCCAAGAGACTTGAACAATGCATTAAAAAGGCCTCATCATCCTATGCGTACAGTCGAGGATTTGCCACCGTCATGTCAAATGCCACTGCTTTTTTCTGTCTTAGATGCAAAGAGTTCATTTTGGCAAATAATGCTTGATCACAAATCTTCACTACTGACTACATTCAGTACCCCATTTGATAGATACAGATTCTTTCTTTCAGAGTGCAATGGAGCAAATTTTTTCAGGCTACCCATGTGCAATAATAGTTGATGATTTACTGGTTGGAGGCAATGTTGAAGCAGAGCATGACAGAAACCTCAGAAAAGTTCTGGACAGAGCACATGAAGTGAATTTACAGCTCAACCTTCCAGAATGTAAATTCAGATTACCAGAAGTTACTTATGTAGGTCATCTATTTACCAGGACAGGCCTATGACCAGACCCTTCTGAACAAGCAGCCATTCTTGAGATATCAGCTCCAAACAATGTTCAAGTCCTACAGTGTTTTATTGGTATGGTTAACTATTTGGGCAAATTTATCCCTGACTTTAGTGAGTTATTAGTGCCTTTAAGAGAGCTGACACGCAAAAATGTTGTCTGGTCATGGTTAAAACAACACCAGAGACATCTGGTAATATTAAAAGCAAATTGCCAACTCGCCTACATTGAGATACTATGATGTCCACAAACCAGCAGTTCTTTCCTGTGATGCTTCAAAGTTTGGTCTTGGTGCAGTTATTCTTCAAGAGGGCAGACCTGTTGCCTATGTATCTAGAACTCTTACCTAAACTGAAATGCAGTATGCTCAAATTGAGAAGGAACTTTTGGCAATTGTCTTTGCATGTTCGAAGTTCCATGATTATATTTATGGCTGAGCTATCCGGACAGAAGCTGACCATCAACCTCTAGTCACTATTTTAAAGAAGCCTGTGCATTCAGCTCCAGCAAGACTGCAAAGAATGATGCTCAAATTGCAAAAGTATAATTTCAAAATGGTCTATATAAAGGGCAAACTTCTTTATATGGCTGATACCTTATTTAGATCGCCCAGAAATACTATGGCATAGCTTGATGTAGAGAATTTTGACTTTGATGTCATGGAAGTACATAATTTTTCTACCACAAGACTTGATGAGCTAAGAGATCATACAAAGACTGATTCAGTTTTGCAAAAGCTCAACCACTTCATCAATGTAAGATGGCTGTTAAACCAATCATGTATACTGCCAGAAGTACAACCTTATTTTCCATACAGAGAAGAGATACTAATGGAAGATGGCATCATTTTCAAAGGTCCAAAAGTTATTGTTACTACTTTCTTACAATGTGAATACATTCAGATTTTGCATCATGGCCACCCAGGTTCCAATTCCTCCAAAAGAAGGGCAAAAGTACTAGTGTTTTGGCCTTCTCTATCAAAAGACATTGATAAAGTGCTTTCTTCTTGTTCAGTATGCAACAGTACTAAGCCACATTTGCAAAAATAGCCACTTCAGCAAAGCCAAATTCCTAAACTACCTTGGTCAACAGTAGTCACTGGCATATTTGAGTGGAACAATCAGCATTACTTAATGTTGGTATACTCTTATTCGAACTGGTTTGAGATCGATTTGCTACCTAACCTAACATCCAGTGCTGTTATTACTAAGATGAAACTTCATTTCTCAGTCCATGGCAGTCCGCACAAAGTTACTTCTGACAAAGGTTCTCAGTTTACCAGTCAATTGTTTCAGAGATTTGCAAAAGAGTGGGACTTTATCCATGTTACTGAATACCCACAGTCAAATGGCCTCGCTGAATGTGAAGTATAGAGTGCAAAGCAATTACTAGAGAGATCAAAGTGTGACAATACTGATATCATTTTGAATTTACTTAATCTCAGAAATATACCCTGTGACAACTTACTTGGCTCACCTGCTCAGAGACTTCTATCTAGGCAAACCAGAACAACCTTGCCTATCAGTTCTAATTTGTTGGTGCCTAATGCTAAAAACAACAGAACAATCAAAGCCCAATTTTTTAAAAAAAGCATTCTTCCCAGAAATCCAGCTATGATAAAACAAGCAGATTTCTTCATCCGTTAAAAGAAGGAAAGACAGTGAGGATGCAAACAGCAAAAGGCTTTGATTGAATTGGTCAAGTGAGAGGTATAAGTGCCAAGATGAGATCCTACTTAGTGGACTCTGAGGGTACAGAATGCAGGAGAAACCACAGACATCTTCTTTCTGTATCAGAAATGATATTGCAGCATTGTGCCTGTGATACAGACTCTAGATCTCAGAACAACCCTTACAATGTTCATACCGAAGAACGTGTCAGTCTCCATTCCTATTCCTGATGATGTCCCAGTTGTCCCCAAAGTTGACCATTCCTTGAAGACAGTCCCCATTGCTAGATTCAATTCTGACTTTTATGTTACACAATCAGGTCACATTTCTAGACCTAGTGTAAAATGCACAGCAACCTGGACATGATTGTTTTTATATGTGTCTAATTTTGTATGATTGCATGATAAAGAATTAGTTCTGTATAACTACATGTCAAAAGATCATTTCTGCAAATTGCATGTCACTGAATACTGTCATTTAGTATAGGATCTATTTCTCAAAGAGGGAGGATGTAGAACATAGTGTGTGTATGTACCTTTAAGAAGCATTTCCAGATGTAAGCACGTGCATATAAATAGAGAGCATGTGCAGGGAGCAGTGCCATTTTGAGAGAACAGCCAGAGTGTTAACATGTATGAGTGTGGTAGTCAGTCTGTTTATAAGTTTATTTAAGTTTAAGTTACAAAGCTTCATTCCTGATGTGTTTGTGTGAAATAAACCTGCTTGAACGTAAACCACAACTGCTTGTCTGTTTTATCCTGACCCGACGAGTGACAGTTCTGTTGAAGTACTGCACTGGAAATATGAAAAGAACTGGCAGCCAGTACAAGATACAAAACCAGCTATGCCCAAACTGAAAAGAAAATGTTCAGTATAATATGTGTATGTGAGAAATTCTATGACTTTGTACCAACAAATTTCAATCTGGAACCTGATCACAGATCACTATCAGTATTGTTTGTGATGCCTTTTATTGATTGCTTACCTCATACTTAAAAATGTTGATTAAGATGCAGAGCTATGCTCTGAATAATAGCTAGTGTTCTGAAAAAGTGATATGCACTGTAGCTGTATTATAAAAAGCCATGGATCAAACAGCTTCATCTAATCATAAATTATACAAAGATGTTCAAGTGGTCATGGGCTTGATTATGTGCTTCTCCCAATATTTTCAAATAATTGACCAATTAATTCATCACAAAACTGAAAAAGATGTTATACTGATCACGGTGAGATCACAATGACATCTGCCATTTCAGATGAATGGTGTGCTGTTAAACAGAACTGCATTTCAAGTGTTCAACTGAACTTGAATTCCAGGACAAAAATAACTGACACTAATGACACTGTATATAAGTGAATCATGACTAATTCTAAAGAAACACAGAGTAGAAAAACTATTGAAAATTTATGGAGGATATAACTGAACTAAAAAGTGTAACAGGCATATGAGTTAATGTACCAACCAAGAATAAACTGTCATTATAGATAAAGTGTCAGCTTCTTCAACATGTCTTTGTTACTAGCTCAGTCATCTTGTGCACCATTAATTCTAGATCCAGTACCTAAAAGATCTTGTCAGACTGTTGGTGTTGTTTACTTTATCTGTAATAACAAATATTATCCTACACTGACCAATTATTGCCTCTGTTTTTAGAAATGCACATTGAATTCAAAAACAGCAGAAAATTAGAATGCATGCAAGAATACAAATTTCTTCAGGCATGTTCGCATGACAGAAGTTCTTTTTTACTGACAGTTGCCTGCAGCCTTGTCCATGCCAGTGAAAGTGAGTTTTAAACAGCCCTTATGGTACATTGTAATACTCGAATGCACTAAAGATGACCTTATTAAGATGAGAGATAGTGACAGGATAATACAAGTCAACAAGCAACAAAAAATAAAACAGAAGATTAGATACACTAGTTTGAAAACTGGATAAAGTTAATGACATGAGATGTAATGACCAAATGAGTACCTAAGCCAAGAATGGTAGTCACTGAACTATTACAACCAGGCTGCAGATAATGTAAACTGAAAGGATGTTCCATAACAGAGAAATTGTATAGATCTCCTGAAGCAAACTGTCAAAAGTAGTAATGAAAAAAATAAATGTTGACATCTGTAAGGAAAGACTAGAAGAAAAACAAGAGCAACATGACTTATCAAACAGAAGGTTTATTATTTACCATCCTGAAAGAGTTATTGGGCAGGATTCACGAAGGCTTGCACGGAGTGTAAGAGACGTGTAACACTCCATGCAAGCCTCGCAATCCAGGAACAGCCCGAAACTCCGTGTAAGAGACCAACTAAAACGTCTCTTACACGGACTGGGCGTGGATATGATAAATACCTCACTTGCAGCCCAAAGGTATGCAAATGAGGTATATTAGCGATCCACGAAGCAGAAACCAGCCCGTGTAAGAGCCGTTTTAGCTGCAGAAATGTACTCAGTTGACAACTGAGTGCTTCTGCAAAATCACAATGGAGCCATGTCAGCTCCAAATAAAGGGTGCATATGTGTCAGGCAGCATGCCAATGGCCAAATATGTGGCCATTGGCAAGGTAACCCGATGCAATTATAAAAAAAATATAATTTTTTTCGGCGATCTAAACGCAGCACAGCCCCGCGCAAACGGGATGCGCTGTATAAAACATAAAAATGAAGGTTATAAACCCACAAAAGTAGGTTTTATGCAATACATGGAATGACAATGCAGGGACCAGCAGACCAAAAACAACATGGCCACCGTGTAGTGGTTGCTAAGGGGGGAAGCTGAGTCTAAGACATGTAACTAAGCATTAGTAGGCAATCTCATGTAAATGAGGGTTAGGATACTAAATCCCACAGTCACATAGCAAATGAGCACAGTCTGAGTAGTGTAAGAGATACATAAGGGGGAGGACTAGAGTAGGAGATAGGTGACATCACAGGGGGGAATGGTAGAAAGAAATGCAGTTCATTGGAGGTCAGTGTAACATGACAGATGACAGACACAGATCAGGGAAAGAGGAGTGCCACAAGATAAGCATGGGAAAGTCAAGAAATGGAAGGTGTACACTGTTACTTACACCAAAGTTTCTTGCTGGGAGTGCATGCGCACGTGTGCACACCATGAAGCGCGAGTAGGGCAGTGTGCGCACGTGTAAGGCAGACTGAGCATGTGGGAGCGTGTTGGTAGATTTGTAACACTGTTTGCGCTAGTGTGCATGCTTTTTAACCCGAATAGGCAGAGACCAAACCGTGTAAGCATGTGTGGGTGCGTGTAAGCCACTGTGAGGTGTTTCTGCTGGTATGCACGCTGCTCCCCCCTGAGGAAACAGAAAGGAAAAAGGAAGCAACAGAATTAGTAGGAAGCTAGCAGGGAATACTGCTGGAGCTAGCAGGTGAAAACAATTAGAAGCAGGCAATTACACAGGCAGAATAGTAGCCCAGCCCAGCACTTAAAACTCTGCAAACAGCAGTGCAGGATGTTTCTCTCAAGAGACACTGCAAGACAGGAGTAAGCTATTAGAAGTGAAAACTGAAAAAGCTGAACTCAGAGCAGAAATGCTAGGGGCTGCCATAGCAGTCATAATGAGACATAGGCGACTTGCTGAGGGTGGTGACAATGCAGATGGTGCCAGACAACCCACAGTGAGGAGACGGAGAAGAGTGTACAGGCCCAGGGTCACCTACCACGGGTTACATGAGCTAGAGATATTAGAGCGCCATAGAGTGGACAGAGAGCTCCTGCAGAAAATAGTCGAGCTGTGCCAGCCACGCCTCACACACAGAACCAACAGAGGGGAACCCATCCCAGTGGAAACCAAGGTATGTGTTGGCCTAAGAATACTAGCAACAGGTACCTTCCAGAGACCAACTGGTGATATGATGCGGATATCACAGGCATCAGTCTCCAGGGTACTGCACCAATTCCTGGATGCCATGTCAGCACATGTCGGCGGTCATGTATATTTCCCCCATGCCCGTGATGTATCGGCTAGCAATATGCGTCTCTTCCAGCAAATAGCAGAATATCCTGAGGTAGTGAGTGCAATAGACTGCATGCACATATGCATCAAAGCACCAGCGGGTGAGCGGGGTAGGGCCTACATTAACCACAAGGGCTTCCCCTCCATCAACTGCCAGGTCATGTGTGATGCCCAGGGCATAATAATGAATGTGTGTGCTGGCTGCCCTGGGAGCTAACATGATTCCCACATCTGGCATTTGACACAGCTGTACCAGACATTTGCCAATGGGAACATCCCACATGGACACCTAGTGGGGGATGCAGGTTATGCACTGGAGCCTTGGCTGATGACACCTATCAGAAACACACACACACCTGAACAGGAACGCCATAATGAGGCACATGCACAAACACGTAATGTAATAGAGCGTGTGTTTGGGCTGCTCAAGTCACGGTTCCGGTGTCTGGACACATCTGGTGGAGCCTTGCAGTACTCACCAACTACATGTACCCAAATTGTCATGGTATGTGCTATGCTACATAATATGATCTTGCGAAAACAGCTGCAGCAGGACCAGCATAGGGCCGGGCCAAACAGCCCCCCACCATTGCCAAGGCCATCACAGGCAGAGCGTGACTCGGAGGAGGAACAACCTGAGCCTGCCCCAGTAGGCAGAAGGAGGCATGCCCAGTATGCCCTGGCCTTGGCAAAGAGGCAACACATAGCACATACACTGGCTCAGTAGGAACCCTGGGAATGATACCCCCTCTGACTCACTCAAATAATAACAGGGATGCCTAAAATGACATGACCTGCTCACAAACATGTACAGGGAGTGTAATATGTGCATCCAACAGAGGCAGCCCTGCAGCACCACCTGAGGCATGAATGCCATGTGTTAAGTAATCTAACACCATGTACTATATGCACACTTGAGGACCCTGACTAACATCCACCCTCACCAAGCATGAAGCCACAAAATGATGATGGGATGATCAATTGCAATAACTGGCTGAAGTAATGCAGTTAGTCAAAGGGGAGCCAATGTGTTTCAGCCTGGGAAGACATGCTGAGCATGACATGATGCACCACCTGCTAGGGGTGGTGTGCACCTATCTGTCCAGGCCCAATGGATACTGGCAAAGGCTGTCAGTACCCACAGCATGTCCTGAAAAGGTAAGTCTCAAAACACAAACCCACCTTCATAGGTACCACAAGGGATAGGAACCTAGATGTAATGCTACCCAATGCCAGAAGTGTAAACAGCAAGATGCGTGCAGTGTAAATGCACACAGTATGGAGAATGTTGATATCAGTCCTGTAATAGAAAACTGGGTCAAGGCTCACATCAGCACCCTAACACTACCAGGTTACACCTCATACTGTGCTGCACAGCCACAAAACATGGAACAAGCTACAAAAGGAGGGTGACTAGCAATAAATGTCAAGGATAACCACACCCCCATGTTAGTACAACAACAAGAAGCAGCATAGATTAGCCATGGTCAAATACCAATGGCTAAAACCGCCTCCCAGTATATAGCCTGCTGCAGACTACTGTCCTAATACCAGGAACTGCACCTGGCCTATGTTGGAATACATGAATATATCAAGCCCCCCAAACCACATTATATTGCTTGACTGAAAATACCCAGACATACACTGGGAGCATTATACTAGCACCAACACAGTAGGAGAAAAGTTCCCAGAATCCATAAACCAAAATGCCCAGGAACAACGTACCACTCCCACAAGAGGGATAAGCATACTGGATGTGATAATCAGCAACATGCGTACTGGATGGCAAGATGAGAAGTGTATCCCTCACTGGTAAGACCAGACCATAGAGTAATCACACCGGATATACACATCCTCACCACAGTCCCTAGCCAGAAAACCACAGTGAAAAACATGTGTAAAGCATAGGTTGCACCCCCTCCAAACCGATGTGGAATCCACGAAAGGCCCTGTGCAGGTGCAGAATATGGGACAGACCGCAGAACATGTTATACAGGCATTCCATGAACACAGCCAGGAATGCTTGGATTATGCAATCACAAATAACAACAAGACACAATGCAATACACACAGGCATCTGGCATGCTGGACTCCAGCCATTACCAAACCATGCAAGAGAATGAGGAAGCTACTACATGATAGAGCAAACATAAAAAGGGAAGTAATCACTGATCAGTAGTATGGCAATAAAATATGTCCACACATACGATCCACTAAGGCCAGCCACAACAAGTAGAATCTGTGAATCCAGAGGCAATGTGACACCTGCCCCAAATACACAGACAACCCACAACTCCCCCCAATAAATACAAATATATGTGTGAGAGATGCAACCATTTATCCAAACCGGAGGCTGAGCTCCCCCAACTCAGTACTGTCAAAACTAGTCAGGAGGAGAAGGTAACCACATATACCACAAACCCAGTCCCACATAGACCTATCACAACTGTAAACCAAACACATAAACACAGAAAAACATTCCCGGAGGCCCTAATTACAAACACACCACACCAACAGAGGCCTCCAAAGCAGACCCCAAGCAACCACAACCTCCAAACATAGCACATGCAACACATAGTACACAAAGCTGGTGTGCCAAACAGTTACAGGCCAGAAGGAGAAACAACATGCCTGATACAGTTGTAATAGGTGTCTGTATAAGCAGACACACTGCTGTCCCACTCATCAGACTGAACAAGGGAAAGGGTACAGTAAGCTGCCTGTAGGCTGCCACAATATGCCACATAACACAAGTACGCAGGTCACCCCAAAGCAAGCAGAAATATGATGCACTCATTGTCCCTGCTGGTGTGAATGACCTGAGATGTACCTCCCTGGACTACATGAAAAGAGACATGGATGAGCTCTCTGAGTATGTATTCCAGGCTGGTATGACACTGGCCGTTTGCAGCATCCAACTCTCACCAAGAATGATGCCACAGTACAAACACAGAATGATCAGCTTTAACAAGTGGCACAGTTACAGCTGTCAGTCCAAGAGGGTCTAATGTCTGTCTGCTTGAGATGTCATGCATGACAAGCCATGCTGCTGTTCCAGGGATGGCTTGCACCTGTTACCCCTGGGCGTCTGGATACTGGATAAGGCCTTTGCCACCTCCATAGAGCCGTACGTAGGCAAGGCCAAAAAGTCTAACCCACCACCCTAGAAAACATAAGTGGTAAGAAACATAAGGGTAATGCTGACCAATGCCAGATGTGTAAACTGCAATATGCATGCACCTGAGGCACTTCCCAGTATGGAGAACATCGATGTCTGTGCAGTGACAGAAGCCTGCTGCAAGCCTACTGACAGCACACCAGCACTACCAGGTTATACCACATATCATGCGTTATGGCCCCAACACCTGGACCAAAACATCAAAGGAGGGGGAGTATCCATATGCAGCACAGACACCCATATGGCCAGGTAACTGACAATGCACGAAGCAGCGGAGACCACCCATGTGCACCTAAGTGTAGTCAAAACTGCTGTACAGTCTGTACCATGCGACATACCACACCCTCACACACAGGAACCCCACCCAGACATCCTGAAGACACTGGACAGTATGAATGTCCCACCAAATACCAGACAAGGTACTCGCAAATTACCACATAGGTGGTAAACCATTATGTATGCAAGGAGTAATCAGGGACCTAGGGACACAAGTCGACAGTAACCTGTCACGTGACACTCACAATGCCAATGTGGCTAGGAAGACTGTCTATATTGGACACCGTATCATGAAAGGAGTCACATCTACATCAACAGAGGTCACTGTGCCCCTGTACTGTTCCCTTATCAGACCCATAATCTAGTACAATGACTCATATGGGATGTACCGTACCTGACACCTGCAGCGGTTAGGAAGACCTCAAAGGTACCTCACCAAGAGGATAAAGGGTGTCAAATATATGTCATATGCTGCCTGGCTGTAGACACCCCAGCTGAATGCAGTCACAGACTGCCTACACAGAGGCATTGTATGTCTGTTGTACAAGGCCATGTCCAACACAGGAGTAATGGACATGCTCCACCCCAGGAAACCAAAGCCATTGGAGCTGTGAGACTGACAGATGTCAGCCTCAACACATAATGAAATAGGATGTGCTGGAGGGACAGATACATAACCCAGAGGCTCCCCACACCCAGAAACAGGATCCCAATCCATGTTAGACAGAGCCCCTCACTGACACCCCTCAACAGGAATATTGCCAAGTGGATGGATGATCATACATGTACACTGGGGGTCTTCACTGTGTCACGTCCAGACAGAGGCACAGTAAAGAAAATCATAAATGGCCATAATAGTCACATAGCAAGGGGCGGCGAAAGACACACACACACACTCTGGCTAGGCTTACTAATGCCCTAGGGTGGATAGCCTAGTATGAACCTATAAACCTATGAAGATACAAATTGTACAGGACACTAAGGATAATCACAAGGCTTACTCAACTGATGGTAGGAACCATGTTGGGAATTCACAGATATGCTCCGAATCACTGAGATATTACAAACAACATACCAACCACACACACATATTGCCAACATACAACCTGACAGGTTTAGTGCAACCCCCCCCCCCCCGAATGCAAAATATCTATCCCAGCAGATTGCTGGTCCCCTGACATTGCAGATGCTGAGGTAACAGCCATCATGTACAAAGCAAAACACACAGCAGCAAAGGTATGTGATGGTGTCCTGGGCTGAGGCCAACATGGACTCCAAGAATAATGGAATGCCAAATCACACTACTGCCCAATGTCAGCCTTACCACAGGATATGTACCCAAAGAGCAGTGTACAACAACAGTGGTCCTTCACAACAAAGGTGTTGTCTGACTGGATAGTGCAAACTACCACCCCAGGATCCTGACAAGCTTGGTCTGCACAGCTATGGAAAGGATCAGTATGTACCGCAGACATAAAGCTATCGTGGACCTACTGACACCGGACCCTACCCAGTGTGGCTGTCGTAAGTGCAGATCTTGCCCCTAAACATGTTTGACCCATTTGAAACAGTCATTAAGGTCATTGATGAGGGCAATGTGGTCCACACAGCGTAGCTGGACCATGCATATGCTTCCAGACAATACCCTACGAGTTCAGTATGGATATGTTCACCAGCTTAAATATAAACCCCTATGTCAGTAGAGGGGTTGCAAACCAGACCAAGGACAGAACTGACATGATCAGACATGCTGCATCCATGTCAGACTACAAAGCAGATATGAATGGCATCCCACAAGGCTTGGTCCTGGGACCTCCCCCGTTCCGTATATATGTCCCATAGGTACAGGCCAACATGGAAGGACTGTGACTGAACATGTATGCAGAGGAGTACAAACCGCCCACCATATCCGAACCCCAGCTGACACAAGCAACCCACAAAAGGGCCACATAGAAACAGACAACTGGAGCCATAGCCATGTCAGCAAGCTAATTGCAGAACTGTGTATAGACAACCACCATGGATATACAGTAAGTGCCCACCAATTACCACACAGGTGTTAACCCATTACGTACCTAACATGTAATGAGAGACCTGGGGACACAAGTTGATAGATATCCTGCATTGGACAAACATGTGGCTGTAGTGTTCGCAGAAACATACCATATACCCACCCAATCATGAAGGTTGTCAGATGTAGATAAGGAGAGGTCACTGTGGCTCTGCAGTCATCCTTCATCAGCATCACAATTGACTACAATAGCCCCTGTGGGATATACCTCAGCAGACACCTCCATCAACTGTAAAGTCCACAACAGTTCCCCACCAGGAGTAGCAAAGAGCATGAACAGATGCCATGTGTTGCCTGATTAAACAAACTGCAGCTCCATACACTGCCATACTGCCCACCCAGAGGCAAGCTGTGCCTGATGTATGAAGCCATGTCCAAGCTGGAATCAATGAACATGCTGCACCTTGTACAATCTGAATGGCAGTGAGCTATGCACATGAGAGACCTGAACCCCAGCACTGACATACATAGGACAAGCTGTACAGAATGATCCATAACACAGAAGCCACCCCCACTCTTGAGTAAACTCCCAGTACAGGTTAGCCAGAGAGTCACCTATCGACACCCCTCAAGAGGAATCCTGATGAATGGATGGGAGATGGTAGGTTAACCCTGGGTATCACTGTTATGTCAGAGGTAGATGGAGGCACAGTATACTAACCATGACATATGTCATGGCAAACTCCAGTTACAATGTGTGTCGAAGGACAAACACACACTGTGACTAGCATCAGAAATGGCCTAGGGAACATCGCTAGTGTTTGCCAATGTCCATCTATGTTGTGGAATACACTACCAATGTTGGACAAGCCTGGTGTAGGTAGTCCATATCTGAACATAATGCAACATGGTCATATGTGCCACAACTGGCCCCTACACAGTCTGTTGTGCTCACTATGAAGATGTCAAGCAGTGATAGGACTAAAGTCCAGGATACTGTCCACCACAGTGAAAGTACTGAACCAGTACACTATACGGTACTACAGTGTTTGGTCATTATGAAAGGATGTTGACAACTGTATGCAAAGTATCCCATGCAATCCCTGCAGGCACAGTATAATCCCTGTTGTGGCAGACATGAAGCAGTTGGCCAGTAAGTACACAACATGACACCCAACACACAACCATAAACGTGAGATATTGTTGAAGTTCACACACACCCAAATGTGTGGTGGACTGCAGAGATCAACATATGGAAAGTTCACACTGGGCATGCTCACACACTTTGATAAATGAGGCATATGTCAGACAACATGCCATGGAAAGGCTGAACTGGGCATGCTCACACACTTAGGCCATATCTCCGTTTAGCAGTTGGCCACACATATCTGATATTTGTACGTGTCATTCCAGGAGCCAACCACAACACAGCAATCTGCCCAGTGCACACAGTAAATGACTACAGAGACATAAGTGATATAGTGGATCGCCCTCATATTCAAACATCTTCCACAGATACACAAGTTGTTCATAGGAACAGGGAATGCTATGACAATAAAGACCTGCAAACAGTCTAACAGCAACAAATATTGTGCATCTGACAATTAAACATATGGGTGTAGAGGTCAATACTAGGCTTGTTGCCCTAGGGAATGACAGCTTAGCCAGAGTGTTCTTGGCATCTGCATCCCCAGTACAGTAGGCTACTGTGCCACTGTAAAGTAGGTCACATAAGGCAACATGTGAGGCTAGTGAGCTGTGCCTCTGTCAAGCAGGGGCACAGTGGAGAGCCCAGGGTTTGAATGTGCTAAGCCACATCCATGTTGTTGGTGTGTGCTGGAAGAGGGTTGCTGAGGACCTCTAACAGTAAGTGGGTGTCAATAACAGACTGAGGGGAGCCCTATCTGCATTGTCTGGACAATTCCACTGTCAACACTGTGTTGTGATGATTATGTGGGAATGAAGTGTCATGCCGGTACTGTTCACAGATGTCCTCCCTCTGTGGGTTACAGCTCTGCAATGTATTAGCTCACTCTGTCTGTTGGATGGCTCATATATGGCTGGTGTACACCTGACAGGTTTCTTGTTGTGGAGCAGTCATGGGTATATGTGGGATAGCATGATCAATGCAAACCTTACACATGCTCATAGAATGCAATTGTCAAGGATTATGCAGAGTGGCCAGTATAGTCCCCCAGCATGGGTCCTTTGAAGTCGTCCACCCCAGTCTTCACAAGTGTAGAGTCTGCTTGTGCTAAATACAGTTTGTTTGCAGTGACAACATTGCCTGGAGGTGGGGATGGGATATGGATGTCCAGGGAAAGGTGGGTATGGTCAGATATCAACAATGGTGGTCTACCTCTGGTGTGGAACAGTGAGTACCCATGTTGCAGATGGACAGGTGCAATATGTATTCCCCATGTGGCTGTGGTGAGTGGTTCTGCCATAGCACATGGACCCACAAATTGTAGTGGCTGTAGGGTAAAGTTGTAGAGGCCTGAGTAGTTCCCACACACAATATGCCTGTACCTGATGTTAACAACTGGAATGGTGTATGTGAACACCTGCATATCCCGGCACTGTTCCCAGGGAAGCAAAGTGTGTGTCCTGGATGTGGGAGTGGTGTTCTGGACTGGTTGTGTTGTGTGTTACAGGTCCTGTGGTCACAAAGCATGGTATAGAACATAACCTGCCAGTGCGATGTGCATATCTGACCCTGAAGTAGGTGGCTGCAAATGCATATATATGCTATCCCCCACCTGACAGGTAGTACTAGATGTACATAGCTCTGTAGAAATAAAGATGTCAGCACCCTATAAATACTGCAGGTGCAGAACAGATGCCCAGTAATTCAGATAGCACGCTCTGCTAATGCGTCTCCCTCAAGTGCTATAATATAGTTAGGTAGGGTTTTGAACCATGCAAATGCTCAGTGTGTGTGGGTGAGCGGGGTTGATGTGTCTGCAAGTCTGTGTGAGGGAAGTGTCCCTTTTGGCAACTATGAAAACACTCTACAGGATGCACATTCCCCATATCTAAGCACTGATGATGTCAGCACCCTATAAGTACAGCAGGAGAAGGGAAACCTCCCAGTAATGTGAATAGTGTGCTTCACTAATGTGTCTGTCATAACATAGTTAGATAGGGGTTTGAATCCTGCAACTGCCCAGTGTGTGTGCAAGCCTGTGTGAGGGCAATGTCCCTTTTGGCAACTGTGAAAACACTCTACAGGATGCACATTCCCCTATCTAAGCACTGATGATATCAGCACCCTATAAGGACAGCAGGAGAAGTGAAACCTCCTAGTAATGTGAATAGTGCGCTCCGCTAATGCGTCTGTCACGAGTGTCATAACATAGTTAGGTAAGGGTTTGAATCCTGCAACTGCCCAGTGTGTGTGTAGAGGGGGGTTAGTGTGTGTGTGCACGTCTGTATGAGGGAGATGTTCCTTTTGGCAACTGTGAAAGCACTCTACGGGATGCACATTCCCCTATCTAAGCACTGATAATGTCAGCACCCTATAAGTACAGCAGGAGAAGGCAAACCTCCCAGTAATGCGAATAGCGCACTTTGCTAATGCATTTATCACGAGTGTCATAACATTGTCAGGTAGGGGTTTGAATCTTACAACTGCCCAGTGTGTATGGAGAGGGATTAGTGTGTGTGGATGTCTGTGTGAGGTAAATTCCCCTTTTCGCTACTGGGAAAACACTGTACAGGATGCACATTCCCATATCTAAGCACTGATGATGTCAGTACCCTATAAGTACAGCAGGAGAGGGAAAACCACCCACTATTTCGAATAGCGCACTGTGCTAGTGCGTCTCTCTCAAGTGTCATAGCATAGTTAGGTAGGAGTTTGAAACCTGCAAGTGTGTGTGTTTGGATGTGGGGAGTTTGTGTGTGTGCAATTCTGTATGAAAGACATGTGCTTTTTTGCAATCAGGAGATCACACTACATGATGCACATTACCCTTTCCAAACACTGATGATGTCAGCACCCTATACGTACAGCTGGAGAAGGGGCACCTCCCAGTAATCCGAATAGCGCACTCTGCTAATGCGTCTCTCTCAAGTGTCATAACATAGTTAGGTAGGAGTTTGAAACCTACAAATGTGTGTGTGTTTGGATGTGGGGAGTTTGTGTGTGTGCAATTCTGTATGAAAAACATGTGCGTTTTGGCAATCAGGAGATCACACTACATGATGCACATTACCCTTTCCAAACACTGATGATGTCAGCACCCTATAAGTACAGCCGGAGAAAAGGAACCTCCTAGTAATCTGAATAGTGCACTTCGCTAATGCGTCTCTCTCACATGTCGTGACATAGCTAGGTAGAGGTATGAATCCTGCAAATGATAAGTGTGTGTAATTGCAAGTGTGAGAGAACAGATCCTTTTGGCAAATACTACAATACACCAGAATGCTGCATATTCCCCCAGTAAACACAGAGGATGTCACCACACTATCAGTACAGCCAAACAGGGCTACTTGGCCAGTAATGCCAATAGTGCGCTCCGCTACTGGGTCTATTACCTTGTCAGAGCACAGATAGGTATGTTTTGGAAACCCACAACTGCCACGTGTGGTTGTGTCACACAATATGACCTTGTGTGGGTTGTTGTTCATAACAATGCATGCCATTTCCTAAACCAGCAATGGCAATGCACACATGATGTATGTGTGTGACACATACACATAAATACCTGGGACCTGCAGTAGTTACCATGTCTGACATGTGCCTCGAGTGGATAAATGGTATTCACAATGCATAACAATATGACTGTGTCTTACTGTGCAGGGGGCGCACGCGGTATGTGTCTATACAGTGTGGGTTGTATATGGTATAATACCTACAGCAGGGGATACACATCTGGTCTGGGCCATATAGTCTACATGTAGTCGATGAACAGGTGCTGCATGTTCCCACCTGTTGTGGGAGTGGTAACATGTTATTCCACTTCAATTCAGTGACCACATGCTGGGAACCTTTCAGCTAGTGTGTTGTAGCTACAGTAATGCTCATGCAGAATGTTTGGCTGGATGCAGTCCAGCCATATAAAGAAATTTCTTGAGACTGTCATATTGCCAGTGTTGTTAGGGAGGTTAGGTGGGTTTCCTGTGTATGGGAGGGTTGTGTGTGCCAGGCTATGAACCAGAAGGCAGTCCAAAACACTGTTAGCTGCTCATGGATAGGCCCTGATGCTTTGTGCTGTGCCAACAACCTGGAGGTGTGTGTATCTGTGGTGCCTTGGGATACCACCCCCCTGTCCATGTGTGTGTTACATGTGTAGGGGATGACAGGCATGGTATGAGGTATAACCTGACAGTGATGGGTTGCACCTGTGAGCCATGAATCAGGACTGTGGTACTGCACAGACATTGCAGTTCACCATGCTGAGGACAGTGTCCAGTGCATGCATCTTGCGGTGTACACTGCTGGTGTTGTGTAGCATCACTGTTAGTGTCCTATCCTGTGTGATACCCGTGGAGGTGGCTATGTAATCCATGTCCTGCAGCAAAAGGCACTATGTGTGTATCAAGGGGCTTCGCCAATATACAATGGCCCATGGGTGTCACGTGCAAGCTGCCCCTCGCAAATCATTGTGGCTTCCCTAGCATGTAAGCACATGTTGACAGCCAGTGGATACCCTATGAATGACATTGGAGATTGAGCAGAATGTAGACATAGAACACCCTTCCTACATATAGTGGTAGCATACCTGGTGAGGGTATGATGGCAACCAAGATCAGGCTCATACTGGCCCGTGCCACATGCTGAGATATCCCTTCTATGTTCCCTATCATGTAGTCCAGGGAGGTATGTTTCAGGTCATCCATAGTGGCATGGTCAATGACTGAGTCATATGTGTCCATGCCTCTGACTGACCTGTATGCATGTGTTTTGTGGTGGACCAAAGTGTCCCACAGGCATATCACTGTGACCTTCACCATGTACAGCCTGTTGAGCGGGACCCCACTGCAGCGGCCAAGAGAGGTACCTGACTCATCTGTAGCAGGTGTGTTGTGTAGCCCTACAGGCTGTGAGTGTGTGGCATACGGGATGTGTGTGCCATGTGTGGCATGTGCTCTGTTCCAACGTAACGTATGCCTGTGTGCCAGCTGCGGAGGTGTGTGATGCTCAGGCAGGATGCTATTCTGAGTCTCCAAGTATGCCCCAGTGTGTTCAGATTGCTGTCAGTGCAGGTCTATGTCAGACTGGCATTGTAGTCACTGTAGTATGTCATGCCACCTGACAGGGTATGGCAGTACTGGGTTCAGAGTGCTCAGTCCCCAGATTGGCTATGTGGTGGCATCCCACACATGTGTTGTACATTCCTGGCCAGGGGTGAGGGTTGACTGCATACATGTGGCAGCTGTGACATTGCCACATGACTCACATAAACCACAACTGGACCATAGAGGTGATTCACAGGTTACCATAGTAGTGGGATTGCCATGGTGATTACCAACACATAGGGCCAATGAGGAACAACATACTGAAGGTGTGTATGTGTGGGTGTACTGCTACTGATTTCATAGCACTGGCATATATGACTGCACACATGGGTAAATGTCAGGTAAGTCATGTGCAATGTGTCACAGGCAACGTACATGCGAACAGGACAGACAGTGACGTTCTGTCATGTGGAAACTTGACATACGTATAGTACGCTATGCAGATGTCACTAGGAGTCCACAGAAGCACTGTAACTCTGCATTGCAGGTGGAAGCAGTGTTCCAGGGAACCCCAAGCGAACATGCATGCAAACAAAGCTACAGTAAGAAGGGCTGGAAGTAGTCCATTGTACAACAAAGAAGGGGTAACACTAACAGTAGGTAACAGTGCAAATATGTAGGCACTATCAACATGTACCCAGGAATGCACAGCTCAGATGTCCATGATAGAACTGATATTATGTCATAGTTAATTGTGATTTGTATTAAATTGGTACTGCACACATATCAACATGCGCAAACATCCACATTGCATAGTCGTTGTGGGCAACTTGCCATTACTGTACATGTCCATCATTGCGTATCACTACTTGCATTAGCTTCCCCCCTGTGCTACCCATGTATGTGGCTATCTGTTGACATCCTTACCACCGGTATGCAATAATGTGCAGCTGTTACACTATGGTACTTACTATGGGTGTAGATAACAATTCAGGACAGTCATACGGTTACTGCATCAGGCATGCTGGGATATACACACAGTCATATCAGCACACTGTACTGTTACCAACATGATACTACTAATACACTTCTATGTAGTCACCCTGAGCATCAGCAATGTGTTTACCTGTTCCTGCACTGATGTTGGAGATTGCAGGAGGTGGCACAGTTTCATCATATGCACAGGGTGTGAATTAGGTATGCCTGAGTCTGCCACTGATACCACCAATTGATATGTGTGTGTATGTGTGTTGGTGAGAGACAGCAGTACAGGGTGGAGCACTGTTGGTGCAGTGTGTGCGTGTATGTGGTAGCCCTAGGTGTTAACATTTCACATGTGTGTATGCATGCACACAGTTCCACCTCATGGCTACCATATACAGGAGTTTGTGGACAGCCACAGACTGCACCTGGCAGGTCATAGAGATTAGTGTCTGTGGGCATGGACACGGTACCTGTGCCTGGCAGGGGTGCGACGGACCATATCCAGTACTAAGCCAGACTGGGTACTGTCATCAGAAGTGGGAGTGTGTTGACTGGACACAGGTCCCTGTTGTGACTGTCCAGAGCCACGTGCACATGGTCTCCTGGGGCGTTCGGATGACAGCACAGACCCAGCATTGCTGGGGCTGCTGCGGGCACTATGGGGGTGTCCGCAGGCCTGTTGTCATCTGTGCTGACTGCCAGCTGCTGCTGTTGCTGGCATACGGCCACGTTGACACCGCAACCATCCACCATTGCCCTGACTCATGGACATGTGGTTGTGGAACTGCTGTAATATGTCCCCACAACGTCTGTCTATGACATCAGTGAAATTACGGATAGCATCCGCAATGTCACGCATACTGTCAGTCATGGCTGTGCAACATGCTCTCAGCTCGCTCAGACCCTGTCTGGTGTACCTTTCCATACGCGACTGTGCCTGCATGACAGCCCGAAACATAGCTGAGGTTGACAGACCTCTTTGGGCACGTCTGCCAGAGGCAGTACGCCCATGGATGTTCCCACGAGAACCCATGGGCAACTGTTTGTGTGGTACCATCGCAGGACCCTGCCCATGGCTGCTGTGTGGGGAAGCATGTGCCACAGATACCACATTACCCTGGTCAATGCCCACTGTATCCTGTCCATCACCTAGGGACAATGGTGACATAGGATGTACTGGCAGGATGACTGTGCGCAATGATGGGGTTGACAGCTGTGTACTGTCAATTGGCTGACCAATGACGGACCCTGACACACCTTCCTGTGCCATTACACAGATATCATCATTATCAGTACCTGTGGCACCAGATTCAGGTTCCCTGCTGCAGGACACCAGAGCAGCACCAGAACCTGTGGGAGGAAGACAGGAAACACAGTTTACAATGTCTACACAATGTTACCAGTGATGCACTTATGCACACATGCACACATGCACATGTTGACACATGCACACATGCAGAAATGCACACATGGACACAGGCACACATGCACACATGCACATGTGCACATGTGCACACGTGCACACTTGGACACAGGCACACATGCACACATGCACACATGCACACATGCACACGTGGACACAGGCACACATGCACACATGCACACGCACACATGCACACGTGGACACAGGCACACATGCACACATGCACACCCCACAGTATACACACAGAGCACTACTGACTTACACTAGTATTACTAGCACTATCAGGACTATTATAGGTATTGTTAAAACACACTCACCAGCATGGATGGGCTGCATGGCTGTAACAGCGGAGGGACCTGCAGAAATGAGGAGATTAATGTCAGTGGGCACAACTGTGCCATTGATACTGCATATGATACAGTGCAGTAGTACACCAGTTGCCTTTCACACGTCAGCTGCTGATATTGGCAATATCACACCTGCACAATTACATACTATGTTGACAACTACATACCACGGACACACCTTACACATGCATAAACTAACAGTGTACAGAACAGTCAGTTGTACATATGGCATATTACCTGCACGCTCCATGTCATGTTGCTGTGTGGATCCAGCCTCCATCATGATGCAGGTGTGTTGCTGTTGATGTTCCGGGGCTGGAGCCACAACACTTAGGAGTAGCCCCTCCAGTCTAGTGAGGGGGGGATGTTTGGCCACCCCCACCTCCTGTGGCAACCTGTTGCCTGTGGATATCCGACGCATGCTGACGGACATTTCTGATTAAATCACTGCAGTGATGTCATACCTGCTCATATGTCCTATTATGCGTGCCAATGTCATTTACCCTACGGACAAGGTCTTGCCACAGTGCAGCCCTCTCCTGCTGATTCTGGCTGGTGTGGGAAAACAGTATGTCATAATCCCGCACCAGGCTCTGGTGTATCTCCTCATCTTCTGCTGCAGAGTATGTAGGATTACACTGATGTGCCATGTCCCTGGAAGAGAACACAAACAGGATATCAGCAGACTATGTCCGCAATATATGACACACATACTATACATGATACTCAACTGTAGTGATATACTACTACTCCCATATGTAGCATGTGTGTGTCTCTTGGTGGATACACAAGTACATGGCCAGATATCAGTGCTCAGCCAACACCTGTGCAACAATACCTGCCACATTCCATACAACATAGTAGCATGCCCCATCGGTCAGCACACTGCGACGGGTCCAATGCACAACCTCACTCTGGGGGTTCATACCAAGGTACTGTATGTGGAATGCCATCCACTAGTGTGATCTGGACACAAGTTACTCGGCCTGGATATACATATCCCACCACCACCACCACCAGCACAGTAGACTACTTTGATATGTATGTGATTAGACAGTTATTCACTTGTTAGGACTGAGATGGTATCCATGCAGCCCACTGGGCCAGTAGAAGCCACAACCCACACTGCTGACCCCTTTGCGAATGCTTCCCCACGGACATCCCAAAGAATGCATGGAACATGCACACACATTTCTAACCCAGACCCTATGCACAAAGGTTAGGCATCCTGTCTGGTGGACCCCAGCCAAAGGCAGATTGTATAATGATAGAAGGAGGCTACTGCAGGACAGAGCAGATTCACATTAAGGGAAGGCATCTGTGGTCAGCACTGGTAATAAGCTACGGTCTCTCATAACAACATCCATGGCCTACTCTGGGAGGGAAATGGCCACGAACACTATAGATAACCACAAGGCCTTCTTCGGTTATGTTACACATATGGACCAAACACCTCAGATATGCTCTGAGTTACTACACACCTACTTAACATTCACCGAACACACAGATATTGGCAACATTCTTGCAGACAGGTTTGGTGCACGTATCCCCCCTCCTTCTCCCCCACACTTAGAAATATCACAGCTGAATGTAACCTCCCTATCGTCTCACATGTCCAGGTGAGGGCTGCCCTCAGCAAAGCAGAACACACAGCATCAATGTGACCTGATGGTATCCCTGGATGTGTGCTACGTGAACTCCAAGAGGACATACAACCGCATATAAGACTGATATTTAACCTTGGCCGTACTACGGGATATGTACCTGACAACTGGCATACAGCAACAGTGGTCCCACTCCACTAAGGAGGCACCTCTACTGACCCTGGGAACTACCGCACCATAAGCTTAACCAGCCTGGTCTGCAAAGCTATGGAATGATTCAGTATGGGACGCATATACAGCAATATTGGGTACCTGCAGACACTTGTTCCCAGCCAGTTTGCCTTTGTGATGAGCTGATCCTGCCTTTTGAACCTGGTTGACCTTTCAAAACAGTCACTACAGCCATTGATGAGGGCAACGCAATCCATACAGCCTACCTGGACTTGCCTAAGGCCTTCAACACAGTACTCCACTCAGGCATCATAGACAAGCTCATTAGCTTACATGTTACTACATATGTCACATGATGGGTTGTACACTGGTTGACATACAGAATCCATAATATCGATATTGTAGGAGCCATGTCAGACTCAATGCCAGTCACATGTGGTATCCCAGAGGCCTCTGTCCTAGGACCCCTCTTGTTTGGCAGTTATTTCTCAGATATAAAAGCAAACATGTGCGGGTTGTGGATGACAAAGTTCCCAGTTCTCTCTCTCTCTCTCTCTCTCTCTCTCTCTCTCTCTCTCTCTCTCTCTCTCTCTGTCTGCCTCCAGACAGTGCAATGAAAGTATTGCATGTGTGGAGTGTGAGTACAGGATGCTTTTGTAGGTAGCTGCATAAGTCCATGTGATGGCCTCTGCACCAATTGTAAGCCAGCATTTGCTAATTGCATGCAGCCAGTTGTGTACTGATTGCAGATCTCACTGTGATTTCAGGACAGTGCTATAAAAGGGTATGTGAGATAGGTGTTGGCCTTTCAGATTGTAAGGGCGGGGACCATGCTGGTATGCTGTGGACACTGTGCTGTGAGTGTAAAGGTTAGTATCTCTCTCATGATTCAGGCTGTGTTGTAGATTCACATTTCTCCATTCCTCTCTCCTGTTTCCTGTAGTAAGTGTGTATGCACACTGACACCTACAACTATATATATATATATATATATATATATATATATATATATATATATATGTAAATATACATACATTTATATATGTACATTAACTGACATTATTACCTACTAGCTACCAACTAGCATGGCTGTTTCTGTTCACACACTACTATTATGGAAATCCACTAGTTTTGACAGTAAGTATAAATGACATGCTTTGAGTACTACACATCCTATATTCCCTTTACATTCATTCCTACTATTACATGATATATTTATTTTAGCACTATGTTCTTGTATAACAGTCATGGCTTCGTGGTAGGTCATGCAGACTACTATTTCCAAGGTCCTGGGTTCGGGACTGACAGTGGGATTTTATTTTGCTTTTGAACTGACTACAGGACCTGTCAATCAGAGTGACTAAGGCACTTTTAAGCAGTTGTAACTGGGTTTGCGCTGGTTTGCTTGGAGCTCCCGCATGCGCACTGGTGTTCAGCTCCGTGCACACCCGCTTACAACCACTTAACAGTGCTTACTCTGGTGCACACCCGCACTATTTTCTTTGAAAAAAATGAAAATGGGGAGACAGGAAAGTGGTGAAAAAGGGGTCACAAAGAGGGTAAGACAGTAGGGAAACAAGCTTGGGTTTTGCAGGAGGGATGTAGGTAAGGCCCATAGCTGCTCATTTCTTCATCAGCAACAGCTGTGCATATGTTTGTAATTTGGTGTGACATTTGAAACCTTCCACCCCTGAGAGAGGTGTCAGGACAACAATAATACTTGTTGTACAGCCAATTGTAATTGATAGTTTCCATGTCCAGCAGACATGTGTGTGGAATGGGCAGCTATGTATGGGGCATAATTTTTTTGTGGGTACAGAGTGCCCTTTTTTTTTTTCTTTTTTTTTTTCAGGTGAGAGTGGTATGTCAGGTGAAGGAAGTCGGTATAGCTGGGGAGGTAGGTTGGGTAGGTCAACAGACAAGACAAACAAGACGCATACAGGGGCAGTGTATGACACGTGTGGGGGGGGTTACACAATTGACGGGGATGGATGTTTGGATATCCAGAGCCCATGATCCCACAGATGGCAAGAGTGGAACTGATATCCCCACCCATGGGCAGTTGCCACTGTTCCTTCACTGCCCAGGACAGGGCTGTGCTGGGGGCTGTGTAGGCCGGGCAACAGGCATGCCCGTAATTTGTGCCACATGTGCCTCAAGCTGGCATAGGGGCCCAAGAACAGAGTCCAGGATCTCCCTACACACCACAGTCTGGACGCTATGGAGGGTGAGTGGTGGTTCTCCTCCGGCCACACTTGCAGGGGGGGACGGGCCCCATCCCCTGCAGCGCTTCCACCCACAGGTGGCACAGGGCCACTGCAGGAGGGTCCAGCCTGGGCACTAGTGCCAGGTGCACTCGCCAGCTGAGGTGGGAGAGGTGGGTCCGCTGGAACCCGCCTTCCCTGTCGTCCTATGTTTTGCATTATGTCATGACAGTTTGGGTTAGTAACATACAATACCATTTGCAATTAGTTGTAACAGCATGCATTAGTATTCCCATTAACCAAACAGCCAGATATTCACACCATTGAACAGCAAGCATAACACATGCATAATTTGAACAGCAATACACAGTCCAACAACATGCAGGGTTGATTGATGGCAACAGGCCATCAGGTTTGGATGTATGAACAGGGCAGATGCATCAACGTACATGCAAATATTTATGACCCAACAAGACAAATGTCCAGGGGTGTTAATTGTGATTGCACATACCAATTTCACGTGGAATGGATTATATGTGGTTATAGGGTGGGGTGAAGAAAATATTATTAACACCTTCGAATACCAATACATATGCTGTACATTTCTAATAGCTGCAGATATATACACACTACTGTTCTAACTACAGTTTCCTATATGATAACTACTTCAATTTGGTGATAGGACTGTTACTGCTGCATCAATATACATTTTATTGTTATTCATACAAGGTTCATATCTGGCTTTGTTCAGCTACATCATCCTGCTACATTTGCTTTATATAGCTATAGACAACTGTGGATGTTTGGTATTTCAGACAATCATACTATCTGCATATTGCAGACTGAGAGCAAGATATCCAGATTTTGGGATACACATTCCAGCTGCAGCAACACTTTGAACACATTTCGCAGTTTGGTTCTACCTGCCACATTCATTTCATTCTGTACTAACTGCAGTATACTTTATTCAGGGGTTATTACTACTTTATTGGTGGATTCATAACTCTTTCTGACACTCTCTCACTTGTTTTCATTTTACTATTCAGGATGGTACTTACTTCTAGGCTTTATTGACATGTTTTACCTGTAGTTGTTACAATCCTTTCCAGCAGTCTCACTTCTGTCATGTTTCAGTATTTCAACAGGGATATATTTCACACATGTGATTTGCTCATCTTCTGCAGCTGTACTTTTCAGCCTGCTGCAGGTTGTGTACTATTATATTACAGGTGGGGCATCTTTATTTCAGACTTTATTTCAGACATTTTCATTTATCTGTTTGGATTACAGACTGCAACACACTTTTGTAATCAAGCAATACTTGCAAACACTCTTACACTGTTACTTGCACATTTTATTACTTAGTGACTACACTGCACTCTTTTGCTAACTGTCATGCGTTTATATTTCTTTACAGCTACTGGGAGTGGATTACTTGACCTGCCTGGTGGCGCAACCGCACCAGCCTATCACCATAGGCTCTGCGGTTCGCAGAACAGACACCTGCAGCTGTAATATAAATGAAGTAATATTGGAATACACATCTCCATAATATCAGCTAGTTTAATTTCTTACATACATAATTAAATTTAACTTACTCAGTAGTGGGGCGTTGGGCATTTGCAAGGCCTCCTGGATCCAAAGGTTCAATTGGTCCTGCTTACGTCTCTTCAGGTCCGCATGGTGGTGACGGACCTGCTCACCAGTCCTTGGAATCCCTGTGGCACTGGTGAGATCATGAGCCAACCGGTCCCATGCCTCAGCCCTATATGCTCCCCACAGGACCTGGCCCTACATGAGTTGGGCCTCATGATTGTGGACTAGGAGCCAGACCATGTATCTGGACTCCTCAATGCCCCACCTCTGTGCTCGAAAGCAACTACCCTCACCTACTCCTGACATTCTGGCTGCAAGCTAGTTCTACAATCGTTTATGCTGTGTATTCCCGCCTATGGGGCTTATATATGCCATTTTTCCCGCACTTATCTGTGATTGGCTATTTTGGAATTGTATCAACTTCACAAAACCTGCTTTGTCATGCTCCACTTTCTATTCATTCCTATATATGTGCTATTACTGCATTTTGAAGTGCAGCTCTCATGCCTTAGTGGTTCAGTACCTTAACTATGGTGCATGGTATCCTGGGTTCGAACCTGACTACTGCTTTTTATATTTTATGACTGTCTAGACAGGCTAGGGGTGTGTCTGTGTAAAGGCAGTTTTGATAAAGCTTGCTCAATGTTGCTCATCGGTAAGCTTGTTGGCGTGGTGCGCCGCTATGCGCAAACGAGTTATGCTAGTTTACGCTTCATTTGGCTGTCAGCACGCATATTACACTCAGCTCAGCTAGGGGAACACAGTTTCAGCATGTTAAACCACTGCTCACCTACGGGCACTCATTTTACACCTGTTAAACCACTGCTCACCTACGGGCAGATGCACTCACCTTGTTAAACTGTAGCTCAGCTATAGGCACATCTGGCATTTTTTATTGTTTTGTTATCTCACATTTCTTCAAAATAAATGGCCTATTTCATTACATTTTACATAGAATATAATTTTATATGTGTACATATTTGTCAGGGACTTGTTTCGTGCTTATTTTACTAAAAATAAAAATTGATGTTGTGGGGGCTCGAACCATGACTGCCTGCTTTTCAGCCGACGTCTCTACCACTACGCTATTGCTTCTTGGCTTGCTTTGCATATTTAGTTCTTATATGCTTTTCCACTGACTGCTAACTGTGGCTAAGCTACGGGCAAGCCCGCACAAACAAGCGCACTCACGGGCAAACATCTTTACAATTTAAAAAAATATATATAACATGTTCATTTATATATTTTATGTTCATAGTCTGTGGGGGCATGTGTTGTGTTTATTCACATTTACATGGACTCTGTCGTGGGTGTTTTTTGAGCACTTTTACTCTTCTGGGGGCGTGTCCGCTTGCAGGGCTCGGCCTATGGACATGCCCCCTACTGTCTTCCACGGACCGTGTTAGCCTTAGGTGTGGTTCAGCATGCCCTCATGCATATGCATGACATGCTGAAGTCACACCGTTTAACTGCAGCCTCTGTGTAAGCCTTGTATTTCTTACACGGAGGCTTCATGAATCCTGCCCATTATCTTTCAGTCTATATACACTGCATGCACTCCCATACACACACACACACACACACACACACACACACACACACACACACACACACACACACACACACACACTGTTTATTTTGTTTTGAATTTATTAACCAGGGAAGAAAACTGGTCCCATTGGACCTATTACAGTCTCAGCCCATGGAAAACACAATAGATACATGACATTATGTATAGAGTGAATGACAAAATGCAATATATGCCTATACTGTATACAAAGAGGGTATCATAGTTGGCTTAGGGGTATAAATGCAATAGATAAATGATATTAGATAGAGAATGACTGAAAAACACAATATATACATGCATTATATATAGCATGGCATCAGAGTTGTCATGCTGAAAGAATCACAATCAAAAATGGAGTCAGAGCAACATATGTAGACAGAAGAAGGGAATGAAGAGGTTAAGTTATATCAACAGAGAAATAGCAGTTGCATTTGCCTAGAGTTTTGAAATGAGCTTTTATTTTAGAATAGAAAATGGGGTAAGAGAAATGATCTTTTAAGAAAAGAAGGGACAGATTCAGTTTGGAACCAAGGACTGAGAAAGCATAGTCTGTGCAAAGAAGCTTAGTTTGGGGGGTTTGGAGGAGTGGACATGAGAGGTTAAGATGTCTAAGGTTGTATATAGATGCATCTCTGAGTAGTCTAGAAGCTATTGGAGGGAAGGTGTCATTCTTGATAAGTTTAATTAGTTGAAATGCAAGTAGAAAGTCAACACATTGTTCCACAGGTAGCAAGTTAGCTTTTTCAGTGGTTTTGCAGTGGTATTTTGTTTCTTTGGCAAAGATAGTGACGCATCTGCAAATGGCATTTGAAAAGGACTGACTGGTGGATATATTTCTTTTAGAAGCTGCAGTAATAGTAGAATAAAGTATCCTATCTGAGCCACTAAGATATCTTTACCTATGGTATTTCTACAGAGTCTAGATAGAAAAGGGAAGATCATATTAGCCAAGAATAGGAGAGAGTGAGATTGTAATCCAGGTGGAGTTGGAAATTTAGGAAATTTAGGAACGGGGTCAAATAAAATCCCTAGGGGTTTGAATGAAGTGACACTTTAGTTGTATTATTATAAAATATACATTGATTTTAGAGGTGTGGAGACAGAAGTGAACTTTTGCCTAGAGCCAAAAAGGATTGTTTTTGTTTTAGAGAAGTTTAGTAGTAATTGTTTATTACTAACCCATTGAATAAGGGTACGAAAATCAGCCTGACATTTGAATTCAAGATAACAGACAGAATGATTTGGACAGAATGGGACCATGTCATATGGGTCATGGGTTTAAAGGGTGGAGAATAAACCTGTTTATTCACCTAAATAAAAAAAAATAAATTATATTTCTGCAGTACAAAATGGAACAAGACACTACTCCATTTGTCTCATCCCAGCCACTGCTGATGAGTACTTCTTAATAATGGTAGTACATGTCCCATTAAATTTCATTAAAGTAACCTTCATCAAAGCATCAACCAGGTGAAGCATTTTGCTTAAAGCTTCAACTTGATAATACTTCTAAAACAAAAAACAGATTATAGGATCTGTGTTAAATCCTATAAAAACTAAGAGAATGTGGTAGAGAAATTCTTGGGAAGCCAACATTTTAACTCAGTGACTATGACTAGTAACTGAGATTAGTAGCTGGTTTAGTTGAGTTAAATGTTGGCTTCTAAAAACTCCTCCACCACTCTCTTAGTCCCGTGCCTTTTAGTGCAAGTCTAATCCAACAGTAACTGAAATTTGCTAATTTTTTTGTATGCATAAACACACAGTCATGTGGTAACTTTACTAGCAGTCAGCTTCATCTGGAACACTAAATGATTCATCTTCTAAACACCATTAAAATGAACGGGCTACAGCACATTAGATAATGGTACCTGTATCCAAGTAGTCACTTGTCAAGAGGGGATGATAACTGTTAATGACTTTCTAAATCCTTAGATCTAGTAGTTCTGGTGTTGCTCATTTTGTGGATATGCAAATGTCCATCTGAGCAGGATAGGATTATGAACCAAGGTAAACGTGATGTGGTTGAAGATGAGTTGACAAGAGTAAACAATAATATGTTAGGAATTATTGGAACTGGTCATGTCAAATCAGATAATTATCAGATTTTTGTTTGTGGACAAGAATCTTGCTGATAAAATGGAATAATGCTTGTAGTTAACAAAATGGTGTCAAAATCAGTCTTAAGCTGCAACCATAAATACAGCAACACATGTTTATGCTTCAGCTAGACATGCTGAAGATGAGGAGACAACCAGTTCACAGGTTCATAGGTGTTTACTAGGCTAACAACCACAAGGGTCATTTTAAGCCTAGCCATGCATCCCAAATCTCTGTTTGAAGATTTAAGAAGATTCACAGTATTGTCTGAATACAATACCAAAAAGTATTACATTCGTATCTGCTGATTGGAATACTAAAGATGATATTCAAAGAAGAACTAAAATAATTGGCAAATTTGGCCTTGGAGAGCAAAATTAAGTGAGACTTAGAAAAGTACTATTCTGCCTACAAAATTCACTGGCTATAGCACAAATTATGTTTTATTGACTGCTCTAAAGCTATGACAATGTGGACTGTAACAATGCATCTCAAGTTCTTACATGGTAAGCTTATTGTCATTTGGGGGATATGTATGCAGACCAAAATGCAACACTTAGGACTGCATATGGAAAAGCTGTTTGGTTCATGAGTGGGAAAAGAGTATGTCTAACAAGGCTGTATATTGTCACCTACTTATTTAAGTCATATACTGAATATATTATATACATACTGGTTGGGGGACTGTGGTGATGGAATTAAAACTGACAGAAGAAATATGAATATTCTCTGTTATGCAGATGATACCACTCTGCTTCCTGAAAATGTGGAGTTAAAGAACTTGTTGATGAAGGTAAAAGTAGAAAATGCTAAAACAGCTAACTAGCTAACTAAATAAATAAAGGTTATATCATTAGCTCTATTGAATCAACAAGTTCAGGCAGAGACAGATTTTATTCTCCAAGGCTCATGGATCATTGCAGATGATGAGTGTAGCTATTGAAATTAAAAGAGTGTTGCTTCTTGGAAGGAGAGTATGGCAAATATGGATATGATATTGAAGACATCACATTGTCAGGAAAGGTCCATATAGTGAAAGCTATGGTTTATCTAGTTAGAATATATAGCTATGAAAGTTGTATTACAAGTACGGCTCCCCAGAAAATAATTGATGCCTATGGACAGTGGTGTTTGTGAAAATGTTTGTAAATTTTGTGAACTACAATAAGACTGATTCAGTCACTAGTTAAGGAAATAAACCTAGATGTTCACTGGAAGGTCTGATAGCAAAAATCACAACTCAGATACCTTGGCTATATAATGGAAAGAAAGGATTCACAAAACAAGACACTGGTGATAGGAAAAAATTAAGGAAAAAGAAGATGGGGCAATGGAGGCCAAGATGGATAGACATTAATGAATAAGAGCTTGCAAGGACTTAAAGAAGCAAGTTGCCGACAGACAGGTCTGTGTGCTAAAGTCTTTGAAGTCTAGAAGAGCTTTACCTGATTAAATGACTTAGCAACAAAAATAATATTGGAAAAGGAGGTACAAACTAAAAATGTTTGAACAGGTATATGACATTAAAGGCATTATAACCAACAAAACAATTACAGTTGGCAAAGATAACCAAAAGAGTCAGTTTTAATAAAAATAAAAATGGCTCATGCTTTCACAAAGAGTGTTTCCCCATATTTTAAAACAGGATGTGGTTATATAGGTGTGGCTCTCCCAATGTTCTGAAATCATTGGTCAGTTTTGCCACATGGTTTAAAATCAATTGAAATAAATGTACGGATTAAAGATTTCACAAGTACTGAACTTATAAGTAATGCATATTTTAAAATAATTTTTATTTTCTAATTGCACTTAACGTCAAGGCTGGTTTTACACAATTTGCACCAAGTAAATCAATTTCTTTATCAGATTTTAAAATACAAATCCACTTGTACTCCTTTTCTTCTTTTAATGTTACTAGGTCACCTCATCTTACATTCTTATGCAATACCTGTAATATAGCAAACTAAGGGTGTAGCTAGGCATACTCAGTGTACTGAAATGAGTACATTTTCCACTGAGCATCTCTTGCAAATCTCAACACTCAATCAGTACAGAATGTTTAGAACAGTGTAAATGGATATTCACAGTATAGTGATACACAAAGAATTTTCATGTAAAAGGAATACACCTCTAAAACTAGCTTGTTATGGCAATAAATTGTAACAGTTGAAAATAACATGCTTCTTCCCATGTATCTGGGGGTATCATTTTGAGGGCTCAGTACATTTTTAAGCTGACAAGTAAGTACTGGGGGCAGCAACTGTAGGATTGAGTACAAAATGTAAATCTCTGGCTACACCCGAGTCAGAAGTATGTGCTTTGTTATTTTCTGATGTATTTTTGTAGAATGCATTTGCACATGTTTCTTCTTATTTCATAGAGATGATCACTTATTCTCTTTTTCAATGTTCTGTCTGATTTTCCAGCATAAGAAACAGGACATATATCACAGACATCACATTCTGCATAAATATCCACAGCCTCTTTTCTCTTTCATACAAAGTGTTTAAAGAATGGACTTTTATAAAGATATTTACATTGTTGCCACATATGTTGTACCTTTGTTTATTTATTTTTTAAACTTTATCTCTTTATAACACGATTTTTGCTTCAAGTCATCTGTCCCTTTATAAGAAAACATGGGTTGGACATATACAATGCCTCTTAACCCATCAAATGATTGTAAACTGTGCCAGTTATTTTTCTTCTACATCTTTTACTACAGAAGCATGTCTATTATATCTTAACATATTTCTGTTTCACTCCTTGTGCAGGATTTAAATTTGTTGCTTCCATATCAGAATGTAACAATTTGATGAGTTTATATGTTCTGCCATTACCCGCCACTTTATATCTTATAACAGCTGTCTGTCATAATATAATGCATTAAACTCTAACTCTTGTTCTAGTGCATCTGGTTGCCTTGCTACTTTATTTGCATCAGTATTCAGTCTTTAAGCTTTGCATAGCTGCCCCATCACTATGTGGCTGCATGCTTGAGCAATATAAATACATACCCCTTCTAGCATTTTTTTATAAGCAGAGATGGTAATATAATTCACCTTTCTCTTGTTTTATTTTACTGACTTTATTTTATTTACCAGGGCAGAACACTGATCAAATTGGGCCATTTACAAGCTCAGACTGGGTTACACACATAGTAACAACAGTAAAGTAACAAAGATACAACTAAATTAAACAGTATAATGGCATAATATAACATAGATGCAAAAAATATACACATATGTAGAAGGAGATTTAAAAAGAAGTAGGGTCAGAAATATTCATTGCATAATTATAAGTCTGAATAGATAAGGTAAATATTGTCCAGCCAAAATAATGGACATTGTATATGTGGAGGGGCATTTTAACATTGAAGAGAGTAGAAACTGTAGAACACTAAGAACTGCAATAGAAGAGCTAATAATAGGAAAAGTAGATATAAGATATATCATAGGGAATGGATAGAAGTAGATAGGAAAGCCATATGTATGAGTTTTTAGGCTAGAGAGGTTACAAGATTAAGCAATGATTTCTGAGAATAATGTAATATTAATGCAATATCCAGGAAATTAATAATGTATATAGAGTAACTTACTTTAAATTTTAAAATCATTTTTGTTTTTGTTCAAATTTCATCAGCTGCATTTGTGAGCCACCCCATGTAAGAAAAATATCACCTAGGAAATGCTTGTAGAATATTTTTTTCTTACAGTAACAATTGTGTTCATTTAATACACATGCTAACTTCTGCTGTGACACCACAATATTAATATAACTGATCAGTACTCCCCATTGCTATAACTTGTTTTTGCAAATATACATTATCTTGAAATAGAAAAACATTACAGTCCAAAAGTACCTATGTTAATACTCACAATGCACTTATCTCTAAATTGTGAAAGATGATTGTTTAACATAAGCATTTTTTCTAGGTACTTCTATACCAAAATCAATTAATTTTACTATAAATAATGTGCAAATATCTTCTGTTGCAAAACAGAGGTATCAATTATTTTCTTGTTCCCTTTTACGGAGTGTCTGTAACAAGTCTTTTCTGTCCCATACATAGCTTACTGTATCTTGAAGAATTTTATTTAGCTCCTTTTGTAAATATACTGATATTAGTTCTGTTAACCATTCCCTTCTAGAAACTATATGTCTGATGAAAGGTTAATAGAATCTTTATCTATCTTTGGTAGGTCATAATAAATTGGTATCTTTGGATGTGGTGTGTGGAAGAAAATCAATATATCCAGGCTGATGTAACAATCGAGTGAATAATATACGTTATGCTGTTTGTTTGTAAAATAATGTTACTTATATCCTAAAATAAACATTTACATTATTCAACATTACATTTATTTTTCCAAGATAATATTTTGCTTTCATTATAACAACTTCTCTCCCTTGTCAGCATTTTAATGACTATATGTTCATTATGAATTAGTTCACAAATTGCATTTTGTTCATCCTTTGTCAAATTACAAAATGAACTTTCAAATTCAATTTCCTACTTAATGGAGGTTCCATACTCAGGAAAGAGACCCATGGTGACCTTTGTTTCCCATGCAAGGCAATATGGTTTGCAACAAAACACCATGGGAACCCAACAGTACATGATCTTAGCAAAATTATGACAGTCTACTGGATAGGCAGACATGTATCTAATTACCTCTAACTTTTTTAGCAAGCCATGCTCTAAACTGGTATTTGACCACAAGGAATGTGAGATCCTTTGAAGTACAGTAACTGCTTCTCTTGTACTGGATTTAAATTAGGTCATATATGCAGTAAGCTATCATACACCTAAGGTTATGGTCACACATATCAGGTGATATGTATGGTGTACAATAAGAGGAAGCCTGACATGATATCATCTTCTCATAGATTTATAGGTTCATAGGAGATGACTAGGCTAATGGCTTAAGGGCCCTTACAAGTCTAGCCATATAATCAGATTTTACCCAATATATGGCCCCTATGGGCAAGAAGATGACATGGATTTGTGCCTGTGCATTGAGTATCTTACAGATTGCCCATGTGCATAAGGGACATCGACACTACCCCAAGTGTGCATTTGTGATTCCCCATCCATTGATCCAAACTGCATTTGAAGAGTAGCAGGGAAGGGCTCTGCTTACTGTGAATAGAAGCATGTATCAAAGAATTGGCAGTCTCTGAGCTAAATATCTGTCTCTCCAGCATGTTTTGTTTGAGTTGCTGACTAAGTTTAGATCCCTAGATTGGGTGACCCTCATGCTGTTTGACTTGTGGATGTGTAGCAGCTCCATCAGGGCTGTATTTGTGAGTGCCTTGTAGGTCAGGAACAGGTCACCCCTTAATAGTCAGTAGGAAACAGAGTAAAGGGATAAGGCTTTTAGCCTACCTGCATAGTTCATGTTGTTTTCACCCAGTATTTTATTTGTGAAGAACCTCTGAGGTCACTGCTTCAGCTGCTTTAAGTGCCTAGTTAAGTATATGCCAAATGGCGCATTGTACTCGGTTATTGATCTAATGAGGGCTGGGTACAGCAGGACTGTAATTCCATTGGATATGGATTGCATACCTTTACTTATAGGATGTGCCACATAAAAGGATTTCCTCACCACTGTGGACACATGGCAGTCAAAGTTCAGGCTATCTATCTGTGTACCTAGCTCTCTCACCTCTGAGTCTACTCTAAGGAGTGTGCTATCGTTGTTGTAATTTGAGGGGTTTTTGAACTCTCAAAGGGTATGATAATGCATTTTTTTGCATTTTGTTTTAGTCCATGATTCGGGCACCAATCATTTGTCTGATCTATATCCTCCTGAAGGATATCTACATCACTGGGGGATTCAATGATTGTACCCAGCTTCCAGACATCAGCAAACTTTGTCATCCAGAGGCCTTTCACATTAGCCTTGACTTCAGAAGAGTATATTGTGAACAAAAGTGATCCCAGCACACAGCCCTGAGGCCCACCATTAGTAACCGGCCTCTTGCTGGATCTGGATTCACCAACTTTAACCACGTGTGTCCTGTCTGTGAGCCAATTGGCTAACCATCTGGTGACACAGGGATTTATGCCCAGTTTTGAGAGTTTATTTATAATACCTGAGTGGGAAATTGTGTCAAATGCCTTGGCCAGGTAAAGGTAGGTAGTATTAACTGTTTTACCTCTTTTCCATGGCCTTAGTGACTATCTCAAAGAAATCCATTAAATTCAATAGGCATTAGCTTCCCTTGACAAAGCCAAACTGGGTTGGGTCCAGTGTTTGGAGGTCTCCTATGTCATTATTTATCATGTCCATGATTATTTTTTTCATGGTCTTACATATAAGACTAGTCAAACTTATGGGACTGTAATTTCCTGGGTCAGTAGAGTGTCTCCTTTATGCAGAGGGATGAATGCTGTTGTCCTCCACTCTATCAGGACAAAGCCACTCCAGAGGCTGTTTTTAAGTAGAGGTCCCAATGGGTCTGTTAAGTCCTGATTTAAGCTGTTTAAGAGGCAACCTGGTATATTGTAAGGCCTCACTGAAGCTATATTTTTAGTTTTAGAGAGCACAAGGGCAACTTTTTATTCGGTGGTAATTGTCAGTGAAGTGGTAGAGGGTATTTCTTGGTGGACATCTGGGGGTGATGGGGAAGAGAAATTTGAGCTAAATTTGTTGGCCAGCAGATTTGCTATATCTTCCAGCTGAGTATAGATGCTGCCATCTACAATTAATTCTGCACATTGTTGGATGTTGCCTTAAGATTGCAGACATAACTGAAAAATTCCTTATGGTTATCCTTAGCTCTGAATTCTATTTTTACCTCAAAGTCTGCTTTCAGAGACTTGACTAGTTCCCTAATTCACTTATTTAGACTAATGACAAACTTATTGCTTTGTTGTACACATTCTCTCTTACTTCTCAACAGGATTTTCTTTCTTTTGTTGTACAACCTATTAATACCACAGGTCCACCAGGGTAGCTTGTTTTTGAAGTTTGACCTGGGTTTATTTTGGTCTGGTACTGCCTTTCTGTGCAGTTGTTTATATGGTCATACAGGGCTTTCATATATACCTGTGCATAGTTTTCTGTGTTTTCTGGATTTGGGGGAGCTTGGAAACCAGCGTCACTTAATAGAGGGCAATTTACCTTAAAGGAGTTCTTGAAGTTTTTGGGGTTTGGTGGTGGGACTAGCTTTACTTTTATTTCAAGAGAGACTGCTTTATGATCTGATCTTACCATAGGTTCATAGGTGTTTACTAGGTTAACAACCACAAGGGCCTTTTTAAGCCTAGTCATGCATCCCAAATCTCTGACAAGTCCTGATACCCTTGATAAGTGTAAGCATTGGCCTGGCAGATGAATCATTTACAGGTTACCTCTGTCCATTAGAGACATAGGTACTAAACCAGGGATGAATTTCCGATTTCCCATCCAATTGTCCAAGTTGAACTTGAATTGGGTTAGGGAGGAACTCTACTTCACATGGATGGGGAGCCTTTGCCATAGACGGGGCAGTCTCTGAGATACATACCTATCTCTCCAGGAGGTCCTATTTATATCACAGGCAAGGTTTAAGTCTTTAGAATGGGTAATTCTGGTGTTGCTCTTTTGTGGATATGCAGGAGGTCTATCAGATTGGGATCTGACAATGCTCTATATGCCAGGCATAGATCTCCCCTCAAAAGCCTGTAGGATACAGAACACAAGGATAGGGCCTTGAGGCAGTCTGCATAGGATATAACTTACATCCTGTATTCTTTTAATGAGCAACCTCAGTGGGCATTCCAATTGTTGTATTTGCCTTGGAACATCCAGTGATGACATCATGGGGTACAGCACTCTCCCATATTTGTGAGTACCAGATCTAGGATATTTGTTCCCCTTGTGAGAGTGCAGATTAGATGCTCCAGGGCATTGGAATTTACAAAGTCAAGATATCTTTCGGCCTGCATGCTAGTGGTCACGTATGCCTCCCAATTAATGGAGGAATAGTTAAAATCACCCATGAGTATGGTATTGGGCTGGATGGTGAGTGATTCAAGTAGCTTCAGGTATGATGTATGGGTTTCCTGGTTCACAGTGGAGGACCTATAGCTAGCAAGAATATGGTAATGGATTTTTCTCATGGTTAGTTGGACAGAGAGTACCTCAAGCATGTCATGTTGTTTGACCAGCCTTGAAGTGTGCTTATCCTTTATGTAGATAGATACACCTCCTCCTTTTGCTCTTTCATGTTCAGTGGGTGATTGGAATATATGAAAGGCATTATACCATGCACTGCCAGAGTGCTTTTCATGGCTTTGAACCATGTTTCAGTAACTGCACAGATGCCAGCATTCTCCAGGCTGAGGAGAGCTTCCAGGGAGTGCAGCTTCTTGTTGAGACTCCTAGCATTGAGCAGTAACATACTTAGCTTGTCCTGAGTAGCTTTTGTTATGTTGAAAGGTCTGTTTGTTTGACAATGTGTAAAAAAAGCACTATAGGGTGGATAATGTTTTGGCCAATATTCAAAAGCCGAGAGGTGACAGGTGAGAACCATCCCTGGCAAAGCAAGATGGCCTATCAAACATGTCCTCCCAGGCTGACAAGTATTGGATGCCTTTGGAATGACACCAGCAGCTAAGCCAATTGTTAAAATTGATCATTTTCTGCTGCTATTGTGGCATCATCCCTAGTAGAATGCTTTCAATGGTAGGTTTGTACCTGTCTGTGACACATATTCTGAGAGCTCAATCATTCTCTCTTCATATAGTCCAAGGAGGTATATCTCAGGTCATTCACACTCACATGGACTATGACTGTGTCATACAGGTACTTAGGAGTAAGTGACCTAAGTGCTTGCATGATCTGGTGAATCTTGGCCCCTGACAGAAAAATAACTGTAACGTCACTTTATCCAACTTGGTAAGAGGAACATCAGTGTGTCACACAATACAGTCTCCCATGATCAGAATATTGGGTCATGGAGTGTTTCACCTTATGGGCTTGGCAGTTGATTTCCACTCAGATGTGGCTTTATGTGTTGTGATTGGAATTGTCTTTCTTATGTACATGCAGAGTTTCTGAGAAATGCGCCTGAGAGGTCTTTGAGGTTTGGGCAAGTTGCATGTGAGCACCTCCGCATATGTGGGTCTACGTTTGTGGTCCTTTGTGGGTGTAGTGAGTGATGTGTGTGAGGTATTAATAATTTGTTTGTTGCTTTTTGTGTCTGTATGTGAGAATCTAGCCTTGAATGTCAATGTGTAACTATATCTCTCACATAGTATACTTGTCAGTTCAAGAATTAAGTGACTGTCAGTGTGTTCATAAGGCAGTTGCTACATTACCTCAGGATATCCATGTCCCTGAAGCTGGGTGCAGGAAAGTGACCGGCATGGTTGCAAGTCCTATGAAAGGGTAGGAGTGGAGGGTGTTTATAACCAAATGAGGGAAGAGTGCTTATGTGGTGTAATCTGCAGCTAACCTAACCAGCAATGCTGCACAGCACCAAATTAGATGTTCTCTGAGCCTAGGTGTTATAATAAGGTAACTAGTAGAGCACACTTTCACAGTATAATGAAACTAACCATTGTTTCCAAATGTGTGTGTCTGTACAGGGCATTAACACAGTGACCAGCTCCATGGAAATATGCTGAATATATACCAGCACTGGAAATACAGAGATCTGACAACTAATCACTCCGGCCAATAGAATGACTACACTCAGTGCATTTTTGTTTGCTTCCTAACTCAGATAGACCAGGTAAATGCCTATTGCCACTAGATAAGTAATCCCAGTCCTCCTACTGTAAAAGCACAGTAAAAGACTCTCCGGAGGGAAATGCTACCACAAACCTAAAGATACAGATACAGCAGTGTACTTTAAACAGCTTATAAAAGTGTGATTATTCAATAAAAGTATTGTACTTTGTAGAAATAAACAACAGCCACTCAATTGCACTAAAAACAATGTAAGATGATTAATAAGCCCTCCAGCCAATAAAACAAGTACATGCAAGACTCTCTTGTGTTTCCCCAACCTATACATATCAGGCTACCACCCAATGCCATTAAATGAAAAATCCACTGACATCTTGATGAGAAAACACAGAAAGGTGATTGCTAGAGTGCAAAAATAAACTACTTTTTCAATTACCTAGCTAGATAATGAATTCAGAGCAAATAAATCAGTAGAACAGACAATGAGAGGCAAAATGCATTTTTTCAAAATAAACCCAAGGAAAAGCAAATAAATAATTCAATATATAAACAGCAGTGTAGAAACAGAGAAGCTTATAAAGCTCTATCTATAATAAGGGTGGGCAGCTTAAAATCATCAAGTTTAAAAATCAGGTCAGGAATGGAAGGCTGGGTGGGGAAAATAACAAGCAGGGATTCACCAACAGTGTTTGTAGTTTTTGCAGGCTTTGAGTCTTATCAGAAAAGACAAATATCCAGAACTTCTCTGTGTATTTAAGTATCACTCAAGAAACAAATTATGCAATGGAAAAATGTGAAATGTGCAGCCTAAATAATCTAAGTGTCTTTCTGCTACATAGAACAAACATGTCAGGCCAAGTAGTTTTCCTAAAACAGAAAACAAATAGAGCAAGCAAAACAGAAAACAGCTCTATCAGTTTAAGCAACTCCCAGACAAAAAATATAGACATCATTTCTTCACCCAGCAGGGAGTCACCAACAGTGCTTGCCATTTTTGCAGGCTTTGAGTTTTATCAGAAAGACAAAAACCCATAAATTCTGTGTATTTAGGTATCAGTCCAGAAACAAATTAACCAATGAAAAAAGCATGGGAAATGTGTAGCATAGATAATTTAAGTGTATATCTGCCGCACAGAACAAAAACACCAACCCAAACAGATTTCTTATTACAGAAAACAAAAATTGAGCAGTTAAAACAGAAAACAGCTCTATCAGTTTAAGCAACTCACTGAAAAAAAAATACATATTTACTTTCCTCATGCTGCAGGAAGTCACCAACAGTGCTTGTAGTTTTGCAGGTTTATTCACTAAGCCAGATATAAATATATTAATATTATAGTCATGACCTGTATCCTAGCCAAGCTCCCTGTCATTTATAGCAATCCATTTCCTGCGGCCACTTTATCTGGCCTCTCTCTTTAAACCTTGATAGCTACCTCTGCACCTATAGGCACTAGTAGCCCTCTTATGGCTAACCATTTAAGAAGCATATAAGCAGTATTCTCAAATGATAATCTCAGATGATAATAATTGCAACTGTATGGCTGACCTGCATTTATTATGAAGATCTACTTGGATGAACAATGCTGCACCTCACTTGCAGTCATCTGTTCTACTCAGGCTTCATGCTATTCACAGCCCTGAGCCAAGAAGTATCAGTCTATGCAGGGTATTGGATATTTTATAAATCATTTTTATTAATTCATCACATTTTAAATGGCAACTGAAAAGAAAACCAGAATAACAACTTCCATTGTTATTGTCATGCAGTGTGCATATATGATTTTTAATAATTTTCATTCACTTCATCACATAAGTCATTCAATTATTGTCTTCCAGTAAACCTCACTACTACTCCTGAATGTTATTCTACATGCTCCTACAAATTCCACTTATATATTTATACATAATTTGCTCCTTTCTTTTTCTAACGATCCCACTTTCTTCCATTGTATCTCCTTTACAGTATTCACTACTTCAATTACATTTGGGTTGTATTCTGATATCCATTTCTTAGTAATTGCTTTTTTAATTCCCAGTAGAAATAAACTTAGTAAGGCCTTACTATGTCTAGGCAATCCAGATCCTATATCCCAGCCCAAAAATATTTCCTTACTTACAACTATTTGGCCCCCTACATTCCCATTAAAGTACACTCTGTAAGAAACTTTTAAAATCTGTCAACATGTTACATTCCCTCAAAACATGTTATCAGTTATCTCTCTTGACCATCATAACTCCAGCAATTGATATCTGCTTGAGAAAAAAATGTAGAAGCAAAAAAAAATTGTAATCTGCTTGGGATATAAAATACCTATCTAAACACTTCCATGTAAAAATCCTAAACCTTCTGGATTTTGTCCCATAACTGTGAGCCTTACAGATTTCTTCTCATTGTCCAGTCATAAATTGCCTTTCTATTCTCTTTTACAGTCTTTTCAAACCCTTCTGATTAATTTTTACAGTTATTATACAATATTTTATACACCTACTACTTATCCCTTTTCAGCTGCTTCTGTTCTAGACTCAACTGAAAACTCAACTAGAACTGGTATTTCATTTATCAATCCTTTATCACTTTCTATGTGTCTATAATCTGTTATCAGTTCCTGAAGGCAGTTTCTAATCTGTGGTCCGAACGTCTGCTTTGCCTCGTTTCATTCTATTACCTTTCCTGCCTGAGTTCCCATGAGTTATCTGTTCCCTATTCCTTGATTCTTTTGTTAATTTGCTCCTGTAAATTCCAGCCCCCCTTGCCTATTTTCTTACCTTACTAACAGTCATCACTATTGGTAAAACTCCTTTCCCCATTCCCATGCAAGCTTAGTTCTTAAAATACTTTCTGCTACTTTATGAAAATAATATTCTGTATGGTAGTTGTCTTCCTTAAGCATTTTCATTCAAAATCCTAGACTCTATTTATCTCTTGAACTCAACTCCACCTCCCCCATTTCAGCATCCATCATCCTCTTTCACTTTAATATATAAACTTCAGAATACATATATGTGTGTGTGTGTGTGTGTGTGTGTGTGTGTGTGTGTGTGTGTGTGTGTGTGCGTGTGTATATGTATACATATATATATATATATATATATATATATATATATATATGGGTCCCCTTCATATTACCGAAATGCCACTTTACCGACTCTCACATGACTGAGTCGACAACACCGACAGGAGATAAAATTGACCCACTCAGAACACTGATGGGAAACTGATGGTAAGGAAGTGCTTGGCCAGCATGTCGACCTTTGCCTCTTACCTCCATGGTAGTGGTCTTTTTCATTTAACTCACCCACGGGGCAAGGTGGAGACTCCAATATGAGTCTAAAAGCCTTTTAATGGACAGAGTTTAATTATACTGACGAGAATAAGGTCATGAACATTGCCTCATGTATATGACCTACATATTGAGGGTTGGATTTTGGCCCTGCAAGATGGGTAATAACATACCTTCAGTTGCTAGGCTTTCAGATTTTTCAGTCAGAATGGAGAACGGTTCTATCTGAGAAGTCAGAAATATGAAGTGCTTGAAACTTACAAGATCAAGCCCAAATGCTCAAATCTTGTAAACTCAAGATAGCAAAAAGAAAGGGATCTCAGCACAGTGGGGACTGGAGTATTGGTTCTTCCCCTACTGTTGTGTGATTTCAGTTGGAATATATAAACACCAGGAGGGTGAGGAGGGTGCAGCCCCCCAAGCATGGGGAGGGGGGTGAAAGTTGGCTTGCCCCCTGCAAAAACAGGTGTTTTGTGTGTGTGTGTGTGTGTGTGTGTGTGTGTGTGTGTGTGTGTGTGTGTGTGTGTGTGTGTGTGTGTGTGTGTGTGTGTGTGTGCCACCATACCTCTCAACTGTACAGATTTTCGCAGAATGTCCAGATGTTTGCCTCATATTTTTTGTCTGTTTCTCATAAAACTATATTTTTTTCTGCCAAATCATTGACAAGTCCTTGAGGATTGAGGTCAGAAAATAATGACAGATATTTGAGATTTAGACCGTATACCTTTCAGGAAGTTTATGCTAAAGCAAAACTTGTTATTCTATCAACTTTGAGCAATATTTAAAATTTGTCCCTATTTTTGGGCCTTTGTCCCCCAATTATTTATGGCTTTGTCCAGATTTCTTGCTGTAAGAGGTTGAGAAGTATGTTGTGTGCATTTTGTGTTTTTTTTTAAGCTTACAAGATTCAAGCATTTCAACTCAAGCTTGTAAAGTTTTTAGCATGTCATATTTCAAGCTTCTAGATCTCTTGACATCATCTGATGCTATGGATCACTGGATCCTACTGGAATGACTGAAACCCAGACTCCGAGAAATGGAAAGATAAAGCTGAGTGTTATCAGTATAAGACTGATTATAAACACCTGTGCTGCACTGACCTCCATAAGTGGGAGCATTTACACAATAAAATACAATATTAATAAAGGATGTGAAATGGAAAGCAGAAGTTTTCACACAGTTGTACTTTCCTTCTCTTAAATATATGAGCCTGTTACTGTGATTTAGCAGGGATTATCCTTGAGTGGTTTTCCATTTATCTTTACAGTAACATCCTACAAGTTTTATCAGACTTTTATTTCTCTGATTGCTTTTTACTGGAACACAGAGTACCTCAGGGTTCCACTTTTATGTCAATATTGCTCACACTGTATATACTAATCAAATGAAGAGAAATAACTGGATTAGTGATCCCAGATCCACCTGGCTTGAATTGCAAAATTAATCTGAAGTACATTTTCAAAGACATGCTGCAGTTGATGATACATTATTGAGAATTTATTATGGCATTTAGTACATTACACATTTGTGTTATAAGATTTTTATTACTAGTATCTATGTTAAGTTTTGCTGATTGTTTAAAAGTTCTGATATGGTTTTAGGAAAATATATAAAATGTTAATGAATGTTTCTATATGTTACTCTGATGAAGGCTCATATATTTAAGAGAAGGAAAGTACAACTGTGTGAAAACTTCTGCTTTCCATTTCACATCCTTTATTAATATTGTCTTTTATTGTGTAAATGCTCCCACTTATGGAGGTCAGTGCAGCACAGGTGTTTATAATCAGTCTTATACTGATAACACTCAGCTTTATCTTTCCATTTCTCGGGAGTCTGGGTCTAATTTTACAGCATTACAGAAATGATTGGACTCCACACTGTAGTGGGTTGTACAGGATTATCTGAGTGGTTACTAATTCAACAATTTACTTCATTGAATATCACTCTCAGTCACATTTGCATACAAACTTTAGAATAACAGTATACCTTATAAGCACTATAATGTTTGTTCTTCATTTCAGTTTGTATATTCCTCTAATTACATCTTTATGTTTGATCACTTTGTCATGAATTCTTTTGTTAATCTGAATACTGTACAAATTATTTCTTGTTTGATGTATTCACACTTCTACTGCTGTATCTTATGTGGCCCAGGTCATAGATGAAAATAATCAGTCTGGCCAACCCTGTTATCTGGTTAAAATAAATAAACAAGCAAATAAATATAGGAAAGATGAAAGTTTTGCTGTTACTTGCCAATATACATCTTCCTCTGCTTTCATCTTAATAACTGCATGTTGGAAATCAGTTAGAATTTGTTTCATGATATGGGTGTTGTACTTGGTAGGCTGCTATTAAATAACCAGGTCTCAAACGTCAAAGCCTTACATATACTACCACAACAAACCAAAGTTTCATATAAACACATAAACAGCACATCAATAAACCAAAATGTGTTGACGAGCTAACTTGTATGCCAGAAAAAATATAGAATACAAAAGCTCTTAAAGTTTTATTTAATAAAGTCTTTTACTCCTTTTTTTTGTTATTTTCTGGTGTGCAAGTTAGCTCACCAATGCATTTTGGTTTATTAACATTATATATACTGCCTAACATACAACAATTGTTTAGGCATTGATTATATCTTGACTACTATCATAGTCTTTTGGAATATGGTTTAACATATGAGCAGAGGGTACAGATTCTACAGCCAGGTAATGCCTAAACATCTTGTACAAGCCACATTGCACTTATCATATGGAGTCTTTGATGCAAGGCTTGGAGAGGTGTGGCAAGCCCTGAAATATGAGTAACAACCTTTTCAACAAAAAGGAAAAAGAGAAAACAATCTTTTGTTTCACTTCTATGTAAATATTTTAAGTTGCATTCAGAGTGACTTGTTGGAGATACTCTCTTGTACTTTTTTGCTTTATTCCATGTTCTAGCCAAAAACATTAACTGTTTGCATGTTTTAGTTTGTTCCGGGACTTTAGTCTTGTAGCTTCATTTGCAGTTGTGGGATGACTGTGTTTATGCATTATACTGCATTTCTATCTCCATAAGTAGAATTACTCGTAAAAGCTAGCTATTTGTATTTTGAATCCTGTGGCATAACTGTAAACTTGCACCTCATTTAGTCATTTATAAATCAATTTATAAGTCATTTATAAGTCAATTATAAAATAATTTGTGTTCCATATTACTCTTAAATTTCTTCATGGTCTGGTACCCTAGATGGTGGTAGAATTACAGTAATGAGAGTACTGTTAATTCTGCTCCAAAATAGGTGCTTCAGTGCTTTTACAGTTGTTTATATTCCTGTTTTGCTGGCAGAGTCTTATATTCTGCTTATTTACCTCTTAAAGTTGCATTCCAGTGCCTTTCTATTCCCCTGTTCTTTGTATCTGCCCTACTCCCCACTAAGACATTAAGACAAAGTTTCAGAAATTCTAACCTACCTGGTGTCATTGACTTGTAGCTTCTTGCGGCTTGAATTTTTTTCTCAACCCTCCCACCCTTTTCCTGTTGTGGTTTTAAAAGGCTGTCTTTCTGGCTTCTGCCCCTTATGGTAATCCAATTTCCAAAATCCCTCCATCCCCTCTTTTATTGCTATTGTTTGTGTAAGTCATTTAAGTACTGTTCCCACCCATTGTTTTCTATTGATCCATAATACTGATTGCCAACCCAGTAAAACAGTATTACTCTTGAATAAACCTCCTTTAAAACATAGTCTACTGCTAATTTTCTCATTGCTTGGTGCCATTGCCACACTCAGAGAGGGTCTTGAGTTAATCCTGCTCCATCCCTGGCAGATAAGAAATTGAATTATATTGCACCTCAGTTAACATTTTGTCGTACTGTGTTTGTTCTTTATTTCTTAATTTTGCTCCTTAAATCATTTTAAAGTTCCCTAAAACGTGAAATCACCCTTTCTAGGTAGTTTGTTTAAGTTGTTTTGTGGTAGCATTGCACTCTCAAGCAATCTTTTTGCCTTTTTACATTAAAAGGACTGGGATAGTCCATCTGCGGCAGTAGCTAGTGGCCTGGTCAATATGAGTTTGGAAACAGATAAGAAAGCTATAAGTTGATTGTTGATTAATTGCACTTGAGGGTCCTTTTCACTTTGCTTTTGTATTAGGAAGTTCAGAATCATCCATCTTGTGGCAGAAGGTATTTGTAGTGTCTCTCTAAATTGAGAAGCACTCCAGGAGAGCTCAAAGTGTAGTTTTTCGTTGGGCAGATGACAGTTTTCAGCTTTTTTTGATTGCTGTAAATTAGGTGTATTTGCATAGAGCTGTTCACTGCTCAGTGATGGCTGACAGTGCCTTGTAGAGAAGCAATGCTTACAGAGTAAAATTTACCTATAAAACTATGTTAGGACTTTAACGTGTAAAATAGTAAAACATTGAGCAGAGTTAAGCTTAAATAAGCTAGTATGCATGTCAAACAGCACTAATACCATATCCTAGCACTATCTAGCATCTGCACTTAACCCTAGAAACTACCCCAGATGACTTCTGTAAAGCACAGTCCTTAAACAATAACAGACTACTCTAATACAGGCCTGGACAACATGGATATCCAATTTCCAAATATCTCTGTGGCCAGCTTGGTGTATATGGGAATTCTGAAACAATAGACAATATAGCAATTGTTATAGTGTCCTCAGACAACCATTTCATCCCTAAAGAAACTAACACAGTTTGCAAGAGATGTACATACAAAATTTCCATGGAGGCAAAGATCTCACTTACAGGCAAGATTTTCAAGAATGCATACACCACATCCTCTGCACATACCACTAATCACACACATACAGTAGATCATCTCATGCTGAGGCACTTAAAAGAAACTTTTCCTAGCCTCAAAGACCTCCTAGGCCTACAAACAGCAATGCCTATCCTCAGCAACATCTAAAGCACACACAAACACCACATATAAGCCTACACCCAATGGTCCCCCAGTATTGAAGCCTATAAGGCAAGCAAACACTACCTAGGACTCTTATTATATGGGATTCCATTGTGTGACACACAGATGCCCTAATCACAAGGCTAGACAAGGAAGAGATAATGATCGGTTGCATATCTAAAGCCAAGATCTATAATATCTCTCATACATTCATGTCACTGCATCTTATGCACAAATATGATTCTGTCATAGTCCATGTGGGTATAAATTACCTTAGACATACCTCACTGGACTATATGAAAAGAAACATTATGGATCTTTCTGAATATGGTCACAGACAGGTATGTACCTTACAGTAAGCAGCATTCTACCTTCACCAAGAAGGATGCCACAGTGTGAACAAAAAAAAATTATTGATTTTAAAAATTAGCTCAGTTTCTGGTGTCATTCTAGGGGATTCAATATAGTTAACAGACCACACTGCATTGTCAAGGATGGTCTGCACCTGCCCCCTTTGGGCTTTTGGATATTGGCTAAAACGTTATCCACCCCCTTAGAGACTTTCTTTTAGGCAATGCCAGAATGACAATCCTTCCAATATAGCAAACAAAATAACTCAAAGCAACCTTAATGTATCACTGCTAGAAGCCTCAACAAGAAAACCCTCACCCTACAAGCTCTCTTCACTCAGGAGAATATAGACATCTATGCCTTTACTGAGACATGGCTGAAAAACAACAGAACCTGGGATAGCAGTTTATGCAGAATTGTTCACAGAAACCCTGCATAAGCATGTGAATGGCTGCACAGAGACTATTGCACCTACCAGAAGTAAGTCCAAAACAACCACCAAAAGCAAACCACACTGCTAGAATCCCAACCTTAACTTAATAAGTCAAAGCCAAAATTTGAAAAAGCTACTCTCACAAAAACAAGAGCTCAATGATTAAAGTAAAAAAAAGAAATTAAGAGGAGCAATTAAGTCCAAAAAGGCCAACTACAAGGTCAGGATAGCCTGCCATGCTAGGAATAGCCACAAGGCCTTCTTCAGCTATGAGCAAAACTTTAAAAATAACGCACAGCAGTGTGCTGAATTGTTGGTAAGTGGCACGTCAAGCAATGAGCAAAGAGACATAGAAAATCTGTTGGTTGACAAATTCATCTCTATCTTCACCCTCTACTTCCCCGCTGCTAACCCCTGTGAAATCCCTCTAGCATATCCTGCCAAGTATCAGCACGGAGCAGGTCATGGTGACACCTGTGAAGCCCAAAAACACTGCCTCAATGGGTCCTGACAATATTCCAGGTTGCTTCCTCCAAATAGCTTAAAATATGACCTTTTAAGACCACTTGAGGTACTTTCAGCTACATCCTCAAAACAGGTTCCATTCCAAGTGAATGGAGGACTACAACAGTCATACTTCACAAAGGTGGTCGATCAACTGACCACAGAAACTAAAGATCCAGCAGTCTGCCAAGTCTAATATGCAAAGCCATGGAATGAATTATCATGGAAATTATCAACAAGGGCATTGGCAAACTACAGACACTGGACCCATCCCAATTTGGCTTTGTCAATGGAAGGTGTTGCCTACTTAAACTGGTCTTTGGGAAGTTACCAAAGCATTGGATGAGGTGAAGAAGGTGCATACCATCTACCTTGACCTCACTACGATATTCAATATGATCCCCCACTCAGGTGTTGTTGATAAATTCATCAAACTCGGCATAAATCCCTACATAACTTACTGGACTGCCAGCTGGCTCACAGACAGGACCAAATATGTCAGGTTTGGTGAGGCTACCTCCACAAAGAGATCAATCACCACAGGAGTACCTCCGTGATCTGTGCAGGGCCCACTCCTGATTGGCATCTACTTCATGAAAGTCAAAGGTAATGTCAAGGGTCTCTGGTTCACCAAGTTCATAGATGACTGCAAATTGAGAGCTATCATAGATTCCCACTATGATATTAACATCCTGCAAGAGGCCCTATCACAGACAAATGACTGGTGCCACAGTTTAAAACTCAACATCAAGAAGTACATTATAGTGCCACTTGGGAAAATGCCCACACAAGCCAATTACTCCATTAATAAACTTTGTCATCCAGAGGCCTTTCACATTAGCCTTGACTTCAGAAGAGTATATTCTGAACAAAAGTGATCCCAGCACACAGCCCTGAGGCCCACCATTAGTAACCGGCCTCTTGCTGGATCTGGATTTACCAACTTTAACCACGTGTGTCCTGTCTGTGAGCCAATTGGCTAACCATCTGGTGACACAGGGATTTATGCCCAGTTTTGAGAGTTTATTTATAATACCTGAGTGGGGAATTGTGTCAAATGCCTTGGCCAGGTAAAGGTAGGTAGTATTAACTGTTTTACCTCTTTTCCATGGCCTTAGTGACTATCTCAAAGAAATCCATTAAATTCAATAGGCATTAGCTTCCCTTGACAAAGCCAAACTGGGTTGGGTCCAGTGTTTGGAGGTCTCCTATGTCATTATTTATCATGCCCATGATTATTTTTTTCATGGTCTTACATATAAGACTAGTCAAACTTATGGGACTGTAATTTCCTGGGTCAGTAGAGTGTCTCCTTTATGCAGAGGGATGAATGATGTTGTCCTCCACTCTATCAGGACAAAGCCACTCCAGAGGCTGTTTTTAAGTAGAGGTCCCAATGGGTCTGTTAAGTCCTGATTTAAGCTGTTTAAGAGGCAACCTGGTATATTGTAAGGCCTCACTGAAGCTATATTTTTAGTTTTAGAGAGCACAAGGGCAACTTTTTATTCGGTGGTAATTGTCAGTGAAGTGGTAGAGGGTATTTCTTGGTGGACATCTGGGGGTGATGGGGAAGTGAAATTTGAGCTAAATTTGTTGGCCAGCAGATTTGCTATATCTTCCAGCTGAGTATAGATGCTGCCATCTACAATTAATTCTGCACATTGTTGGATGTTGCCTTAAGATTGCAGACATAACTGAAAAATTCCATATGGTTATCCTTAGCTTTGAATTCTATTTTTACCTCAAAGTCTGCTTTCAGAGACTTGACTAGTTCCCTAATTCACTTATTTAGACTAATGACAAACTTATTGCTTTGTTGTACACATTCTCTCTTACTTCTCAACAGGATTTTCTTTCTTTTGTTGTACAACCTATTAATACCACAGGTCCACCAGGGTAGCTTGTTTTTGAAGTTTGACCTGGGTTTATTTTGGTCTGGTACTGCCATTTCTGTGCAGTTGTTTATATGGTCATACAGGGCTTTCATATATACCTGTGCATAGTTTTCTGTGTTTTCTGGATTTGGGGGAGCTTGGAAACCAGCGTCACTTAATAGAGGGCTATTTACCTTAAAGGAGTTCTTGAAGTTTTTGGGGTTTGGTGGTGGGACTAGCTTTACTTTTATTTCAAGAGAGACTGCTTTATGATCTGATCTTACCATAGGTTCATAGGTGTTTACTAGGTTAACAACCACAAGGGCCTTTTTAAGCCTAGTCATGCATCCCAAATCTCTGACAAGTCCTGATACCCTTGATAAGTGTAAGCATTGGCCTGGCAGATGAATCATTTACAGGTTACCTCTGTCCATTAGAGACATAGGTACCAAACCAGGGATGAATTTCCGATTTCCCATCCAATTGTCCAAGTTGAACTTGAATTGGGTTAGGGAGGAACTCTACTTCACATGGATGGGGAGCCTTTGCCATAGACGGGGCAGTCTCTGAGATACATACCTATCTCTCCAGCAGGTCCTATTTATATCACAGGCAAGGTTTAAGTCTTTAGAATGGGTAATTCTGGTGTTGCTCTTTTGTGGATATGCAGGAGGTCTATCAGATTGGGATCTGACAATGCTCTATATGCCAGGCATAGATCTCCCCTCAAAAGCCTGTAGGATACAGAACACAAGGATAGGGCCTTGAGGCAGTCTGCATAGGATATAACTTACATCCTGTATTCTTTTAATGAGCAACCTCAGTGGGCATTCCAATTGTTGTATTTGCCTTGGAACGTCCAGTGATGACATCATGGGGTACAGCACTCTCCCATATTTGTGAGTACCAGATCTAGGATATTTGTTCCCCTTGTGAGAGTGCAGATTAGATGCTCCAGGGCATTGGAATTTACAAAGTCAAGATATCTTTCGGCCTGCATGCTAGTGGTCACGTATGCCTCCCAATTAATGGAGGAATAGTTAAAATCACCCATGAGTATGGTATTGGGCTGGATGGTGAGTGATTCAAGTAGCTTCAGGTATGATGTATGGGTTTCCTGGTTCACAGTGGAGGACCTATAGCTAGCAAGAATATGGTAATGGATTTTTCTCATGGTTAGTTGGACAGAGAGTACCTCAAGCATGTCATGTTGTTTGACCAGCCTTGAAGTGTGCTTATCCTTTATGTAGATAGATACACCTCCTCCTTTTGCTCTTTCATGTTCAGTGGGTGATTGGAATATATGAAAGGCATTATACCATGTACTGCCAGAGTGCTTTTCATGGCTTTGAACCATGTTTCAGTAACTGCACAGATGCCAGCATTCTCCAGGCTGAGGAGAGCTTCCAGGGAGTGCAGCTTCTTGTTGAGACTCCTAACATTGAGCAGTAACATACTTAGCTTGTCCTGAGTAGTTTTTGTTATGTTGAAAGGTCTGTCTGTTTGACAATGTGTAAAAAAAGCACTATAGGGTGGATAATGTTTTGGCCAATATTCAAAAGCCGAGAGGTGACAGGTGAGAACCATCCCTGGCAAAGCAACATGGCCTATCAAACATGTCCTCCCAGGCTGACAAGTATTGGATGCCTTTGGAATGACACCAGCAGCTAAGCCAATTGTTAAAGTTGATCATTTTCTGCTGCTATTGTGGCATCATCCCTAGTAGAATGCTTTCAATGGTAGGTTTGTACCTGTCTGTGACACATATTCTGAGAGCTCAATCATTCTCTCTTCATATAGTCCAAGGAGGTATATCTCAGGTCATTCACACTCACAGGGACTATGACTGTGTCATACAGGTACTTAGGAGTAAGTGACTTAAGTGCTTGCATGATCTGGTGAATCTTGGCCCCTGACAGACAAATAAATGTAACGTCACTTTATCCAACTTGGTAAGAGGAACATCAGTGTGTCACACAATACAGTCTCCCATGATCAGAATATTGGGTCATGGAGTGTTTCACCTTATGGGCTTGGCAGTTGATTTCCACTCAGATGTGGCTTTATGTGTTGTGATTGGAATTGTCTTTCTTATGTACATGCAGAGTTTCTGAGAAATGTGCCTGAGAGGTCTTTGAGGTTTGGGCAAGTTGCATGTGAGCACCTCCGCATATGTGGGTCTACGTTTGTGGTTCTTTGTGGGTGTAGTGAGTGATGTGTGTGAGGTATTAATAATTTGTTTGTTGCTTTTTGTGTCTGTATGTGAGAATCTAGCCTTGAATGTCAATGTGTAACTATATCTCTCACATAGTATACTTGTCAGTTCAAGAATTAAGTGACCGTCAGTGTGTTCATAAGGCAGTTGCTACATTACCTCAGGATATCCATGTCCCTGAAGCTGGGTGCAGGAAAGTGACCGGCATGGTTGCAAGTCCTATGAAAGGGTAGGAGTGGAGGGTGTTTATAACCAAATGAGGGAAGAGTGCTTATGTGGTGTAATCTGCAGCTAACCTAACCAGCAATGCTGCACAGCACCAAATTAGATGTTCTCTGAGCCTAGGTGCTATAATAAGGTAACTAGTAGAGCACACTTTCACAGTATAATGAAACTAACCATTGTTTCCAAATGTGTGTGTCTGTACAGGGCATTAGCACAGTGACCAGCTCCATGGAAATATGCTGAATATATACCAGCACTGGAAATACAGAGATCTGACAACTAATCACTCCGGCCAATAGAATGACTACACTCAGAGCATTTTTGTTTGCTTCTTAACTCAAATAGACCAGGTAAATGCCTATTGCTACTAGATAAGTAATCCCAGTCCTCCTACTGTAAAAGCACAGTAAAAGACTCTCCGGAGGGAAATGCTACCACAAATCTAAAGATACAGATACAGCAGTGTACTTTAAACAGCTTATAAAAGTGTGATTATTCAATAAAAGTATTGTACTTTGTAGAAATAAACAACAGCCACTCAATTGCACTAAAAACAATGTAAGATGATTAATAAGCCCTCCAGCCAATAAAACAAGTACATGCAAGACTCTCTTGTGTTTCCCCAACCTATACATATCAGGCTACCACCCAATGCCATTAAATGAAAAATCCACTGACATCTTGATGGGAAAACACAGAAAGGTGATTGCTAGAGTGCAAAAATAAACTACTTTTTCAATTACCTAGCTAGATAATGAATTCAGAGCAAATAAATCAGTAGAACAGACAATGAGAGGCAAAATGCATTTTTTTCAAAATAAACCCAAGGAAAAGCAAATAAATAATTCAATATATAAACAGCAGTGTAGAAACAGAGAAGCTTATAAAGCTCTATCTATAATAATGGTGGGCAGCTTAAAATCATCAAGTTTAAAAATCAGGTCAGGAATGGAAGGCTGGGTGGGGAAAATAACAAGCAGGGATTCACCAACAGTGTTTGTAGTTTTTGCAGGCTTTGAGTCTTATCAGAAAAGACAACTATCCAGAACTTCTCTGTGTATTTAAGTATCACTCAAGAAACAAATTATGCAATGGAAAAATGTGAAATGTGCAGCCTAAATAATCTAAGTGTCTTTCTGCTACATAGAACAAACATGTCAGGCCAAGTAGTTTTCCTAAAACAGAAAACAAATAGAGCAAGCAAAACAGAAAACAGCTCTATCAGTTTAAGCAACTCCCAGACAAAAAATATAGACATAATTTCTTCACCCAGCAGGGAGTCACCAACAGTGCTTGCCATTTTTGCAGGCTTTGAGTTTTATCAGAAAGACAAAAACCCATAAATTCTGTGTATTTAGGTATCAGTCCAGAAACAAATTAACCAATGAAAAAAGCATGGGAAATGTGTAGCATAGATAATTTAAGTGTATATCTGCCGCACAGAACAAAAACACCAACCCAAACAGATTTCTTATTACAGAAAACAAAAATTGAGCAGTTAAAACAGAAAACAGCTCTATCAGTTTAAGCAACTCACTGAAAAAAAAATACATATTTACTTTCCTCATGCTGCAGGGAGTCACCAACAGTGCTTGTAGTTTTGCAGGTTTATTCACTAAGCCAGATATAAATATATTAATATTATAGTCATGACCTGTATCCTAGCCAAGCTCCCTGTCATTTATAGCAATCCATTTCCTGCTGCCACTTTATCTGGCCTCTCTCCTTTAAACCTTGATAGCTACCTCTGCAACTATAGGCACTAGTAGCCCTCTTATGGCTAACCATTTAAGAAGCATATAAGCAGTATTCTCAAATGATAATCTCAGATGATAATAATTGCAACTGTATGGCTGACCTGCATTTATTATGAAGATCTACTTGGATAAACAATGCTACACCTCACTTGCAGTCATCTGTTCTACTCAGGCTTCATGCTATTCACAGCCCTGAGCCAAGAAGTATCAGTCTATGCAGGGTATTGGATATTTTATAAATCATTTTTATTAATTCATCAAATAACAACTTCCATTGTTATTGTCATGCAGTGTGCATATATGATTTTTAATAATTTTCATTCACTTCATCACATAAGTCATTCAATTATTGTCTTCCAGTAAACCTCACTACTACTCCTGAATGTTATTCTACATGCTCCTACAAATTCCACTTATATATTTATACATAATTTGCTCCTTTCTTTTTCTAACGATCCCACTTTCTTCCATTGTATCTCCTTTACAGTATTCACTACTTCAATTACATTTGGGTTGTATTCTGATATCCATTTCTTAGTAATTGCTTTTTTAATTCCCAGTAGAAATAAACTTAGTAAGGCCTTACTATGGCTAGGCAATCCAGATCCTATATCCCAGCTCAAAAATATTTCCTTACTTACAACTATTTGGCCCCCTACATTCCCATTAAAGTACACTCTGTAAGAAACTTTTAAAATCTGTCAACATGTTACATTCCCTCAAAACATGTTATCAGTTATCTCTCTTGACCATCATAACTCCAGCAATTGATATCTGCTTGAGAAAAAAATGTAGAAGCAAAAAAAAAAATTGTAATCTGCTTGGGATATAAAATACCTATCTAAACACTTCCATGTAAAAATCCTAAACCTTCTGGATTTTGTCCCATAACTGTGAGCCTTACAGATTTCTTCTCATTGTCCATTCATAAATTGCCTTTCTATTCTCTTTTACAGTCTTTTCAAACCCTTCTGATTAATTTTTACAGTTATTATACAATATTTTATACACCTACTACTTATCCCTTTTCAGCTGCTTCTGTTCTAGACTCAACTGAAAACTCAACTAGAACTGGTATTTCATTTATCAATCCTTTATCACTTTCTATGTGTCTATAATCTGTTATCAGTTCCTGAAGGCAGTTTCTAATCTGTGGTCCGAACGTCTGCTTTGCCTCGTTTCATTCTATTACCTTTCCTGCCTGAGTTCCCATGAGTTATCTGTTCCCTATTCCTTGATTCTTTTGTTAATTTGCTCCTGTAAATTCCAGCCCCCCTTGTCTATTTTCTTACCTTACTAACAGTCATCACTATTGGTAAAACTCCTTTCCCCATTCCCATGCAAGCTTAGTTCTTAAAATACTTTCTGCTACTTTATGAAAATAATATTCTGTATGGTAGTTGTCTTCCTTAAGCATTTTCATTCAAAATCCTAGACTCTATTTATCTCTTGAACTCAACTCCACCTCCCCCATTTCAGCATCCATCATCCTCTTTCACTTTAATATATAAACTTCAGAATACATATATGTGTGTGTGTGTGTGTGTGTGTGTGTGTGTGTGTGTGTGTGTGTGTGTGTGTGTGTGTGTGTGTGTGTGTGCGTGTGTATATGTATACATATATATATATATATATATATATATATATATATATATATATATATATATATATATATATATATGGGTCCCCTTCATATTACCGAAATGCCACTTTACCGACTCTCACATGACTGAGTCGACAACACCGACAGGAGATAAAATTGACCCACTCAGAACACTGATGGGAAACTGATGGTAAGGAAGTGCTTGGCCAGCATGTCGACCTTTGCCTCTTACCTCCATGGTAGTGGTCTTTTTCATTTAACTCACCCACAGAGCAAGGTGGAGACTCCAATATGAGTCTAAAAGCCTTTTAATGGACAGAGTTTAATTATACTGACGAGAATAAGGTCATGAACATTGTCTCATGTATATGACCTACATATTGAGGGTTGGATTTTGGCCCTGCACGATGGGTAATAACATACCTTCAGTTGCTAGGCTTTCAGATTTTTCAGTCAGAATGGAGAACGGTTCTATCTGAGAAGTCAGAAATATGAAGTGCTTGAAACTTACAAGATCAAGCCCAAATGCTCAAATCTTGTAAACTCAAGAAAGCAAAAAGAAAGGGATCTCAACACAGTGGGGACTGGAGTATTGGTTCTTCCCCTACTGTTGTGTGATTTCAGTTGGAATATATAAACACCAGGAGGGTGAGGAGGGTGCAGCCCCCCAAGCATGGGGAGGGGGGTGAAAGTTGGCTTGCCCCCTGCAAAAACAGGTGTTTTGTGTGTGTGTGTGTGTGTGTGTGTGTGTGTGTGTGTGTGTGTGTGTGTGTGTGTGTGTGTGTGCCACCATAACTCTCAACTGTACAGATTTTCGCAGAATGTCCAGATGTTTGCCTCATATTTTTTGTCTGTTTCTCATAAAACTATATTTTTTTCTGCCAAATCATTGACAAGTCATTGAGGATTGAGGTCAGAAAATAATGACAGATATTTGAGATTTAGACCGTATACCTTTCAGGAAGTTTATGCTAAAGCAAAACTTGTTATTCTATCAACTTTGAGCAATATTTAAAATTTGTCCCTATTTTTGGGCCTTTGTCCCCCAATTATTTATGGCTTTGTCCAGATTTCTTGCTGTAAGAGGTTGAGAAGTATGTTGTGTGCATTTTGTGTTTTTTTTTAAGCTTACAAGATTCAAGCATTTCAATTCAAGCTTGAAAAGTTTTTAGCATGTCATATTTCAAGCTTCTAGATCTCTTGACATCATCTGATGCTATGGATCACTGGATCCTACTGGAATGACTGAAACCCAGACTCCGAGAAATGGAAAGATAAAGCTGAGTGTTATCAGTATAAGACTGATTATAAACATCTGTGCTGCACTGACCTCCATAAGTGGGAGCATTTACACAATAAAAGACAATATTAATAAAGGATGTGAAATGGAAAGCAGAAGTTTTCACACAGTTGTACTTTCCTTCTCTTAAATATATGAGCCTGTTACTGTGATTTAGCAGGGATTATCCTTGAGTGGTTTTCCATTTATCTTTACAGTAACATCCTACAAGTTTTATCAGACTTTTATTTCTCTGATTGCTTTTTACTGGAACACAGAGTACCTCAGGGTTCCACTTTTATGTCAATATTGCTCACACTGTATATACTAATCAAATGAAGAGAAATAACTGGATTAGTGATCCCAGATCCACCTGGCTTGAATTGCAAAATTAATCTGAAGTACATTTTCAAAGACATGCTGCAGTTGATGATACATTATTGAGAATTTATTATGGCATTTAGTACATTACACATTTGTGTTATAAGATTTTTATTACTAGTATCTGTGTTAAGTTTTGCTGATTGTTTAAAAGTTCTGATATGGTTTTAGGAAAATATATAAAATGTTAATGAATGTTTCTATATGTTACTCTGATGAAGGCTCATATATTTAAGAGAAGGAAAGTACAACTGTGTGAAAACTTCTGCTTTCCATTTCACATCCTTTATTAATATTGTCTTTTATTGTGTAAATGCTCCCACTTATGGAGGTCAGTGCAGCACAGGTGTTTATAATCAGTCTTATACTGATAACACTCAGCTTTATCTTTCCATTTCTCGGGAGTCTGGGTCTAATTTTACAGCATTACAGAAATGATTGGACTCCACACTGTAGTGGGTTGTACAGGATTATCTGAGTGGTTACTAATTCAACAATTTACTTCATTGAATATCACTCTCAGTCACATTTGCATACAAACTTTAGAATAACAGTATACCTTATAAGCACTATAATGTTTGTTCTTCATTTCAGTTTGTATATTCCTCTAATTACATCTTTATGTTTGATCACTTTGTCATGAATTCTTTTGTTAATCTGAATACTGTACAAATTATTTCTTGTTTGATGTATTCACACTTCTACTGCTGTATCTTATGTGGCCCAGGTCATAGATGAAAATAATCAGTCTGGCCAACCCTGTTATCTGGTTAAAATAAATAAACAAGCAAATAAATATAGGAAAGATGAAAGTTTTGCTGTTACTTGCCAATATACATCTTCCTCTGCTTTCATCTTAATAACTGCATGTTGGAAATCAGTTAGAATTTGTTTCATGATATGGGTGTTGTACTTGGTAGGCTGCTATTAAATAACCAGGTCTCAAACGTCAAAGCCTTACATATACTACCACAACAAACCAAAGTTTCATATAAACACATAAACAGCACATCAATAAACCAAAATGTGTTGACGAGCTAACTTGTATGCCAGAAAAAATATAGAATACAAAAGCTCTTAAAGTTTTATTTAATAAAGTCTTTTACTCCTTTTTTTTGTTATTTTCTGGTGTGCAAGTTAGCTCACCAATGCATTTTGGTTTATTAACATTATATATACTGCCTAACATACAACAATTGTTTAGGCATTGATTATATCTTGACTACTATCATAGTCTTTTGGAATATGGTTTAACATATGAGCAGAGGGTACAGATTCTACAGCCAGGTAATGCCTAAACATCTTGTACAAGCCACATTGCACTTATCATATGGAGTCTTTGATGCAAGGCTTGGAGAGGTGTGGCAAGCCCTGAAATATGAGTAACAACCTTTTCAACAAAAAGGAAAAAGAGAAAACAATCTTTTGTTTCACTTCTATGTAAATATTTTAAGTTGCATTCAGAGTGACTTGTTGGAGATACTCTCTTGTACTTTTCTGCTTTATTCCATGTTCTAGCCAAAAAAGTTAACTGTTTGCATGTTTTGGTTTGTTCTGGGACTTTAGTCTTGTAGCTTCATTTGCAGTTGTGGGATGACTGTGTTTATGCATTATACTGCATTTCTATCTCCATAAGTAGAATTACTCGTAAAAGCTAGCTATTTGTATTTTGAATCCTGTGGCATAACTGTAAACTTGCACCTCATTTAGTCATTTATAAATCAATTTATAAGTCATTTATAAGTCAATTATAAAATAATTTGTTTTCCATATTACTCTTAAATTTCTTCATGGTCTGGTACCCTAGATGGTGGTAGAATTACAGTAATGAGAGTACTGTTAATTCTGCTCCAAAATAGGTGCTTCGGTGCTTTTACAGTTGTTTATATTCCAGTTTTGCTGGCAGAGTCTTATATTCTGCTTATTTACCTCTTAAAGTTGCATTCCAGTGCCTTTCTATTCCCCTGTTCTTTGTATCTGCCCTACTCCCCACTAAGACATTAAGACAAAGTTTCAGAAATTCTAACCTACCTGGTGTCATTGACTTGTAGCTTCTTGCGGCTTGAATTTTTTTCTCAACCCTCCCACCCTTTTCCTGTTGTGGTTTAAAAGGCTGTCTTTCTGGCTTCTGCCCCTTATGGTAATCCAATTTCCAAAATCCCTCCATCCCCTCTTTTATTGCTATTGTTTGTGTAAGTCATTTAAGTACTGTTCCCACCCATTGTTTTCTATTGATCCATAATACTGATTGCCAACCCAGTAAAACAGTATTACTCTTGAATAAACCTCCTTTAAAACATAGTCTACTGCTAATTTTCTCATTGCTTGGTGCCATTGCCACACTCAGAGAGGGTCTTGAGTTAATCCTGCTCCATCCCTGGCAGATAAGAAATTGAATTATATTGCACCTCAGTTAACATTTTGCCGTACTGTGTTTGTTCTTTATTTCTTAATTTTGCTCCTTAAATCATTTTAAAGTTCCCTAAAACGTGAAATCACCCTTTCCAGGTAGTTTGTTTAAGTTGTTTTGTGGTAGCATTGCACTCTCAAGCAATCTTTTTGCCTTTTTACATTAAAAGGACTGGGATAGTCCATCTGCGGCAGTAGCTAGTGGCCTGGTCAATATGAGTTTGGAAACAGATAAGAAAGCTATAAGTTGATTGTTGATTAATTGCACTTGAGGGTCCTTTTCACTTTGCTTTTGTATTAGGAAGTTCAGAATTATCCATCTTGTGGCAGAAGGTATTTGTAGTGTCTCTCTAAATTGGGAAGCACTCCAGGAGAGCTCAAAGTGTAGTTTTTCGTTGGGCAGATGACAGTTTTCATCTTTTTTTTGATTGCTGTAAATTAGGTGTATTTGCATAGAGCTGTTCACTGCTCAGTGATGGTTGACAGTGCCTTGTAGAGAAGCAATGCTTACAGAGTAAAATTTACCTATAAAACTATGTTAGGACTTTAACGTGTAAAATAGTAAAACATTGAGCAGAGTTAGGCTTAAATAAGCTAGTATGCATGTCAAACAGCACTAATACCATATCCTAGCACTATCTAGCATCTGCACTTAACCCTAGAAACTACCCCAGATGACTTCTGTAAAGCACAGTCCTTAAACAATAACAGACTACTCTAATACAGGCCTGGACAACATGGATATCCAATTTCCAAATATCTCTGTGGCCAGCTTGGTGTATATAGAATTCTGAAACAATAGACAATATAGCAATTGTTATAGTGTCCTCAGACAACCATTTCATCCCTAAAGAAACTAACACAGTTTGCAAGAGATGTACATACAAAATTTCCATGGAGGCAAAGATCTCACTTACAGGCAAGATTTTCAAGAATGCATACACCACATCCTCTGCACATACCACTAATCACACACATACAGTAGATCATCTCATGCTGAGGCACTTAAAAGAAACTTTTCCTAGCCTCAAAGACCTCCTAGGCCTACAAACAGCAATGCCTATCCTCAGCAACATCTAAAGCACACACAAACACCACATATAAGCCTACACCCAATGGTCCCCCAGTATTGAAGCCTATAAGGCAAGCAAACACTACCTAGGACTCTTATTATATGGGATTCCATTGTGTGACACACAGATGCCCTAATCACAAGGCTAGACAAGGAAGAGATAATGATCGGTTGCATATCTAAAGCCAAGATCTATAATATCTCTCATACATTCATGTCACTGCATCTTATGCACAAATATGATTCTGTCATAGTCCATGTGGGTATAAATTACCTTAGACATACCTCACTGGACTATATGAAAAGAAACATTATGGATCTTTCTGAATATGGTCACAGACAGGTATGTACCTTACAGTAAGCAGCATTCTACCTTCACCAAGAAGGATGCCACAGTGTGAACAAAAAAAAATTATTGATTTTAAAAATTAGCTCAGTTTCTGGTGTCATTCTAGGGGATTCAATATAGTTAACAGACCACACTGCATTGTCAAGGATGGTCTGCACCTGCCCCCTTTGGGCTTCTGGATATTGGCTAAAACGTTATCCACCCCCTTAGAGACTTTCTTTTAGGCAATGCCAGAATGACAATCCTTCCAATATAGCAAACAAAATAACTCAAAGCAACCTTAATGTATCACTGCTAGAAGCCTCAACAAGAAAATCCTCACCCTACAAGCTCTCTTCACTCAGGAGAATATAGACATCTATGCCTTTACTGAGACATGGCTGAAAAACAACAGAACCTGGGATAGCAGTTTATGCAGAATTGTTCACAGAAACCCTGCATAAGCATGTGAATGGCTGCACAGAGACTATTGCACCTACCAGAAGTAAGTCCAAAACAACCACCAAAAGCAAACCACACTGCTAGAATCCCAACCTTAACTTAATAAGTCAAAGCCAAAATTTGAAAAAGCTACTCTCACAAAAACAAGAGCTCAATGATTAAAGTAAAAAAAAGAAATTAAGAGGAGCAATTAAGTCCAACAAGGCCAACTACAAGGTCAGGATAGCCTGCCATGCTAGGAATAGCCACAAGGCCTTCTTCAGCTATGAGCAAAACTTTAAAAATAATGCACAGCAGTGTGCTGAATTGTTGGTAAGTGGCACGTCAAGCAATGAGCAAAGAGACATAGAAAATCTGTTGGTTGACAAATTCATCTCTATCTTCACCCTCTACTTCCCCGCTGCTAACCCCTGTGAAATCCCTCTAGCATATCCTGCCAAGTATCAGCACGGAGCAGGTCATGGTGACACCTGTGAAGCCCAAAAACACTGCCTCAATGGGTCCTGACAATATTCCAGGTTGCTTCCTCCAAATAGCTTAAAATATGACCTTTTAAGACCACTTGAGGTACTTTCAGCTACATCCTCAAAACAGGTTCCATTCCAAGTGAATGGAGGACTACAACAGTCATACTTCACAAAGGTGGTCGATCAACTGACCACAGAAACTAAAGATCCAGCAGTCTGCCAAGTCTAATATGCAAAGCCATGGAATGAATTATCATGGAAATTATCAACAAGGGCATTGGCAAACTACAGACACTGGACCCATCCCAATTTGGCTTTGTCAATGGAAGGTGTTGCCTACTTAAACTGGTCTTTGGGAAGTTACCAAAGCATTGGATGAGGTGAAGAAGGTGCATACCATCTACCCTGACCTCACTACGATATTCAATATGATCCCCCACTCAGGTGTTGTTGATAAATTCATCAAACTCGGCATAAATCCCTACATAACTTACTGGACTGCCAGCTGGCTCACAGACAGGACCAAATATGTCAGGTTTGGTGAGGCTACCTCCACAAAGAGATCAATCACCACAGGAGTACCTCCGTGATCTGTGCAGGGCCCACTCCTGATTGGCATCTACTTCATGAAAGTCAAAGGTAATGTCAAGGGTCTCTGGTTCACCAAGTTCATAGATGACTGCAAATTGAGAGCTATCATAGATTCCCACTATGATATTAACATCCTGCAAGAGGCCCTATCACAGACAAATGACTGGTGCCACAGTTTAAAACTCAACATCAAGAAGTACATTACAGTGCCACTTGGGAAAATGCCCACACAAGCCAATTACTCCATTAATAAAAGACCCCTAATTGCTGACCCAGTAGTTAGGTATCTGGGAACATATGTAGACAGTAATCTAGCCTTTGACGAACATGTAACCAAGATGGTAAGAAAGTCATTTTATGTTGCTCAATGTATAAGCAAGTGTATAGCATACAAGTCCAAGGAAATTAGGGTACCACTTTACTGAGCCCTTATCCGACATATCATTGAATACAATGTCCCTTCAGCATGTACCTGAAAAGACATTTGCAACAGTTGGAATTCCCAGAGAGGTACCTCACCAGGACAATACAGGGTATTAACACACTGTCCTAGGCAGATCACCTTAAGGCCCTATCTCTATATTCAGTCTCCAACAGGTTACTGAAAGGTGATCTATGCCTGGCATATAAAGGATCCTCAGATCCAACTCTGATGAATCCTTTATACATCTGCAAAACAAACAGCACTAGAAATACTAGATCCAAGGATTTAAATTTTATCTGAGACATAAACAGAACATACTGCTGGGACTGATATGTGGCTCAAAGGATCCACCTGCTATGGAACAGGCTCCCCATCCATGTGAAGCAGAATTCATCCATAAACCTATTTAAGTGTCACCTTGACCATTGGATGGGAAATTGTTAATTCACCCCAATCTAGCCACCTTGTCTCTAATAGACAGAGACAGACAGTAAGTAAAATATTATCTAACTAACATGCCCCCCAACAAAGCCTTAGCCACCTCCAAATTAACATGCCTCTCCTAATAGACAAACAAGGTAATGGGGACACAATTGGGCTGGGTTTCATGGCTAGGCTTATAAAGGCCCTGGTGGTCATTAGCCTAGTATATACCTATGGACCTATCTGCACAGCCTACCAGCTACTACCAAATGTATAACATAACTTTCACAGCTTGGACCCTAAAGAGCTAAAGGAGTTGCTGAGACCCTGTGCCCCATTAAGGTAAGTCAGTCGCCAGGTAATAGGCTGTTGGTGGTTCCACGGACTCATCTTGAAACATATGGAAGGCAGCTACTCTTTGCCTGTTCTGCTCTGAACCTTTGTAGAAACATCTTTCCCTGATTTTGGTGCAAGAACTTGAGCAATCCTTCAAGGCTCTCTAAAATCACATTTCTATACAGAAATCTATCTAAATTCTAGTACACATGGCATATCTGCTTTTAAATGTAGCAGTTCTTACATTTAATGTTAAATGTTTATATTATGATTTCCTGCATTTATAATTGTTTTATATGCTGTTTTTTAATTATTTTGTACTTTTGTTTTCATTTTCATTTCCTAGGAAGAGGTGTTTAAATATTTTAAATACATAAATAATTACACCAATCCTAACCCGCACTGTTCATACCTTCACAGCTGAATAGTGGCTCAGTGCATAATATTTCTGTCTTAGTGTCTGTGCAGTTTGCATCTTTTCTCCATATCACCTGGGTTTTGCTGGGGGGTATCCAGTTTCGTTCCACATCCTAAAACCTAAAACATTTGCCTGATTATGTACCCTAAATCCTAATATAATGCATTTCCCCTGTACTCAATGGGGTCTAAGAAGAACATTTTAGTTAGTAAGTTGGTTAGTTAGTTAGTTATTCTTGATCATGTGAGTGGACTGAACCATGGACCATTTTCTGTTATGAACTAGGTGCCAAGGTACAAATTACAGAAATGTAACAGATGGTATATATATATATATATATATATACATGCAGTTGCAGAGAATTAACAGAAATGGGATCCATCGTTGTTATAATACAGCAAAATAGCTTAACATCAATACTTTTTAATACAAAATTCATAGCATGTTTCAAAGCTCTAATAATAACTTTTAACACCCCTACCAAAACAGCAAAAACAGTTATTATACCATTAAGACACTTTGTTACAAAATACACAAGTTGCTTTAAGAATCATTTTTGACATTTATCAGAGACACACTATACCATAATGGCAGTAGAGTAGAAGGTGCAAGAAACATTATTTTGTTATCCTCTGGCATCCATGGTGTAAATATGTTGTAAATATGTTATAAATAGTTGTACATGGTGTAAATAGTTAATTTATATTGATGTACCCTCCTTACCGCTCTTCTTTCTTTTTAAGACAGTCATATACTCCTCCCTCCAAGCCATTTTCCATTTATTAGTCTAGATTTTTGTTGTAATAGGCTATTGGGGTTCTGTACTGCTTATATTATTCTCTAAGATGTAAGTTCCCTGAAACGATAAGTGCTGTTTTATAAATGCATAGCTTTTGTATTAACTGTTTTTTTTATATATATATAGATATATATATATATATATATATATATATATATATATACATATATATATATATATATATATATATATATATATATATATATATACCCATACTTTAATGCTTCCTGTAATGACTTACAGTTTTTTCCTTTTTATGTTTGAAAAGTATGTAAAATTCAATAAAAATATATTTGAAAAAAAAAAGAAACAAGATATGTCATAGAATAGTTGCAGGACAAACACTGTACCAAATGAGATAGCAAAATACCATTTGAAAGTGTTTGTATTACTACTGATGCATGCATGCTACTAGCTGTGACATATAACTTGTGAACATCTCTTGAGTGCAAAACACCACAAAGACAGCGCAGCTACGATGGAGAAACAGGAACTTTAATACCAATAATAAAATCCAACTGCAAACAATAAATTATCCGTTATACACATAAAAACAACTGGAACTTCATCCGATAGCATCATAAATCATGAATGCACCTTTAAATACAAAGTAGTCCAATCACATTTAAAAATTCAGACACACCTTCAATAAAATAATAACATCCCAAAACACACACACCTTAAAAACATTTCCTGTCTACAATACATGGGAAGGCGGTAATATAAAATGAACAAATTCATTTAATCAATGCCTCACTCAAACACTATCTTGAATTTGCTTTTAGTTTAAGTAAGCATGAAACGGACTCTGCTTCATTCAGACTGGGCCAAAACTGTGTTCCTAACCGCAACTGCCATGAAAGCTCTACTTTCTCCAGCAGAAGCGGCCACTCTCCCCCTCTTCCTGTCATTTCAATTATCTCAAGCACAATAAATTTAAGCCCATGATCACTGAAAGAATTCACGTGTCTCACAAGGGCATTGGTAAATTTGCCTGCCCAAATATCTGAGAAATGCTCTCGAATTCTACTCTTAAGCTTTCGTTCAGTCTTGCTCACATAAAAACATGAGCAAGCTGTATACACTGCACAATAAACTACTCTAATGGTGTTAACGCCTGGTTTTCCATAAATTGTAATGATCTGTTTGTTAATTTTAATTTGGCTAACCTCAAGGATATGTTTACAATAAACACAAGCATCAGACCTCTCAACTGTCCCTGATCTTCAAGGACATCCCTGATATAGACTCCGATTTTAGGTCTGTCCCTTTTAATCCCTTTTAAAACTGGTGACTGCTGAAGAAAAGGTGGTGAATTGCCCTTAATAAATAATGATAGTTATTCAGAGTTACAGACATTTTACGTCAGAAAACCTATATTAATCCACATTCTCTTATTCTGCAAATGTTTCAGGTTAATAGCACAAATATTTAAAAAATGTCCCTGATTGTCCCTGATTATTTGAGGATTTGTCCCTGATTCTGTTGAGATTTGTCTCGATCGGTTGAGAGCTATGACAAGCACCACATTTCTTCATGGAACCCATGACCTTACCACATTTAGTGTGCTCAAGAATTTGTTTAAAATTCCATACTTTTCTAAACACAAGCACAGGTTTCTCACCAACCCTAACCCTCACATTGCTTCTTCTTCTTCTTCTCTTTTGGCTGTTCCCATTAGGGTTACCACAGCGGATCATCTGTTTCCATTTCTTCCTGTCCTCTGCATCTTGCTCTGTTACACCAACCATATCCTCTCTATCCACATCTATAAACCTTATTTTAGGCCTTCCTCTTTTCCTCTTACCTGGCAGCTCCATCCTTAGCATCCTTTTCCCAATATACCCAGCATCCCTCCTCAGCACATGTCCAAACCAATGCAATTTCACCTCTCTGACTTTGTGTCCAGACCATCCAACCTGAGCTGACCCTCTAATATACTGATTCCTAATCCTGTCCATCCTTGTCACACCCAGTGCAAATCTTAACATCTTTAACTATGCCACTTCCAGCTCTAACTCCTGCCTTTTTGTCAATGCCACCGTCTCCAACCCATACAACATGGCTCATCTCACTACCCTCTTGTAGACCTTCCCTTTCGCTCTTACTGGTACCCATCTGTCACAAATCACTCCTGACACTCTTTTCCACCCATTCCACCCTGCCTGTACTCTCTACTTCACCTCTTTTCCACACTTACCATTACTCTGAACTGTTGATCCCAGTACTTAAACTCATCCACCCTCACAAACCCTCACATTGCTATAATTTATTAGTACTTGCCAGTGTTTAATTAACACTTCTTTAATAGAATAGCTATGCCGACTAAAGGTAGTCACTAAAGTGTTAGTAACTTCTTAGATACACTATTCTAATTAGGTACTACAGCAAATGTTTCCTGAACATTGCTATTGTTTATAGACGTGTGGTTACATTACTAAAACCCAAGGATATACAAACTGAAGAATAATCACCCAGAAGGGGTTTAAAATGCCCTGTTGCTCTTTTTTTCTTTAACTTCTAAAAAAAAGTACTTCAATTTACCATTTAGGGTAGCCTCTATTAAAAAATATTTTTTAACAGTTAACATTCATCTAAGAAGTTATTCCACTTGGTTACCATACAGGCTGCCCTCACAAATTGTTCCTTAACTATTGTATGTTTCTGGGACAGTGGATGGCTACTTTAGAAGTGCAAAAAGGAGTTACAATAGGTAGACTTACGGACGATCTCAACTGTAAATCTCCTCTCAATAACATCCTTTTTGTCCAGCACATCCAAATATGATATTTGTTTAAGGTCAAACATGTACGTGAATTTTAAAAAACTTGTGGTGTTGTTAATAAACTCCATAAATTGCTTAATCATATCAACTGTGCCTGACCATTCCTGGTACTGAATGTACAAATCACAACAAGAAAAAAAGGGGACGAGAAAAGGAACTTCTGTTTCCAAACCAACATAACAATGTTGGCATATAAACCCTAATAGGACGAACCCATAGAAATATCTAATTTCTGAAGGTATAATTCCCTTTCAAGCCAAATAAAATTAGATTTCAACACTAAATCCAGGAGTAATTCATAGGTAGCAATCATGTTTTGTCTTCTTGGTGTTTAACATCGCTTGAGTACTAGCCACCTGGCAATTCTCTCCAGCTACAAATTTACATAATTGCAAGAAGAGTGCTTCCCAAGAGAGTGGTATCATCCAACGATATTGTTACTGCAGAGTAGGCAACTAAGCTTTAGGAGATGAGTGTTTTTAGGTGAGCTATGATTTTTTTTTCTGAAAGTTTTTTTTTTCTGCTGTATGTCTGAGTTCTACAAGAAGGTTGTCCCAGTTAGCTGAGATAATTTTGCTGATGCTTTTTTCCAGTGGTAACACCAAACGAAGGTATCATTGTTCTGACTTCTGAGAGAGAAAGGGGAGGATTTGATTGGTTATTTACTCTAACCAATGGGCTGAAGCTATTATTTAGGATTTTAAATGAATGGAGGATAAAAGAGAGATGGATCGAGCTATAACAAGTAGCTAGTTGGCTTTTTATATGGTGACGTTGTGATGCTCTAGCTGGGGAGCAGGTTGGTAAATCTTCATGTAGCATTTACAGCTGTCTTTATTTTGTTGGTATTGCGGGTTGGGGAGAGGTAGATGATTAGTACAAGATATGCTAGTCTAAGTTTGAAGACAATCTGTAGTCTGTCCAGCTATTTTGGTAAGGTGATTTATGATATAGTGGGCAGCTTTAAGGCGTAACTTTTGACATACTGAGTTTGCCACAGCTTTTGATTGACAGCAACTGATCTAATGTAAGGCTAAGGTGTTTGTATTCCTGTAGTATAGAAATGGGTGAAGGCGGCCATGGTGGTGCAGTGGTTAGCATTGCCAGCTCACAGCAAGAGGTTCTCTGGTTCAATCCTCAGCTGGGGTGCCTTCTGTACAAAGTCTGCATGTTCTCCCTGTGGTTGCATGGGTTTCCTTCAGGTGCTCCGGTTTACTCCCACATCCCAAAGACATGATGTAGGTGGAATGGATACTCTAAATTGGCCCTAGGTGTGAGTGTGTGCATGTGTGTGCCTTCTGTGGAAGGTTGGGCACCGGGCTGGCACTCAACACTGTAAAACTCCACTGCCAATCATGAGCAGACAGGTGATCACCGTGGTGACCCCTAACCGGGAAAAGCCAAAAGAAGAATTATAGAAATGGGTGCATTGGTTGGAATTCTTGTAAATTAAGGTGGGAAGAGTTTGGAAAGTTTGTGTTGTGAACCAAAGAGCATAACTAGTGTTTCAGACATTTAAGGCACATTTGCTGATGGTTAGTCAATTACACAGGTAGGAGAAGTCTTTTTGAAGGGCTGTTTGCACTGATGCTGAGAAGGTACAGTTTCTGTGCAGGATTATGTCACCAGCATAGAATAAATATTTAAAAAATGCCATGTTGACTCACTAACAGAAAACACAAAGGCACTGGAATAAGAGGTACATAATTTGTTCCTACTAGCTAAAAATGGCACTTGAAAATGCCATCCCTTTCTAGCCACAAATGGAGATTTAGGCACTGTATCAAACTTCAGTAATTTAATAACTCATGAGAATGGGCTCCTGATAGCCCAAAAACATCAGCACTACCTTGTCAAATCACATTGGTTATGTCATTAATAAAAAGTGAGAACAAGAGGAGACCAAAAATGGAGCCCTGTCTCAAACACACTATAAGTACATTTATTAACTTGCTGCATTATGAATGCTCTGTTTGACAGAGTTTTTAAGCAAAATGGGTATGTTTGCACTGAATCCCAAAGTGTTTATTTAGCAGTATTGCATGGTCTATGCTTTCCAAGACCCTACAAAGACAAGTGAAAATAGCCCCAGTCAGACAGCCCCTTTCCATGGAAGAGAAGATTTTTGTCAGTCACTAATATATACGTGTGTGTATATATATATATATATATATATATATATATATATATATATATATATATTGCTGTTTGCTTGTTATGTCCACTTCTAAAGCCATGTCAAAGTCTGTTAAGAGTCTGTTTTGTTTAGGTGGTCACAACTCTGTTCATAGATTAGATCTTCAAATGTCTTTGTGAGGGGACAGACAATGGCTATTGCAGAAATAAGGGAAGGAGGCTGTAGAGCTCTTTGGAAAAGAAATTTGGAGTGACTGTTTGAAATGGAATGGGATTTTCCCTGTGGTGATGGAGACGTTTAAGACTTGCAAGAGGTTTAGAGAGGTGTTAAATATGCATTTTTAGAAATACTGGATGAATACTATTCAGAAATGGATTGAGAGATTTTGCTCAGATTTCTTTGAAACAGAATGGAGGAGCTTAGATGGTGATTATAGGAGAGCTTAATACATAGATAACATCAGAGTGGGGCTTGGGTTAACTTAGAGGAAGAAGGATATTTGTGGCTAAGGACTGAAGAAGTTATGCTATTGTTGTTTTGATGGGAAAGATTAGCGAAAGTTGATGGATTGAGAGGAGAGCCTGTCAGTGATTTGAAGTCCTTAACTGTGTTTATGTTCGTCATTTCATTACTGTTGTTAGATTACTTACTGGAGAAGTATGCAATGTTCCTGGTTACCCTCCAAACTTCTTTGGGCTAGACTAGCAAGGTCTGTAGCCTAGTGTGAACTTATAAAGACTTCCATTTTTATTTCTAGTTTACAGCTGTGCCGCAGGTCAAAGAAGGTTTAGTAATGCCATTTATTCTGAAAGGGCTTCCAGACTAGCAAAGCTTGTATCTGTCTTTGATTATCTAGTTGAGGGTATTCTTGCCCCTTGAAGCACTTTCTAGTAGTTGGAAAGGACTAATTTGGTAAGGGAGATAAAAATGTCAAATGACATAGAAGGATCAACAGCCAGGAATAGTGTGGACCATTCAAGACTGTTGAAGTTAGCAAGCACTTTATTTTCCTTGGATCCAGGTAGTGGGCTAGTTTCTGAAATACTGGATAAATACAGTTCAGATTCTTTTTGTTCATCTCTACATCTCTTGTAATGTTTTATCTATTTCAGAATTGTACACGATTGCCTAATTTCATTTCAGAATTGTATCCAAATGTGCATTTTTTTCTCTTTTGTATTATTGTTATCTGGAGCTTTTCTGCCCAGGCCTCCATTGAAAAAGGGCTTCTAGTCCAGTTGGACTTCTCTGGTAAACAAATATAAAATAAGATAAATAAATAAATATTATAATAGGTGGGGTATGAGAGCCTTAAAAAGTAGTATCCCCTATATTGAGAGATGGTCACTGAGATTGCTAGGCAAGCATGTTATTTCTCTGAGCCATTGTGAAATGTTGGTGATGAGGCGGTGAAGTAGGAGTGCCTTTCTGTGATAGGTTTTGGTCTGAAAGGGGTGGTGACCACCTGAGCAAAGATTGTGTTGGAAGAGAATGGAATAAAGTTGGTTGACCCTATTAGACATTATGTTGACATTGAAATCACCAATAGTATGATTTAATTAACTTATTATTTATTAGAACATATTTAGTTACTACTAACTTACAGTATTATTTATTTTTAACTTGACTGGTTACCAAATAAAGAAAATATTATATAATGAACTAATTAAAATTAATCAGTGGTATAAATAATAGCTAAGACTTCAGAACTAAGCATCTTAAAACAAATGCTCATTCATACTATAAGGTGCAGTAATTGAGCAGCTAATTTACAAAGTCAATTTTAGTCTGAGCTAGATGTTACACAGTCATGTGTACTGCATGACTGTATGTTATAGTTTAAGTTCATAGGTGTATACTAGGCTAATGACCACTAGGGTCCTTGTAAGCCTAGCTATGCAACCCAAATGTGACCCACAAATTTGATTTATATCGGGGGTGACTTATGACTGCCACTGTCTGTCAGAGGCATAGGAGCCAGACTGTAAGTGAATTTCTGAGTACTCATCTATTGGTCCAAGTTGCACATAAATAGGGTTAGGGAGGAACTCTGCATCAAATGGATGGGAGAGAGTTCCAGACATATCTCTCAACCTGGAAACATCAAAAATCTGGACAAGGCCCATGAAAAATAGGTACAAATCTCTACACTGATTAACATAAAATTTGCATACAGAATTACGTAACCCCACCCATCCCAGTGGAATTGTGGGATACCAAGTTTCAAACGCAAACTGAAAAACAGACAACCAAAATATGGTACCAGAGTCCCCCTGCAGCCATTCCAGTGTTCCATTACCTGGCTATTTCGCCCCATTTACCATAAATACTAATGTGTGCATACTGCTTTACTTCTGCAATGATTATCTGGATTTCATTTTTATAGCACAATGCACACTAATAGACATTGCTTAAACAAAGCAATACTGTCTCACAATGAAAATAGACTTGGCATTAAAATTTCTCTATCCTTGAAACTCACATTCATTGAAACAGCATTGAAACCCACACCACATCCAAAGAAAATGTGTCTGGCTAGTGGTAGATAAAGCTTACCTTTGGGCTGTTTTCAAATCATAGGCCTCTTGCACACAAAACAAAAAACATACACGTGTTCTTTGATACACCCTCCTGACGTTATTAAATTATATTCCTTGTATACAGCACACTTGTTAGATTTAGAACGCATTTTAAATGTATTATTTGAACATTTTTCCAGTAGGCAAAGAAACAAAATGCATCTACCAATAATAACAAAACTGCCCAGTTCAGAACATTACACACATACAAACACACACACACACACACACAAGATATAAATATATATATATATATATATATATATATATATATATATATATATATATATATATATGGTAGAGCAACTTCAGAGTTAAATTTATTGGGTAGGAAAAGTTGATGGGAAAGCACCCTTTACTGGACTCTATCAAGCAAACAAAAACATTTATGGAACTCCTTTTCAGCTACCTCTCGTGACAAGCGTCAGTGCCTGCTGCAGTTTATACATGACAGTTATCACATTGCCATAATCTGTGTGAATTGTCATTCTTGATACTTGCTTATTAATTAATCTGATGTTAATGTTTGTATACTTATGTTGCAGACTCTTTGAATTACCTTTGACATAAGTTGTTGCTGAAACAAGTTTTGGTTTTAAATAGCACACTTCATCAGTTATGGGATGAAACAGAGAAATAAATAACCTTAACTTCTTAGTTCCTTTTAACAGCTTCCCCAAGAGAATGATGCTTTGAAAATGTCACAGATATCTCTCTGAGTCATTATTTATGCTTTCAGGCAGTCAGTCCAAGTTGCTTTCTGAAGTCAATAATTTCTCTTACTGGAATTTCTATTTTCTCAATATGAAACACAATTGAATCTTCAGACTTGCTCTGTTTTAATTATTTACTTTGCTGGCTGTGTGAAAACACTATAGCCCTGAAACTTAATTAATTATTTTTTTTCAGCTCTTTACAAATTCTTTTATTGGCATTTTAAAGACTATATATCACTTAAACATGAGATGGAAAATTACTTTGCCCCCCCCCCCTTTTAAACATTTTATTAATCTTCATACTGCCAGAATTCTAGAACATCGATGCACAATCCTATGTAACCCCTTTTCTTGAATATCCACTCCTTTAAAAGATCCTTTCCTAACGGACTTTGTTATCTTGTTTTTAATGCCCACCATTCTCTTTTTTTTCCTTGGGTATACATACTAAGTTACTTAACTGTGCTGCAGTCAGAAGGTTTGAACATAAATGATAAAAGCATATATAACCGAACATAAAATCCACCAAAATGTAAAAGTTTGAGAGTCGAGACAGAAAATTATACTATAATATCAGATGTATACAAGACAATTAACGCACACACACACACACACACACACACACACACACACACACACACACACACACACACACACACACACACACAAAAAAAACACCCTTGTTTCCTACCTGAAGCACTCCGCTCACATAAAGCTCTGCATCTGCACAGCAGCCCAGACAGTCCTTCCTTTCCACTCGCATAAAGCTCTGCATCTGCCCAGACAGTCATTCCTTCCCGCTCATCTCACATAAGGCTCTGCATCTGCACAGTAGTAGAAGCAGCCCAGACAGTCCAGTAGAAGAAGCCCAGTCCTACCCACTCGCACGATTTGAAAGCAGCCAGTCAGAAATGTGCATGTTGTGAGCCCCTGAGCTCAATTCCAACAGGCTGACGGAGCTGACGTCATTGCACATGTGATGACATCATCTCAAAATGCGGAAAAGATTTATTTTAAAGAAATAACAGCCGAAACCTTGGAAATGAAGGTATGCCACTCTGGAAACGTGGCACCCCATTATTTGACCCCCAAACTCAGTAAAAACTGAGTAATTCGGTACGGTTGGGAGGTATGGTTCCAGAAAACGTGAATCCTCTCAGAAACATATTTGTCTCTCCATGTCCTGTTTATGTCTCAAGCAAAATTTAGGTCTTATGCTGTTTGTTTTGCACATGTGAAAAAGGTTCATCAAAACAGGGTCCAGGTATGCCTTGTATGCCATGCAAAGATCTCTTCTCAGAAGTCTGTATTATACAGAGTAAAGAGACAGGGCTTTGAGGCAATCAGCATAGGACATTGTGTTTACTCCCTGTATTCTTTTTGTAAAGAACCTTTGTGGATATTCCAGTTACTGCATGTGTCTGGTCAGGTACGTACCAAAGGGGGCATTATACTCTATAATGGGTGTTATGACCTCTCTGCACCTAGATGCCATGCCCTTGCTTATAATTTGAGCAATACAGACGGATTTTCTTACCACCTTGGACATGTGCTGGTCAAAGGCTAGGTTACGATCTACATGAATTCCCAGATCCCTGACTAATGAATCAACTTGTAGAAATGTTTTATTGATGGCATAGTTAAGAGGGATGGAAAACTTCCCAAAAGGTACTATAATGCATTTATTGGTATTGAGTTCTAAGCTATGGCTTTGGCACCAAGAGTTTGTCTCTGTTAAACTTTTCTGATGGTTGTTGTAATTTTCGGGAGATTCAATGACTCCTCCTAGTTTTCAATCATCTGTGAACTTGGTTAGCCTCAACATCTGAGATGTAAATGCCAAAGAGGAGTGCACTTAGCATACAACCCTAACAGACTCTACTGTAGACCAGGCTCTTTGTGGAGGTGGTCTTACTGATTTTAACTTCCTGGGCCCTATCACTGAGCCATTTAGCTATCCAGTGTGTTTAAAGAAGTTTATAAGTAATTCCATATGTTTGTTAACAATGCCCGAGTGGGGTTTTGTATGAAATGTTTTAGCTAGGATCTAGGTAGGCAGTATGCACAGTTTTTCCCTCATCTATTCCCTAAATGACCATTTCAAAGAAGCCCACCAGATTCAGTAAGTATAATATCCACAGCTTTGCAAATAAGAGTAGTCAGACTAATGAGTCTGTAGTTTCCAGGATCTGTTAAAGATCCTCCCTTATGAGGTCCTCCATTAACAAGGCACAAATCCTACTTTATGTTTATAGTAAAATAATGTCTCCAGGGGTCCTGATAAGACATATTTTAGACCACTGAGGAGGCAGCCTGGGATGTTATCGGTGTCCATTGAGACCTTGTTCCTGGCTTAGGTGAACACAGACAGTACATGCTGCCTCATTATAGTTGGATGGGGTTATGTTTGATGGTATTTTTGGTGCAATGGTTGGGGACGAGATGGTAGTGAAGTCAGAACTGAATTTGTCCACTAACCGATTCGTTATATCACCAGACTCGGTGAATTTGGCAACATTAATCACCAGTTCAGCAAATTGCAGTGTGCTGTCCTTGAGGTTTCTGACCTAACTTTAAAAGGCTTTGCGGTTATCTTTCACCTGGGAGGCTATGCTTTACTTGACCTAATTATCCCTCTCACTTACCTATTTACTTTGATGAGAGAGTTTCTCTTTTTGTGGAAATTACCCTTCCTGGTTTTTGCCATCATTTTTTTCCTATTATTGTATATCCAGTTTAATTTGGGATGCTACCAGGGCATTTTGTTTCCAGGGCTAGTTTTGAACTTACTTCTGGTAGGTACACCATCCTCTATGCAGCCACTGACTTAGGTTGCTATGTTCTCAGGGTTTGGAGGGGCAATGCATTTTAAGAAACTATGACTTAATAAAAGTTCATTTGCCTTGAAATAGTTACAGACTGTTACTGGTTTTAATGGGATTACCGAGTTTATTTTGATTTTGAAGAAGACAGCTTTATAATAGGACCTTACCAGGTATGATAAGACATGGGGGTGTACAGTATTCTCCCATATTTATGAGCACAAGTACCTCTAGTGGGGGTATTCACTCTTTGGTCAAAGGTGTCTGTGCTTGTAGATTTGAGGTTGTGTAGGATTCCCAGACTATAGAAGGGTAATTAAAGTCTCCCACAAGTAGGATATAGTTTGTATGGTAGTTGTCTTTAGTAGGTCCAATAATGCATTGTAAGCTTCTTGAGACATGGAGAGTGAGCTATAGCTAACTAGAATATGGTATGGGATTTTGTCTATGATGATTTGCATGTGGAGGAACTCCAGTACCTCATCCTGTTTCACCAGACTAGAAGCATTCTTGTTACTGATGTGTATTGAGATACCTCCAGCTTTAGCTCTTGTCTGTGCAGCTACTGGTCTAAAACAGTGGAAGGCATTGAAATTTTGCACTGCTGGAGTACTTTCTGCTGCTTTAAACCATGCCTGGGTAATGTTACAGATGTGTACATTCTTTAATGTGAGGTGGGCTTGGAGAGAGTATATTGTTTTATGCTCCTGGCATTCAACAGTAACACCTTGAGTTTCAGGTGAAAGCCATATGTAGCGTTCTACATAACGTATTCCACAAGTGGTACTGCTGTAATGGTAAGTGTAACAACACAAGTTTTCTCATTATGTTTCAGTTGTAAAAAGACTTTGCCCAGATAAACATATACAAATGCCAAAGTGGAATAAGTAAGTGTTTTTGATTACTAAATAAGTACTTTATTTTTCCTGCAACAAGTTTCTGCTGTATCCTTCTTTAAAGTATTATACTGTAGAAATGGCAGAGCTACAGTCATGAAATGATTTCCAATAAAATTATAGATGTATTCTTAACAAAAAGATGTTTTAATACAAAAAGCCTTACTTTACAGATTTTATAAACAACAAAAAAGGTGTCTGTAATTCTGAAACTCTGACCCAAATTTATTTAGTCTGTTTCTATTTATTAAAATAATAAAATGAGAACTATCACTGATAACAAAGGGCAGAAGCAAAGCAGCAAACCTGGATGGATTTATCCCTTTGGAGTTTTGCTGCTGGCAGTATGCTGATGTTCCAACATACTGATATGATCAGTCACTTGTCATGTTTGTTCACCTTCATAGATTAAAAGAAATTAAGACTTTCTGTGTGTATTGCCAGTTATTAACATCAGATGGCATTTGACAAATACCAGCTGCTTGCTTGTCACTTTCACCTTCTTCTGTTCCGATACTACAACCCAGTCAAGTAGCATTAGTTATGAGCTTTTGAAGCTGAGTCAGTGTTGCTCTGTGTATGCAACTGTTAGGGGAAAAATGACACAGAACAGACTGGCAGGTGAGCAAATCTAATAAATATAATGTAAGAACAGGGAATTGTGACTGCAGTGTCATGCTATTTTACCATGTAATTAAATGTGCACAGAACTGTTCCTTACATTAACTTCAATAAAATGACAGGTTGCCTTGGTGTATCTGTACTTTTCTCTTTTTGATACAAACAACAAAACCATATAGATCGCACAGTGCCATGCAAAAATAAATATTTTTATTTATTAACCAGGAAAGTCTGACTTGGAACAAAGCCAATTTTCAGTGGAGGCCCAAGGAGAAATGTTCTAGATGCATGTCTTTGTAACAGGAGCACCTGGAGAAAACCCACATGAACGTAGGGAGGACATGCAGACTCCACACAGAAGAGATCCCAGCTGAGAATTGAACCAGAGAACTTCTTGCTGGGAGGCAACAACACTACTGCTGCACCACTGAGATGCTCATATAGTGCCATGAAAGAATTTCTGCTGGTCTACATGAATATAAAACTGGATATTTTCAAAGGACCTCTTAATACATTCTCTAAAGACAAACTGGCAAGCAGTAAATATTTGTTACATTTTTTTTACAGATGAGCTTGATATCCAGAACTGAACACAGTACAGAAGCAGAGATTACATAAAGCATGTTCTGTCAGTGTTTCGCCTTCCTCTATTTCCTCAGTTTACTTTAACCCCCTTACAGTTTCCTATGCTTTCTACCCCTTCAGTCTGTATTCACAGTATTTTCCACACCACCACATTGCCCCATTGTTTAGTCTTCCCTCTGTACTTGGATGTTCATTCTGCATTTCTTTACACAAAATCTGTGCTGCTAGATAGTTAACCACTCCCCAAGTTATGTTTTTTTATCTTCTACATTTACCTTCCTCATTAGTTCTTCTGCAGATCTTCAAACTGCCTGAAGATAAACATGCATTTTCCCTCCAGTTTTCTGAAGTGCCTTTTACATAAACATTTGTAAAAAACATTACATTTTTGAAAACTATTACATCACGTTCATTAAGTTGATGTTCTTCATTTTAGATACAATTTATCGTCACTGCTTGTGTTTTCCTGTCTACTCAGCTTATAACCTTGACTATTACCACATCTGCCATAGAATAACTCTGCATATAACCCTGCCTATTCCCATATCTGCTATAAGGCTAAGTAATCTCTAACAAACTTTATAACTCTGACAGTTACCACATCTACCATAAGGCTAAAGAATCGCTAACTCAGTCTATAACCTTGACAATTACCACATCTACCATAAGGCTATCTACACCATCACATAAGACATCACCTGAATGGTGCATAAATAAGTTGTCATAGAATTAAATGATAATGCAAACATATGTATAGGCAATCAAAGGGGAGAGTATAACTGAACAATCTAGGCTTGGAGGTCCACATTGGTCAAAGCTTGCATGCCTTACTGATACATGTTGTCACCAAGAAGCACCCTAGAGCGTTACACATAGAAAGAAGCAGGCATTCTGAAACTGCAAAACACAGGCATGTGTATTTTTCATCAAAAGTGACATCAAAGAGTTACAGATTAAGTGCATGACACCAGTACACAGCACAGGCCATTATTGAATACAACTGTAAAAGTACTTGAAAACAGGCCATTATTGAATAAAACTGTAAAAGAACTGGAAAACAGACAACACCATTAAACTTTCTACTAAACACATTTGCTGTCTCAGTTATAAACCTGCTCCTGTCAATACCATAGACTGCTGGGCCTACTCAGTGTCATATCAACAAACTGATGGCACATTGACACATCAGTATGCTTGATTTCTGTTCAGGAGAGACACTGAACCGCTAATGCATTAAACTTACAAAGAAAGCTTCTAATAAATAACCCAATGAGGCAGTCAATACAGTACTTACATAGGGGAAGCATTATCAATGTCTCCTAATCACCCCAAATAGGTCCCTTGTCATCATTGTGTATTCATCAATTCACATGCCAAAGTAGTAATTTACAAATGTATCACATCTGAACCAACCATCATAAGGTGGAGCTCATAAATGCAGAATAAAGTGGTGGATTCCCTAATCCTACTACAGACCTACCACCAGCATTATATCACTTGCATGCAGGCCAAACATAGGTGAGTAGTCCTGCAATTACCCAAACAGCTTTAGCACTTCACCAAACAAGAAAGTAGGATGTTACACTATGCTGTTGCTTGCCACATAAAAAGCTAATGTGATTCTATAACATTTAATATAAATGAAGTCAGTGAATAATGCAAACATCATAACATAGCTCTCTATTGAAATGTCAGCACTGAAAATGCCAAGTGCCCACAAGCCGGGAAAAATAAAGCGAATCTCGAAAATTGATCTTCTCCTTAAATCTTCTTTTAGCATGGGGGATCAAGCCCTCTTGCACTCCCCAAACTTGTATATACCAACTCCAGGATTGCATACCTCAAAGAAAAGGGAATATTCTGAGAAATGGCATTTCAGACTTATTTTGGCCATTCAGTTTCTGTATCATTTGAAATGGTTACCACATAACAGCACATGGAAATAGATGTACTGTATGCCAAACAAAAGCTCCACTCCATGCGTACAACGTATGAATAGT